>NC_056630.2:201125759-201494833 GCF_002870075.4 Lactuca sativa | reverse complement strand
GAACAAGCGCTAGTTTATGGCTTTTAATTTTTTTTTCGTTTACTAGTTATGCTAGATTATACGATTTTCGTTTTGAAGAATTAGAATGTGTAAGTTTTGTACTTCAAATGAGTAATGAACCACGTGCGAAACACTTTGAACTTGTTCTATGAATATACTTTTTGTTCTGATATATTTGTGTTTGATTAAATAATATTGTTTCACATAATAGGCTATATGTAACTTAATTGGGCCATTAGATAAGGATAAGCTACCATTTTTGTTGTGCAATGTGGTGATATTTTTTCCTTTTCAACCGCCAACTTTGTCCCTACAATTAATGACTTTTAGTATATGGTAGTGATTAAATTAGACGTACTTGTTTGTTTTTAGAACCATCAACTCACGCATCAATCTCTGGCTAATAGATTTTATTAGCCATCAATCTCTGGCTATTAACTCACTGATTTATTTTTAAATCTATAGATTTTATTTCAAACTGGAATCAAACCATAAATCTCTGGCTAACAGGGAAAAAATCTATCAATTCTTAGGGCCACTTTTTTTTTTTCTTTTTTTTTTTTAATAACTATTTCTAACCATTTCTGACTGCACCGCATAAAACACACGTAATACTTGGCATTTCGCAGATGTTTGTTTATTAAAAGAATTCGGACTTAAAAACTTTTTTATGTATGTTGCGTTGCACAGTTTTGGACCCTGATCTTCAAACCATTTTTCACTTTAGTTTAATTATTATATATCTATATATGTTTAAACAGTTATAGTTTTAAAAATGCTAAGGGTTTGAGGTTGTAACAACATATCAAGAAATAACATTTTATATTAGGAGAAATAACACAAATGCCCTACAAATTTTCTCTGGTTGGTTTTTTAGTTCCTAAACTATTTCCATAGCTTTATGAGGGAACCAACTCATAGGCAGCTTGTCTTTTTACCCCCCCCCCCCCCCCCCCCCCCCCCAACTTGTTTTAGCCGGCAAAACTTTCCACATCACAAATTGTGCTCCGATTGAGTTCTTTAATTTGGAGAAAGTTTTTCAAGACTATCAAGTCGTGTCGAGATAAACACCATCGTATTTGAATAACAAACAAAGTCAAAGGAGATTCACTATGTTTTGGCCTAATGGGACATCACTAGAATGAACATGACCTCAGATCAGCTTTGAAAACCAAGATTCTACCATGGTGCTCTTGAGCAACTAATCCTATTCTAACTTTTAGACGATATACTTTAGTATTGTTGTATTTAGGCTTGTATTGTTTAGTCCATTGTATGTATTTGGCCCATGTAGCCTTATGTATTTATACTCTCTTTAATGAAGTCATACGTGAGGGATTTTCTAGATTATCATGGTATCAGGCCTTACCTCTAACCCTAGCCGATCTTGCTCCTAAATCAATCTCCTATTCTCTCGACTCTCAGACTTTCTCCTCTTCTTCCCCTGTTTGCTACTGCTTCCTTCTTCCTCTCCATGACAGGTGACAGCAACTCCTCTACAAAACCTACTCACAAGGCATACGACATCACCAACATCAAAACTTATGTCCCACTCATCCTCGGTCTCTCTACCCGCAATTACAACCTCTAGAGTGACCTTTTCAATGCATATTACATTGCTTATGGGGTTGCTGACCACATTGATGACACACATGACCCTCCCAATACACCTCCTACGGACCAGGAGTAGAAGGAACTCGACAATCTTGTTAAACTATGGCTCTTCGGTTCTATCTTGCAAAAACTTATTACCTCTGCCTACTCCCTCAACGCCACTACCCGCAGAATCTGGTTGAACCTATGATCCCTTTTTTATGATGATAAAGAGTCAGTGTCTATGCAGCTAGAAGATGAACTTAGAAATATAACCTTGGGAGACTTAACCATTCACGATTATTGTGAAAAGATAAAGAAGATTACTGATACGCTTGAGGGCCTCGGTGAAAAAGTCAAGGATCGTAGTGTTGTACTTCATGCATTAAATGGACTTCCAAGCAAGTTTGAAAGTGTTGCCAGCATCCTTCGCTTCTCCAAACCTCTTCCATCGTTTTCTGAGATGCGATCTATCCTACTGGTTGAAGAATCGAGATTGAACAGCCACCGTGTCACTCTCCCATTGCACGACAATCACCCCTCTTCGCCTTCTCTGCTCCATGTTGCTGACCCTTCTTCGCCGTCGACCCGTGGAAGAGGGAGCAGATCCTACCGGGGGAAACAACTCCCGTCGCAGTGGAGGTCACAACAACCAGCGTCGCCAGCAGCAATTTCCCGGTCAACTCCCCTCTGGTCAGCAATCGCGCCATACATCACCTGGGTGGGTTTATTCTCCTGCGCCCCATCCTTTTCCGTCAATATGGACCCCATCTAGTCCGACCCAGCAGCAAAATTAGGCCTTTACTCCACAAATTTCTCACCCAGCCTATTTATCGACCCAATATAACAGTCGGCCCACTTCTAGCGGCCCAGGTCTTCTCGGCAGCAGGCCCTCAACACCTCAAGCCCACATCCAATATGTTAGCCCAAATCAGCGACCGTGGGCCTGGCTCGGTAATGATCAACCCACATCGCTCCCAAATTTGTTTAGTACCATGTATTTAAATGATCCGGGAAATAGTGTGTCACACCCCCGAACCAGACGGCGGAAACGTCCGGGGGCTGTCGTGACTCAATTGAATACCATAACATTGAATATATATGAAACATAACAACATTCGTCACCATGCATTAATATTGTACAACCAGTAAAGTTTACATGAAGTACATTGTTTAAACATTACATTTCCAAAACAAATTGTTCGATTCGTACATAAATAAACTGCAAGCCATCACTGAATACGATTTCCTTTGTTTCACTGGTTCCCTGAGAATACAAGTATTTTGAAAAACGTCAACATATGAAATGTTGGTGAGTTCATAAGCGGTATTTGAAGAAAAACAATGTTCGTATCGTTTGAAAACCACCAGAAAATCCGATATTTTCTGAAAAGAGAAGCTTTCGAAAATGTTTGTGAAGATCCATAGGTATGCTTGTTTGTTTCTATACTTGTAAAAATATGTTCATTGAAGTTGTATGCATTTCAAATATGTATGTATTGAAAACCCTAGGAAAACCCGATGTTCTCCTAGTTCCTTGAATTACATGAAGTTACATTGAAACCATTGCATAGCGTATAGTGTCAGTCCCAGGCGACGTTGGAAGGTTCTCGAGCATGATTATTTACTACAAACCCGCATTACACAAACGCCCAGTTTATAGTTATACTAACGAACCCGAAGGCGTCGTCCGTACTAATCATGTTATCCAATCGCCCTGACTAGGTGTCGTCCCACATCCGAAGAGTAAGAGGACACGAAGGCCTCGATGACTCTATTAATCGGTTGGGGATAATATGCGTGCGAGGGGTCCCCGACCCGCCTCGTAAAATATGCAGACTTTTCTAGCAATACCAAGGACCCTTGGGGACCAGTGGTATACAAGCCATTGAAAGTCCCTCTACGTTGTGCCAAGTCGGTGAAACTCAACACTTCGTAGAAAATATGCGTCTTCGGGCCTTAAGATCAGGTCATTGGGCTAGCTAGGCTCAACGAACAAGATTTTACACTTGTGGGGCCCAAAGATGGTGCGTAGACGTCTGTGCACACTCGTATGTATATGTATTACCAAACGTTACTTGTATGAGTCGTAGTGTCGTAGTGTTAGTAGTTGTAGATTTCTATTGGCTCGAGACCGAGCCAATTCGTTTAACAACGACTTTTGGTATTGTAATGTATTGTATTTCGCCGATAGCCGCGGTGCCATTATTTGATCAAATTGTACATATTGAATTAGCCTTGAAATATTTCTGTTTTCAGCCCCTCATTGTTTGTAAAATTTACATTTTCAACCCTTTTATTAAATACTTCCCGGTTTGGTCCTTAAACTATTTTTCTTGACATTTTAACGCCAAAAATTATTGAAATTACTATTTTTCAGCATATTTCTCATAGAAAACAGTTTAAGTCCCTGAAAATGCAGTTTTCTCGGTTTTAATCCCTTCTTTTCTCAATTTTGACAATTTTGGCCCAAATTGGAAAAATTTTGCAACTTTGGTCCTTTTTAAATTTAAAAAGCATTTTAAACCTTTGAAAAGGATTTGGAACACTTATAGTCCACTGTTTTACAGAAAATTACAGTTTTGGTCCTCCAAAACAGAAAAATTCGCATAATGGGCCTCATTGGGCCGAAATTTTCATTTTTAGCCCATTAAGCTTGGAATTTATGTTTTTAATCCCCTAAATGAGTATATTTCCAGAAATTGATTTATGGAAACTGTTTTGGCACACTTCATCCATCAGAATCTGTGAAATGTCAATTTGGGCCCTTAATTTTGTATTTTTCACATTTTAGGCCCAAAATTTGTGTTTTTAACCCAAAGAAAATTATTACTAAACCACTTAGCCATTTTTCTTGAAACACTTTGTGTGTAGAAATATATTTGAAGCTAAGATCATAAAACATAAGTTATATCTCGGTTTTGAGGGGTTTTATGGCTAGATCCAACATTAAAACACATAAAAGCATACATATAAGCATGGAAATCATACAAAGCATACAAACACATATAGATCTACACTTTCACTTGTATTCCCCCCCCCCCCCACAAAACTCATAAAAACAGAAAATAGGGGGTTATGAAGCTCACCTTGAGGTTTGGAAGTCGGTTTTGATGAAGAAGTGAAGAGATCTCGACCCTAGATGTGTTATGGAGATGATTTTCGAGCTCTATGGTGCTATAAGAGTATGATTCACGAAAGTATGGTGTAAGAGGAGATTTTTGAGTAGATCAAGGAGTGAAATCATAGATCTAATGAAAAACTTACCAAAGATGATGACCTAGGTGGGGAAAACCTTCTTGAAATTCTTAAAATCTCGAAAAATTGAGAGGAAGGAAGGGTGGTTTTTCTTGAGAGTGTTTAAGAGGAATGATGAGAGAAATGTTGGGTTTTAGAATGAAATTTGGAGGTAGAGAGACCATATGGCCGTGAGTTTGAAGGAGGGAGAGAAAGAAAGGATTTCCTTGCCTAGATACATGAGCCTACCTTGTTGTATGGTGGTTATTATGCATGGATGACCACCATGCAATATTGAGGTGGCAAGGTTAGGATAATTCATTTCTTTTTTTTTTGTTTTTCGAATGATCTTGGGCCGAGATTGGGCTAAGGTAAATGAGGATGAGGTGTTTTTTCCCATTGTTGGTCTTGGCCAAATTTATGAGGCCCAAAAATAAATTTTCGGCCCATTGGGCTCTTAAGGAGACTCACGGCCCAAAATGGTAAAAGAAATGGGTTTAGGGTCCATTAGGGGTAATTAAATCCCTTTATGGCCCATCATGGCCTAAAGTGGTCAAGTTGAAGGCTTATTGGTCCATTATGCCCAATAGGAGATTTTAGTTCATAAGGGACTTGAACCGGAATTCCTACAGTTTCCAACCCCTAGTTGAACCTATAAGAGGTATTTGAACAAGGAAAGGGTATAGCATTCACTTAAATTACAAGCCCTACTATAGTTGGTGGTTTCATGAGAATAGAAACTCCTAGCAAAAGTGCCAGTTGTGACATCATCCCCCCGTTAGAGGGAATTTCGTCCCGAAATTCTTTCGAATGGTATGATCATGAATGAGAGGATAGGTACTTCATTTGATCTTCGCGCTTCTCATGTGAATTTCGGTCCACGCTTAGCGTTCCACCGAACCTTCACAATGAAAATGTGGCTTTGCTTTGTATGCTCTACTTCCCTATCTCAAACACCTCGACTAGTTCCTTGACGAACATGAGATTCTTGTTCATTTCGATCCCTTATAAAAGGAACGATAAGAGTTTTTCCTGATAGGCACTTTTCAGATTCAGGACACAGAACACAGGGTTCACGTTGCTGAGCTCTACAGGCAGTTACAGTCTATATGTCTTTGGACCAATTCGAGCAAGAATCTCGAACAGTCCAGCGCATCGTGGGTTTAGTTTTCTCGGTTCCTAAAGCGAATCATTCAATTCCCAGGAGATTCCTTTAATAACACGCGGTTCCCTGACTTGCCATCCTAATGGTTTACACCGCTTGTCAGCAGAGCTCTTTTATCGGTCTCACGATGCTTGAGGTCCAGCTTTGATTTGAATTATCTTCTCTGTTGTTTCGTTAGTGGTTTCTGGTCTCATGAGAGTACCACCGAGTGATATGCATTTATGACTATAAAGAGTTTTCGAAAGGAGCATTCTTGATGCTCGTGCGATAGTTGTTATTGTATGAGAATTTTGTGATTAGGAAGGTGAAGGCAAACGTCCTTCTCGCGGCACATAGTATCAGCACAGTGGGGGCTTACCCAGTCATGACGATTATCACATTAAAACTCCTAATATTTACTGGCATGAAATCTATATGTAATGAATGGTCGTTTAGTGTTAAGGCGTACTCCACATGAGTACCCTAGATTAAATCATTTTTCCCTTTGGCCATGTCCATTGAAAAGGCTTAGCTTAGCTTTGGGGATGTTGTTTTAGTAAGTGTTTGAAGTTGTTACTAACCAAAACTTCACTCGGATTTACCATTAAATAAGAGGTAAGCGAAAGAGTTGTCAAGTGGGAACGTACCAGTAACAATCGTTGGGTTTTGGGATTGCTTCGCCTTGACCCAAGGTTAGGACCATTTCTGATCCTTCTGCTCCTCGGTTGTTATCCCCAGGGCAATTGCGCCTGATGTGACCAGTTCCTCCACACCTAAAGCAGGTGCGACTGGTCTCATCATTGGTGTTGTTGTTAGGGTTGTTGCGATTGTTGTCATTTTCATTTGGCTGATGATTCTGGCATGGATAAGTTCTACAGAATTTGGCGATGTGATTCTTTCAGTTGCATTTGTTACAATGCATCTCCCTGCAGGCTCCATTATGATGGAATTTGCACTGGTTGCATTTCGGAAGGTTTCCAGCATATGGTCTCCTGGCTGCTGGTGTAATAGGGGTCGTGGTCGCATGAACAACAACAACACGTTGCTCCCTTGAGAACCCTTGAGTGTGTTGTCCCTTTCTCTTACCTCCAGACCTCAGCTTCCTGCTCTTAAGCTTGGGGTTTGGAGTTCCTTGACAGGTTGTCACTTGTTGGTTTCCATGTTTGTTCCTTTGGCTGGAGTTGTCAATGCTATTCCTGCCTCCATTAGGGTTGTTGGCATTGATCTGTGTCATGGCAGCGGTTACTGCTGCCATTACAGCAGCTTGGAATGTAGCAGAGTCCATCTGCAGGAGTGGTGTCTCGCGGGTGCGCTTGTTATTCTTGCGGGATGGCATTTTCCTGATGCACATTGATAACCCAGATCGTAAGTGATGATCGTCATTCCTGGTTGTACTCTATAAATTTTCGCATCTTGTTGTATAATTCTTACTGCCTCCATCTACATCCCTATGATGTATTTTGTGGTAATAGGTGATCACAGATCTGGAACGATTGTTACGTCTATCCTTAGATTATATGGGTTGTTTTAGTTTCGAGATCCTTAAGTATCTAGTGGTTCCGAGGGTTCGCTTGTGCATATACTTGAGTCGTTGCAGCAATATGAAATAAATATAACACATAATCGTTTCAGGGGTATGTACCATCTTAGTACCCGAAAGAGAGTCATGTCGGATAGTAGGGGAAATTAGAAAAGGTTGATCCTAGTCGTGGCGAGAAGTGTCTGGTGGTGATGCTGATGAAGTGGATGCACCTCGGAGACGAGCTACTTGCTGCTCGGTACATCGTAGGCGTGCCTCCCAAACTAACTGTCTCGCTCGAGAGTCTCCATTCACGTCCCGTGTTTTCCTTTCATCCCTCTTAATAACAAACCACATTTGTTTCGTTCGATTTGGGGTGTCCTGAGCTTGGTTATCGATACCTCGAGTGCGTCGCACCACGACTGGGAGGGCCTGGTCAGCTGGTCCTCTGTGGCTAAAATTAAAGAGACCTCAGCTCTTACCGTGGTGTGGTAGTATTCCTTACTGGTGACTTTATCCCCAAATATCGGGTGCCTGAGGGGGCATGGGGTCACCGGGGCCCACACTATAAGTCGGTTCCCTGGATTTACATGGAGGATTGATGTCATTGGATTCTACATCCATGTCGTCATCGTCATTGCCCTCCGGCTCTTCCTCTTCGAGGTCCACTATTGACTCCGCGAGTTCGCCTGCGAGTTCTACTTCGTGTCCCTCCTGGGGTTCTTCCTCTGGGTCGAGCCACCCGACTATTCCTTGACTAGGGAGATAGGGTTTCCTGGCTAATGATACTCGTCTATAGCGTATTGCACGATGGGCTATGAATACTAGAAACAAATAGCATACCAATTACTCCTAGAGCTCTACGACTATTGCATAGATTCAGTTGAGGTTCCCTTCTTGGAGATTAAGGGGTATGATTTTAGGTTCCTAGTTATCACGATCTCTTCACGACATGTGATGGTTGTACCTTGGAGGGAATGTAGTTGATCAGGCTACATCCGCTCCTTGATACAACTAAGAGCAGTCCTGAATTAACCGAGATACTAGCATTATCTTGTTTGGTTCGGTGTTAGGTTCCTATTCCTAATGCAAGCAAGGGTGTTTTATTTATTTGTTTTGTTCAGAGTTATGTTAGTCCCTCTTTTGGTTTATAGTTGCATATCAATGTGTGGCTAGACATGCTAGTTCACTATAAACAAAGCTCTGATACCAACCTGTCACACCCCCGAACCAGACGGCGGAAACGTCCGGGGGCTGTCGTGACTCAATTGAATACCATAACATTGAATATATATGAAACATAACAACATTCGTCACCATGCATTAATATTGTACAACCAGTAAAGTTTACATGAAGTACATTGTTTAAACATTACATTTCCAAAACAAATTGTTCGATTCGTACATAAATAAACTGCAAGCCATCACTGAATACGATTTCCTTTGTTTCACTGGTTCCCTGAGAATACAAGTATTTTGAAAAACGTCAACATATGAAATGTTGGTGAGTTCATAAGCGGTATTTGAAGAAAAACAATGTTCGTATCGTTTGAAAACCACCAGAAAATCCGATATTTTCTGAAAAGAGAAGCTTTCGAAAATGTTTGTGAAGATCCATAGGTATGCTTGTTTGTTTCTATACTTGTAAAAATATGTTCATTGAAGTTGTATGCATTTCAAATATGTATGTATTGAAAACCCTAGGAAAACCCGATGTTCTCCTAGTTCCTTGAATTACATGAAGTTACATTGAAACCATTGCATAGCGTATAGTGTCAGTCCCAGGCGACGTTGGAAGGTTCTCGAGCATGATTATTTACTACAAACCCGCATTACACAAACGCCCAGTTTATAGTTATACTAACGAACCCGAAGGCGTTGTCCGTACTAATCATGTTATCCAATCGCCCTGACTAGGTGTCGTCCCACATCCGAAGAGTAAGAGGACACGAAGGCCTCGATGACTCTATTAATCGGTTGGGGATAATATGCGTGCGAGGGGTCCCCGACCCGCCTCGTAAAATATGCAGACTTTTCTAGCAATACCAAGGACCCTTGGGGACCAGTGGTATACAAGCCATTGAAAGTCCCTCTACGTTGTGCCAAGTCGGTGAAACTCAACACTTCGTAGAAAATATGCGTCTTCGGGCCTTAAGATCAGGTCATTGGGCTAGCTAGGCTCAACGAACAAGATTTTACACTTGTGGGGCCCAAAGATGGTGCGTAGACGTCTGTGCACACTCGTATGTATATGTATTACCAAACGTTACTTGTATGAGTCGTAGTGTCGTAGTGTTAGTAGTTGTAGATTTCTATTGGCTCGAGACCGAGCCAATTCGTTTAACAACGACTTTTGGTATTGTAATGTATTGTATTTCGCCGATAGCCGCGGTGCCATTATTTGATCAAATTGTACATATTGAATTAGCCTTGAAATATTTCTGTTTTCAGCCCCTCATTGTTTGTAAAATTTACATTTTCAACCCTTTTATTAAATACTTCCCGGTTTGGTCCTTAAACTATTTTTCTTGACATTTTAACGCCAAAAATTATTGAAATTACTATTTTTCAGCATATTTCTCATAGAAAACAGTTTAAGTCCCTGAAAATGCAGTTTTCTCGGTTTTAATCCCTTCTTTTCTCAATTTTGACAATTTTGGCCCAAATTGGAAAAATTTTGCAACTTTGGTCCTTTTTAAATTTAAAAAGCATTTTAAACCTTTGAAAAGGATTTGGAACACTTATAGTCCACTGTTTTACAGAAAATTACAGTTTTGGTCCTCCAAAACAGAAAAATTCGCATAATGGGCCTCATTGGGCCGAAATTTTCATTTTTAGCCCATTAAGCTTGGAATTTATGTTTTTAATCCCCTAAATGAGTATATTTCCAGAAATTGATTTATGGAAACTGTTTTGGCACACTTCATCCATCAGAATCTGTGAAATGTCAATTTGGGCCCTTAATTTTGTATTTTTCACATTTTAGGCCCAAAATTTGTGTTTTTAACCCAAAGAAAATTATTACTAAACCACTTAGCCATTTTTCTTGAAACACTTTGTGTGTAGAAATATATTTGAAGCTAAGATCATAAAACATAAGTTATATCTCGGTTTTGAGGGGTTTTATGGCTAGATCCAACATTAAAACACATAAAAGCATACATATAAGCATGGAAATCATACAAAGCATACAAACACATATAGATCTACACTTTCACTTGTATTCCCCCCCCCCCCACAAAACTCATAAAAACAGAAAATAGGGGGTTATGAAGCTCACCTTGAGGTTTGGAAGTCGGTTTTGATGAAGAAGTGAAGAGATCTCGACCCTAGATGTGTTATGGAGATGATTTTCGAGCTCTATGGTGCTATAAGAGTATGATTCACGAAAGTATGGTGTAAGAGGAGATTTTTGAGTAGATCAAGGAGTGAAATCATAGATCTAATGAAAAACTTACCAAAGATGATGACCTAGGTGGGGAAAACCTTCTTGAAATTCTTAAAATCTCGAAAAATTGAGAGGAAGGAAGGGTGGTTTTTCTTGAGAGTGTTTAAGAGGAATGATGAGAGAAATGTTGGGTTTTAGAATGAAATTTGGAGGTAGAGAGGCCATATGGCCGTGAGTTTGAAGGAGGGAGAGAAAGAAAGGATTTCCTTGCCTAGATACATGAGCCTACCTTGTTGTATGGTGGTTATTATGCATGGATGACCACCATGCAATATTGAGGTGGCAAGGTTAGGATAATTCATTTCTTTTTTTTTTGTTTTTGGAATGATCTTGGGCCGAGATTGGGCTAAGGTAAATGAGGATGAGGTGTTTTTGCCCATTGTTGGTCTTGGCCGAATTTATAAGGCCCAAAAATAAATTTTCGGCCCATTGGGCTCTTAAGGAGACTCACGGCCCAAAATGGTTAAAGAAATGGGTTTAGGGTCCATTAGGGGTAATTAAATCCCTTTATGGCCCATCATGGCCTAAAGTGGTCAAGTTGAAGGCTTATTGGTCCATTATGCCCAATAGGAGAATTTTAGTTCATAAGGGACTTGAACCGGAATTCCTACGGTTTCCAACCCCTAGTTGAACCTATAAGAGGTATTTGAACGAGGAAAGGGTATAGCATTCACTTAAATTACAAGCCCTACTATAGTTGTGGTTTCATGAGAATAGAAACTCCTAGCAAAAGTGCCAGTTGTGACATAGTGGTTGGGTCATGGACACAGGCGCAACTAATCATGTTCACGCCAATGAAGGTATACTCAAATCCGTCTCTAATAATCATTATCCACGTTCTATTTATGTCGGTAACGGTTCTGCAATACCTGTTGTGACCTCGGGACACTTTATTTTTCCTATTCCAAATATTTATCGTACCCTTCATTTACAGAATGTCCTTATTACACCCAATATTATTGAAAACCTCATATATGCTCGCAAATTTACTACTCACAACAATTGCTCTATTGATTTCGATCCTTACGGTTTTACTGTTCTTGATTACCAGACTCGTCGTCCTCTCATCCGTTGTGATAGCTCAGGCACTCTCTATCCTGTCACCAGCTCCACCAGTCACGCTTTCATCTCTACTTCACCCACCATTTGGCATCAACGACTAGGTCATCCCGGCGATCAAGTCTTGAAGCAACTATTTTCTAGTAGTTCTATTTCTTGTCATTTACCTAAAAATAATGTATCTTGCCAAGCTTGTCAACTTGGCAAACACACTAGACTTCCCTTTGCTTTGTCTGATACCACTGTTTCTGCACCCTTTGAGATTATACATGCTGATGTTTGGACATCTCTTATATCTAGTAATGGTGGTTTGAAATATTATGTCTTATTTCTTGATCATTATACGCATTACCTTTGGGTTTACCCTCTCAAACATAAATCTGAAGTATTTCAAAAATTCTTACATTTCTCTAACATAATACACACTCAATTTCAGAGTACTATCAAGCAATTGCAATGTGATAACGGGGGGGAGTACAATAATAAACTTTTTCATGATCACCTCGCCTCTCATGGCATTATCTTTCGCTTTTCATGTCCTCACACCTCTCAACAAAATGATCGATCAGAACGTATGATCCGCACTATCAATAACATGATGCGAACCCTTCTCTTTCATTCTCATCTTCCTCCTCCCTTTTAGCCTGAGGCCCTCCATATGGCAGCCCACTTACTCAGCATTATCCCTTCTGTCTCCATTTCTAATGACACTCCTCACTACCTCCTTTTCCAGCGCCATCCCACTTATGACCACTTACGTGTGTTCGGATGCTTGTGTTTCCCTCGTCTTCACACCACTCATAAACTCCAACCCCGCTCCACTCCTTGTATTTTCCTTGGCTACCCCAGTCTTCATCGTGGGTTCCGCTGTTTTGATCTATCCTCTCGAAAGATCATTCTCTCTCGTCATGTCACTTTCGACGAGTCCATTTTTCCGTATGGCTCGGTTACCCCCACCGAACCTCCTTCCTATGATTTTTTATCTGACTCCGATATCTCTCCCAACCTTCGTCAAATCTTATGCCCCCTTCCTACTCCAATTATTCGACCCACCACCACTTCTACCATTAACACCCGTTCTTCTCCTCATCTGTCTAATGATGGACCTACTTTCCCACCTCTTAGTCCTCCGCCATCCACTCATGTCGACCCCCTCCTTTTCCGACCCATCCCATACATACCAGATCTTGAAGTGGCATTGTGAAACCTATTGATTGCCTCAATCTCCATTCCTCATCTCTCTCATATGTCCCTCGGTCACATATATAGGCTTTGAAAGATCCAAATTGGCATTAAGCAATGAACGAGGAATACAATGCTCTTATTACAAATGGTACTTGGGTCCTTGTACCATGTCTGCCAGGGGTCAATGTGGTTCGCTCTATGTGGCTATTCAAACAGAAGTTTAATGCTGATGGTTCTTTATCTCGCTATAAAGCACGACTAGTAGCAAACGATGGCAATCAACAGCAGGGATTCGACTGTGATGAGACTTTCAGCCTGGTTGTCAAACCGGCTACTATCCGTACTATTCTCAGTTTGGCTATCTCTAGGCATTGGCCTATTCATCAACTTGATGTGAAGAATGCATTTCTTCATGGCCATCTTCACGAGACTGTTTACATGCATCAGCCACCGGGATTTCGGGACCCTCAATATCCGGATTATGTATGCCATCTTCAGCGCTCGTTATACGGTCATAAACAAGCCCCGCGAGCCTGGTACCAACGATTCGCTCAACAGGATCATCGAATGGGTTTTCACCACAGTCTCATGGATACCTCCCTATTTATTTACCATCATGGACCCAATACAGCCTATTTATTACTATATTTTGATGACATTATGTTGACTGTGTCATCTACGTCTCTGCTTGAATACATCATATCTCACCTCAGACGCGAATTTGCCATGACTGATCTTGTTGCTCTCAACTATTTTCTCGGCATTTCCGTCACACGATCATCTCAGGGTGTCTTTCTCTCACAATAGAAATATGCATCTAAGATTCTTGACCGGGCCCATATGAGTCAGTGTAATCCTGCACGTACACCAGCCGAAACCACACATAAGTTGGATGCTACAGGTCCTCCAGTTGCCGATCCCTCTCTATTTTGCAGTCTGGCTGGTACTCTTCAGTACATTACTTTTACTCGGCCGGACATTGCCTTCGCTGTTCAGCAGATCTACCTCTTCATGCATGACCTGCGGGAGCCTCACGTACATGCTCTCAAGCGTACTTTATGCTATATCAGAGGTACCTTGGACCACGGTCTGCAACTTCATGTTTCTCCGATGTCTGATCTTCATGCTTACTCAGATGCCAATTGGGGCGGGTGCCCTATGTCGCGGCGATCCACTTTAGGATATTGTGTATTTCTTGGCGATAATCTCATCTCATAGTCGTCTAAACAACAAGGGGTCATTTCTAGATCTAGTGTTGAGGCGGAGTATCGCGGCGTTGCTAACGCTGTTGTAGAGACATGTTGGGTTCGTAATTTACTTCGAGAGCTTTGGTGTCCTCCTACCAAAGCTACTATTGTTTATTATGATAGTGTTAGTTCGGTTTACATGACGTCAAACCCAGTACAACATCAACGCACGAAACACATCGAGATTGATATTCATTTTGTTTGTGATCTAGTTGCTCGTGGTGCAGTTCAAGTTTTTCACGTACCTTCTTCCGCTCAGTATGCCGACATCTTCACCAAAGGCCTTCTGACTACGCTCTTTAACGATTTCAAAACCAGTTTGAATGTTTGTAAATTCCCTCCCGATCAAACTACGGGGGGATGTTAGACGATATACTTTAGTATTGTTGTATTTAAGATTGTATTGTTTAGCCTATTGTATGTATTTGGCCCATGTAGCCTTATGTATTTATACTCTCTTTAATGAAGTCATACGTGAGGGATTTTACAGATTATCACTAACTTCATAAATCACATTCAAACTTTTGCCAAAGGATATTTACAAAATTGAAAGTGGCACAAATCGCACAGAGGTAACATTCTAAAAATGAAAACTTTAGAGACCAACCCAATACTTTGATAAAAGTATTAAAATATATGGATCAAAAACCCAAAAATCTAGCTAGTGTTTTGATAAGAAACAGTGATGTTGGTGCTTCTTACAAGAGAAAATAGTGGTAGTATGCTATGAATCTGATGAACATGAAACATAAGGATGATATAGGGTATTGTCGGAGTTAACAGTTAAAGGAAATTTTTGGAAATGAGAACTCCATATCGGCACAATTAATAGTTGAAGGAAATTTATGGAAATGAGAACACAATATCATCGCAAGGAGGCTTCTTTGATGATGGTGCTTTTGAATAGTCCTCAATCCATCGAACCCTGTTCATCGCAAAAACGAATCCCAAGGAAATTAGACCATGCTAACTACAGATCGCAAAAACCATATATCAACATGTTCGTCTATTATACAAAAAAAAATCGATTTCCCATCACCATCCCTCATTTAATCAAATCATGTTCATCGCTTGCTTGAGTGAGACCAGAAAACACGAATAAAAGAATGGGTGCGTAGTGGTTTCTTGATGATATTGAGGATGTGCACAGAGGAAAAAGTTAATGTGATCGATCAAGAACGAAGTAGTAGCGGACCTATGTATTTGTGGAGAAGAGAAAAAAGGCAGGTCTGTTGACTTTGATATATATATATATATATATATATATATATATATATATATATATATATATATATAGGAAAAGGTTAATGTGATCGATCAAGAACGAAGTTGTAGCGGACCTATGTATTTGTGGAGAAGAGAAAAAAGGCAGGTCTGTTGACATTGATATATATATATATATATATATATATATATATATATACACATATATATATACATACATATATAGGGGAGAAAGAGAAAGAGAGAGAGAGAGAGAGAGAGAGAGAAATAGAGAGAGATAGGGGGAGAGAGAGAGAGAGAGAGGCCCCATGTTTTGTTTATGTTTCAACCAAAATCAGCTCAAACAAATAAAGGGGGATAAAATGGCAGGTTTTCGATGAGTTTGTTCCACCATAAAGCCACACAAATAGTTTAGGGACTAAAAGGATAAGCCTTACAAAGTTCATAGGACATTTCACTCATTTCCCTTTTATATTAAATAAACAAAAAAACTTTAATCTTAATCTTCATATGTAAGCTAAACCTAATTTATTATTATCAAAATGGATATAAGAGCATTTTCGTTGTCGACCTTAGATATTTATTTTACATCACTTTTTTCATGTTTGTTGAGAGAAGAACATTTTTCATGATTTATAAGCTCGACGATGTTGGAATACACGGAATGATAAGGGTAAATATAACAACAAGATTAATCAGTAAGTATAAGCAAGAATAAATACTTAGTTGAATCGTAACAAGGTTTGCATTCAAACATGAGTTAGTAAAATGATGAACAACATAAGCAACCGATGAAGATAATGAAGACTTGTATTCAATTAAGTGTAATACAGGAAAAGTCTTCGAGAAGTGGTTTCTATATCGATCAACATGATCACCTATAAATAGCTAAACAAGTTATCTTCAAATACAATAAAATACTCTAAAGTAAGATGGTCATGCTTGCCATGCTTTGACTGGCGTTACACAAATGACTACTCAATGTCAGAAAAGGTGAACATTACTTTTCCGACATATATGATTACAAAAGATAAAGTAAATTACTCTTCGGTCAATCTTCTCCACTCCCGTATTAGCTCTTCGGTGATAACTCCCAAGTCTTCTTCACCAAAATTGCTACCGCAAAATTAAGTCAGGTTTTCGGTACTTCTTAGCAGCAGAGGGTCACTTCATGTTTCAACAATTTCCCCCCTGAGTAACCTCGCAACAACTCTTTCACTTATTACGTTTAAGAAACTTAATAATGACCCAGCAGAATCTTCTAACTTCCATAATCCACTTGATTCTTCTACAAATCTCGAACCCCACTTCTTCTGTAACATCGTTAATTTCAAGGTATTGCTAATTTATTTAATCTTGTATTCATTAGTTCTAGGCCATGAAGTTATTTTGGGCTTATAGGTTTGGGCCTCTATGTGCTTCGGCTAGCTGAGGCCGTACGCTAGGCGTAAGCCTGGCGTAGTAAGATCAAGGAAAAATGCGGAGCCATGCACATACGCACAACATACGTGTGCTGACTCAAAACCCTAATTTTTAGGGTTCATATATATATATATATATATATATATATATATATATATATATATATATATATATATATATTTATGTCATTATGTCCCATGCTTCAGCCTCCTTAGTTCAGAAACCCTAAAATCTTACCTTCATCATCATTGTGTGTTCTTGTAAAGTTTATTTTTGGTAGCTTGGAGCCTTGGAAAGAAGAAGAGGAAGTTGGTGAAGGAGAGTTAGTGAAGCTTTAGCTTGAAGATCTGAATCACCATCATCATTTAGCACTCATTTGAGGTATAAAGCTCAGAACTTGCCTTATTAATGCTTAGATCTCTTGTGTTTGAGTTTTTGGACCTTTTTTGTCCCATGGATTAAGTTTTTATTCAATTAGATGTCTAAGCTCATAACTATTATTGGTATGTATTCGACCCGAGAGTAGCATGGTCCATTTAGGTTACATAACACCAGGACAATTTGTTAAGATGGAATCTAGAGAGAAAGGTTATATATGATTTATTAATATATTATAAGTTCTAATATATTAATATAAGATCATATGTTTTCATTAGTATTGATCAAAAATTAATTTGGAATTAATTTAGTGATCAAAAGAGACTAATAAAATCTATGGGGACTAATTATGGTAATTAGTTATATTTATATGTGTTGGCCTAATGATCCATGTTGGACCAAGTTTATGTATGGATACATAAAGAGTTGGGCCACATGAACCATGGATCATAAAACCCATGGATATGGATTTGGGTTATACCCATGACCCTTGGAATCTAATATATATATATATATATATATATATATATATATATATATATATATATATATATATATATATATATATAAATAAATATATATATATATATATATGTATGTATGTATGTATGTAAGTCCATGACCAAAACATGTACATTTTTTAAGAGAGATATGGAGGTCTTTTTGGTGCATGTAATTCTCTCTCAAGAGTCACCTTTGTTCTAGGTGAGTTGTGATTCCATTTGAGGTGGGTACTAAGTTCTTAAAGGCCAAATTCTTTCTAGCAACAGAAAATACATCAAGACTTCAAGCCACATAAAAGGTATGCTACTCTAACTAGTATCTTGTATTGTTTATGACAAATTGCATGCTAGTTATAGGTTTAATGCCTTGGAAACCATTTGTATGTATAATTAGTAAAAAAATAGATCCAAGGTATTTAGGGTTGTATGTGAACCATAGGATGTTGTAGTATACGAAAACCCATTAGTGGTATCAGAGCCAAGGCTTGTTTTCAGTTATAGTTGATGCAAATTGCTGAAAAAAGCTGAAAAATCGAAGTTTTTTGCTGTCTGGACAGGGGACTCGACGAGTCCACGTACAAACTCCTCCAACTCGTCGAGTTTGTTCTTGCACTCAGCGAGTTGGAGCCCCTGACATCATATTTTCGATGTTTTTGGCTAGAATTGAACTAGAATCATTACCCTAAGCTGTTTTTGAACTCATAAACCTGTTTTGATGCGGTAATGATCATGCTAATCCAATTTCAAAGATAATTGTCATAATTTCAATATTTGTATTAGTTTAATATGTTCATGCTAATTTCTTGAAGATTAATGATTTGAATTATCTTGTTCTTATGAGTTAGTTTAGATTGATAGGAAAATTATGTGATAATTTGTTTTCCATCCATATTGATCTAAAAGTTGTTCATAATATGTGTTTTTGTAAATTGTCCTCAAGTTATATGAAAAGTCACGTTTATGTTTTTAAAACTCATAAAATTTCCATAAGTTATGAAAATGAAGAGTCTCATTTTTTCTAATTGTTTTAAAGTCTTCCATAACTTGTTCTCAAGTTATGGAACTTGAAGAGTTTTTCATTAAAACTACTTTAAACTCATAAGTTACGGCAACCAAAAGTTTTTGAATTGTTCAAAACTTTCCCTCAAGTTTTGGAATTTGTAAAGTTTCCCCCCATGAATATTTTAATTCCAAGTTAAACCCTTAGAATTTTAAAAGTTCAAATTCAACCCTTATACTATTATAATATTAATAGTTAATAGTTATATATTTGTATAAGAACAAAGTCAGTCTTACCGTTAGTAGGCCTCATTCACGAAGTCGGTCTATAAGGAGGGTATAAGGTTACTGCCTATAAAATGGCAGTTTAATGGGTGCCCACTCTCACCCACCGTTTCCTTGACTGGTGGAGGGTCGTTAGCTGAACGGGTTTAACAGGACATTAATTCTCCCTTCATTAAAAGTATAATGATAAACACTAAGTAACTAAACACTTATTAATTCCCAATCTTAGTTACTTAGGAAAATGTGAATTTGGTGCTAACCCATGAAATTACACTTTGTACCTTACCAAGTCGTTGGTGGAGCGTGTGTGGGTAACTGACACACTAACATGGACTAGTAAGAGTGAAAAAGGGTGACTTAATGTTTATCTTAGATCGGTGGAGCGCATGTGGGTAACCGGCACATCGATTAGGTGATAAATATTAAGGGTACCAAGTTAATTTGCATGCTTATTCACACCTTGTTTGTGATCCTCGGCATCCCAGTCACAAACTTGAGAGGGCACAATCAAGATTTAAACATGCCATTGAAAAGTTCAATGAATCTCAGAAGATCTAGGAGTTTCAAACCAATTAAAACCTAATATCTATTTTGTTTTTCATTGTGGAAATTGGTGAATCGTCATTCACCTACCTTCAAAATTTTATAGCTTGGATTACGGCATCCCTCTTCCAAGTTATAAAATAATGTGTTGGGTCCTAGCCTTAATATCTCGTATTGGGTGTTATATTAAGGGTTTAAATCAACTGGCTTGAATTTCTCCCATTGTATATGTAACGCCTGTAGATCCAGGCTAGTCAATTTAGAGATAATAGGGGTCAAAAATGACTTTTCGACAAAAGATTATTTAGAATAAATAATCTTAACCAAGTTGTAAAATATATCTCAAGGGTTCCATAGAAATAAAGAACGTCGAAATCCGAGTTATAACGAAGAAGTTATGACCCGTCGAAGTTTCGCGACGGAACCGACACGGCACCGGGAAGCGTAAATAGTGAATTTACGATAGAGTGACTTTTAGCCTTAGCGATCTAAACAAAAGTCGTAGAAAATGTCAAACCGAGAGTGTCCATAAAAAGAACGCCCAAATCTGACTTCGTATGAGGAAGTTATGATTTTTCTAAGATTTGGCATAGCGGTGCATGGCCTGAAACTCGAATTTTAGTTCGAGCGGTTTTTGGCTTACGCGACCTAAATGAGAGTCTAATATCTCATTAATAGGAAGAAAACGGAGTCCGTATGTAAAAGTTATGAATTTTACGTGGACATTTAACAATGTAATCACCTCCTACTGTTAAATTTAAGATCGGTCGAGAATTAGCCGATGGAGTAAAAAGGAAATTTTTGTATATTTTATTTTTACCTACGCGTGGATATAAATAACGTCAAAAACGAAGCTTGTATGCGAATGTTATGGACGAAGCTTAATCTCTACTTTTCGAGCGCGGCAAATTCGATATTGTTTTGTAAATCCGAGATAGGATGACAATTAGCCAACGAGGTCTAAATGAAAGTTGTATTAATCGTAAATACCAACGCGTGGATATAAATATCGACAAAAATGGAGATCGTATGCGAAAGTTATGGACGAAACTTAGTCTCTACTTTTCGAGCGCAGCAAATTCAATACAGTTTTTGTAAATACGAGATAGAAGGAGAATTAGCCGACGGGGTCTAAATGAAAGTTGTAGTACTCATAAATACCGATGCGTGTATATAAAGAACGCAGAAAACAGAGCTCGTACACGAAAGATACGGATGATGCTTGGAGACTACTTTACTATAAATTTCCTATAAATAAGAGATGAACTCTTCATAATTTCTTCACACCATAAGCCTCTCTTTCTCTCTCTAACTTCTCTCTAGCCTCCCTAAACCCCTCCCAAGTCTAGGGAACCTCCCTAGCACGAGAAGAAAGCCTCGGAGCGCCCAACGGCTCCGAGAAGAAAAGCTTTCGGCTTGGAAACGCTACTCCAGGGAAGCCCGGTTTTTAATAAAAACGCGCTGTAAGTGACCTACGCCTATACTATATTTAATATATCTTTTATTTAATTATAATAACATTATTAGGACCTTAAAATAATTATGTAGGGTATTATTATGAGTTATATTGAGCGTTACTTAACGCTTATATAATAGTAATAATAGCTAGACTATCAATAAGTCGTGGTTAACGTTAAAAACTAAACCATAGTGGTATTGATACTAGGTTTTGTCGAGGAAAATTGTTTTGAGATAACGAAGTGTTGTCTGAGTTCGAAATCACCACCTAATCAAGTGAGTGCATGGTTCCTTTCATCTTACACATAGATATGAAGTATTTTATATAAATTACGTGCTATGTGTGCATATTATATGAATACTTGTTGTCTATGTTCGATGAACGATTTTATACATGTTTTAAATGATTTAAACTGTATATGTATTTTATATCTACGATAATGTTGGGGTAAAACATGGGTAGATGTAATAGATGGAATATGAGTTGGACGATGAGTTGAGAGGTGTTATAGACCACGAGGTGAGGGTGAGAGGTGGAAGATGTGAGAAGCTTTTTCCCAAACGATGGCCCCGTCATTCAGCAGAGTATGGATGAAAACCACGGACTATTCTAGACAGTCTAGTGGAACACTAGCAGGCTCGCAATCTGTAGGTGTTGTGAACGATGTGTTCACCCGGTGTACTCTAAACCTAGGTGATCATGCAGACTTGATTCCTAAACCCTGGTAATCATGCAGACTTGATGCCTAAACCCTGGTGATCATGCAGAGTTGATACCTAAACCTTGGTGATCATGCAGACTTGATGCCTAAACCTTGGCGACTATGCAGACTTAGTGCCCGTTGTGTAAACCGTGGCAACAATGGACTTTGTGCCGATTCCTTAGGATGATCCATAGGAATGAGTGAACGAGAAATAGCTGATTCTTAGGATAGATCCTTAAGAATAAAGAAGATAATGGGGATGGGTACTTGGATTGATTGCTTAATTGTTTAAACATAATAATTATATTATTGTGGGTTGAAAACCCTATGTACTCACCAGGTTTCCCAACCTGACCCACTCAGTTTATTTATATCACTGGTGTTGTTATGATGTCACATTACACTGAGAGATTAAGGAGATGTAAATCACCAGCGATAATGAATGTAAGTTCTGTTTATGCTTATGTTTCTGTATTGACGATGACATCCCAAATGTTTTAAAATGAATGAAAATACTTTTCCTCGGAAATGCTTTGATAACGTATTTATCATGTTTTACTGGGAACAAATTCCGCAATGTTTTTATTAAAAGAGATACTCTGATTTTTATAAAGCATAAAAAAAATCGGTCTTTTCTGGCCATCAAAATGGGGATGTCACAGTATATGTCTAGTTCAGACAACTATGACCTTCCCAAATCTCTTGGAACAAGCTTTCCTAATGAAGATCATATCCCGCGATTGGATCATAGAAATCATACTTCTCGTCCTCCACCTCCTCCAATTATTCTCCCTAACCCACAAGTTCTTGAAAAGTTCAAGGTCGCTCAATCCCTATTGGCAAGTCTATGTGCACTCACATCTTAAAGATAAAGTCACATATTGGCAATCCGGAAGAGTTGGGTGTCAAAGTCTTGAGGAAGTTGGTTGTTGACTAGGTTCTTCAATCGCTTCCTAAGTCAAATAGTGAGTTCTTTAACGACTACTATGTAACAGACTATACCATGACCCTTAATGATCTTTCCTATATTCTTTCGTTTGTGGTAGTGTTATAATTTACCAAATAAGGAAAGATTCTCATCATCCAAGTTTCAGTTGGATAGAAACTTAGAATCATGCAACTTGTATTGCATGTTGAGTGAGAATTTTCATCTTTGGGAAATTAAGACTAATTCCTTATTCACATGTATATGTGAGTCAAGTGAAGGACTAAGAGATCGGGTACACTTGGTTGTGCGCTGATCAGGTCCACCACAAAAAACGATAACATTATTCGTCATGATTTACTAAAGTTTACTAAATATGGTTATACTTACTAGTTTAAGTATAATTCTGAAACATTGAAAAAATTTTCAATGTAAGGCAGAACGAATAAGAATAATCAAATTAGGCCAAAAGATAAAAGTTTTTCAAATCTGAAAAGATGGGAGAGTACTTTAGTGTCGTGTTTTATGATTATCTTAGTGATTAAGATACCATATCACAATTGATCCTCTAAGGCAATCTTAGTGCATTTATTTGACTAAGAAGAGGAATCATGAATTGTTTAAATGGTTGAATCAAAAGATAAATCATACTTCGTTCCAAAATTGAGTCTTAGAGTTATACTCCAAGATTGTAACTTGAGTGACATAATCTTAAGAAGGTTTATAACACTTGTCAAATGTAGAGTAAAATGTTTCCTTACTCTTGTACTTTTGAAATTGGTAAGTTGTGATGTTTTGGATAAAACAAAGACCAACTAAGGCCAATTGTGTGAAGTGTTTATCTTGATAAGAATATGCACTAACTCTTGAATATTTGCTTTGTCAAGAAATGGTTCTTGACAACAAAATCTCATATGTCAAGAGGTCAGTTGGAGTCTTAAAGATCTTGAAAAGTTTCAAGAACTAATCAAGAATAAAACCTGTTGTTTATCACTAGCACACGACTTGAGGTTTATAGCCTATCGTATTGACATATTCTTGTTTTTGTGCCCATTCCAATTAGAGTTAACTATGCATGTGAGTTCTATAAGTTCTCAGTTGTTTACATAACTACTTGGAAGCATGGGTAGGCCCTTGTGCTTCCAGGTGGCAAGAAGTTAAGATTGAACAAGTTTAGTCCATATGAGTTTCGATTTGACACTAACCTCTTCTTGTAGTTATGACAAATTCACATGATTAGGAACACATACACCATAAAATCTAAGTGTCATAAGGTTTCTCTCCGATTCATGAAAACAATTGTGAGGAAACGCTTTCTCTAAATAGATGTTAAGTAGATATAAATTGTGATATTTGCATTCTCAAAGTAGTTAGTGGAGCGTGTGTGGGTAACTGGCACACTAACATGGACTTGTGAGAAATGGAAAAATTCTAAGCAATTAAGACTATGATTACGACATCCCTTTGCATAGTTCTAAAAAAAATTTAGACACTCATATGAGCTATCTAAGGAAAAGTGTATGTTTTTGATAAAGTCTTATCAAAGCATCTCGTATCAGGAATTTGAACTTTGGTAAGAAAGTCAATAAAGTATTGATTTCTATAAGTCCAACTGATTTCTGGATACATGTCAAAGCTAGTGGGAGTATAAGTGTTACGTTAATATTTATCATGTTAGTGGGAGCATAATAATTATGATAAGTGTTGCAAGTTAACAATGTTAATTATAGAGAACAAAAGTTTCAATTGGGAAAAGTTGTTTTGCTGTAATTAAGGGAGAGGAAATTATACTTCATTTCAATTCTACATGGTTAGATTGAGATTTTAATCATCTTTAGTCAAGGATATATATATATATATATATATATATATATATATATATATATATATATATATGAATTTTATGTTGGAATGGTTCAACATAAGGAAATTCTATATATATTGCGTTCTCAAAATTCGATTATGACTACGACATCTCTCTTCATAGTCGAATTATGAAAACATGGAAATAAAATTGTAGCAAAAGATTGGTCAAGGATCATGTCTTTATGTGAGACATCATGAATCATGTCCCATATGCTTCGGGTATAGGATCGATTACATGTGCTATAATATTTATCATTTTTAAATTTTCCAAATGTCGAGGGCATTAAGAAGGGGAAAAGGTCTAGAATTGAATATGACTAAAATAATTAAGCAATTGTCCAGGACAACCAGAGGTTTAGCAAAGGTTGGTTGCTCATGGACAGATAGAAGTATAGTGTTAATTATGGAAAAACCATATTGACATATTTTGAAAAGAGGCAACTCTTTTCTAGAAGTGATAGTCAAAATTGAAATATGGAAATGTTTTCGTAGGTGGAAGTTATTTATAAAATCTATGTAAGATTAGAAAACTTAATGCAAGAAGGATGTTCAAAGGAATGTACTTTGAATTTAAGACTTCGTTTCCATGGAATTGATCTCCATTGGAATACTCTGTAATGTATGTTGACAAGTTTTTGTGACTTTGTGCATAGTCATTACAAGAGGATCAATGCATATAAGTTTAGAATCTAACAGATTTCGGTAAATGGCAGGAATTTGGAATTCTTACATTTTCGATAAGGATTTGGGATTGTGAAATGAGCATCATTAGAATCATGTTCAATTGGTCTATTTCACAGAGTAAGGAAAATAGATAAACATAGTGTGCATACTTGGAGTATGACATAACTATTGTTTGGATAAACATAGTGTGCATGCTTGGAGCATGGCATGACTATTGTTTTGATTCAAGCATAAAGTTGATTATTCGAAACATTGAATAATGAGTAATCAATATGGTGTTTAAATAAAAAGTGTTTTATTTACTCTCAAAGGTGCTTGGGGCCATATAGGATTAGTATTATTCTTGTGTTTCACTTTTCATGTTTTGACTTCCTGAATAACTAGGTTATTCAAACTCTCCGCAGCCAGTCATACATTGGAAGTAGGTATGAATCAAGACTGTCATGAATGGGTCTATAGTTTGTCTAGGTGGCCTAGACATAGCTACAGTATTCACGAGTGCTCCAGGAATAAGATTCAAGTATTGGATTAAATCCACGCTCATTTGACTCACTTCATGGATTTTATCACGAGTGATCATGAGACGATAATATCTTATATTCTTCAAACGGAGATATATGAGTTGCAATCTACAAGTCGGTTGCACATTGATAATGTGAAAATGCACCAGTAACTTGGTGTTATAAAATGCATCGTTGTGTTTGATTTGATAAGTATATAGAGCAACCATATGATTCGAATTTTATCCATTCCTTTTAACCTTAGAGGGATAAAAGTGATAACTGTGGGCACCTCGATGATATAGTGATGATAAACGTAAGTGCTCGGCCGGGCTTGGATTGATTTGATTTGTTCAATTAGTCGGTCGTCATAAATCGGAAATTGGGAAACAACAGATGGATAGAGAGAATGAATGTAATCCATGTCTCAGTCCATATGATATCTAGAATGGAGGAATATATGATCCCTTATCTAATGGACATGTCATTGACTAGGTTAGAGTTCGACAGCGACTTTTAAGAGCTATAGTTGCTAGTCGAGATATTAGAGTCATATGCAATAATAGTTTTAGACTTATCCAAGTCGGATATTGTTGAGTTAGATGTCTAAGCCCATAACAATTATTGGTATGTACTCGACCCGAGAGTAGCATGGTCCATTTGGGTTGCATAATACCAGGACAATTTGTTAGGATGGACTCTAGAGAGAAAGGTTATATATGATTTATTAATATATTATAAGTTCTAATATATTAATATAATATCATATGTTTTAATTAGTATTGATCAAGAATTAATTAGGTCATCAAAAGAGACTAATTAAATCTATGGGGACTAATTATGGTAATTAGTTATATTTATATGTGTTGGGCTTATAATCAATGTTGGACCAAGTTTATGTATGGATACATAAAGAGTTGGGCCACATGAACCATGGATCATAAAACCCATGGATATGGATTTGGGTTATACCCATGACCCTTGGAATCCAACATATAAATATGTAAGTTCATGACCAAAACATGTACATTTTTTCTTAGAGAAATATGGAGGTCTTTTTGGTGCATGGAATTCTCTCTCAAGAGTCACCTTTGTTCTAGGTGAGTTGTGATTCCATTTGAGGTGCAACACTTGGGGCACTAAGTTCGTAAAGGCCAAAGTCTTTCTAGCAAAACAAAATACATCAAGACTTCAAGCCACATAAAAGGTATGTTACTCTAACTAGTATCTTTTATTGCTTATGACAAATTGCATGCTAGTTATAGGTTTAATGCCTTGGAAACCATTTGCATGTATAATTAGTGAAAACATAGATCCAAGATATTTAGGGTTGTATGTGAACCATAGGATGTTGTATACGAAAACCCATCAGTTTTGTTGATTGAGGTCGTTTCTTAAGCTTAGAGTTGCCACTCTTGGTGCTAATTGAGTCCTTAAGTCATAAAGTTTCCATCTTGGAGGTCTTAAAGCATCCATGCATAAGTATTGGTCAATGTTAAGGAAGTAGGTTTTCATATTCGAAGTCTGGGTTCATTTGGGGGCATGCAAGCCACCAAGTGGTCGACTTTACAGGTTAAGTCACTTCAATTGACTCAGATATATGTTTGGAACCTCGGGTCTTAAGGATTTAAGTGCTTTGTGGGTTTATGGCTTAATAGAAGAGTATGTTGAGAGTACAAGCTTGTACGCGCAACGTACAACCCCTGCAACCTATACACTTAGCGTACAGTTGAGTACGCCCCACGTACTCATGGAAATTAGGCTTTGCATTGTTTGGGCCTCGGTTTGGGTCACTTTCATGGATTGGTGACCTGGGCCATGGTGGGCCATCTGGGATTGGACCATTGGGCTATAGAAGCATTATTGGGCCTTAGGCTAAGGCCCATGCATAAGGATTGGGCCTAATTAGAAATTGGGCTATATATTGGGCTTTATTAGATTGTTTAACTTTTGGGCCATAGGTTTGTGATTTGATTTTTCATTCTTGGACCAAGTTATGTTAAGGGTAAAATTGTCTTTTACCCCAAGTAAGGATGTTTAGTTAATGATGAAGATCTTATTGTTAATTAGCTTTTCTTTTTTCGAAATTGTTAGCTCAAGGAGCAGTAGGACCAACAGTTAGGGATCATTCTTTTCAATCAGCTAATCGAGGTGAGTTTCCTCACTGATTTTAGTGGGTCGAAGGCACCAATGCCGACCCATGTTTATGCTATATTAGTATGCTAGCTGTTTTCATGACTCTTGCATATGTATGTGTTTATATGCTTTCCGAGCTAAGCTCCGATGTTGGTCGGGGCCTGATGACTGTTTGTATGTTATGTATCTATGTTGCATATGTATGTGTTTATTTGATATATGTTATATGCATGTTGGGAGGGGCCCGATTTACAACCGAGCTTATCTTGATGACCGAGCGGGGCCCGATGACCGGGCGGGGCCCACTATATGTTTATTGTACGTATGCTATGTGGTAGTTTGGAAGAACTCACTAAGCTTTATGCTGACGTTTTCTATTTTTTTTTCAAGTACTTCGAGTTCCAAGGGGAAGAGCTCAAGTTAACTACATCACACACACCATTGGAGTTCCACAATTGACATTCACTCTGATTTTGATAACACTTGATGTATTGGTTTTGTTGTGACGAATGTTTGGCATTTGAAACTACTATTTTATCTATTATAAGAAAATGAAACTTTTGGGACCATATTTGTGGGATTTTTCAAGTTAGTATCAGAGCCTTGGTTTGAGGGATTCGAGCATACTCCAGGGTGTGTCTGAACTCAAACTAAGGACTTGGTTGAAAAATTTCAAAAGAAAAATATTTCTGTAAAAAGAATTTCTAAAAGAGAAAAGAAAAGGGTGGGTGCATGCAATCAACCGAGATCAAGTAAGTTATCCCAAATTACCCATATATTATATATTTTGAATTGTGAATATGTGAATCGTATGGTAGATTAGGGCTAAGGATCTAGGAGAGATACCTTTACGTGCCTAATTTATGAGATTATAGATTTGCATGCTAGTACTGATCAGTCAGTAATAGGATGGCCTGATTAGGTTATGCTTTGTTCTGATTACTTAATGCTCGAATGCTACTTGCTTTGTGCTTTTAGGTGTTTTAGCTAGCTTCAGCTAATTGGTAAGCGAATATGCTAAGTTACATATTCTCGAAACTAAATAATTTCAGAGGGTTAGGTTTAGCTCTATTGCACAGTTCTTGTTTAAGTCTAACCGTTGTAGTGTTAGACCTCTCATTCGAAGAATTATGTAGTTTTTGTAATATTTAATTGTATTCATGATCTAGTTAGAGGAAGTTGGTGTGAGTTCCTTCTACAACTGATGGCGGAGAATGGTGTGGAGTTTGCCCTAGGAAAACCTAGGATGAGATCTACTGCTGAGAGCCTCATATGTGAGGGAAGTTAGATGTTTTCTTTTGAGTGACTTGGTTGAGTCAAATAAATTCTTGAGGAAAGTACGAATAGATGTGGAATGTAGTATGGGCCCATACTACTAGAAGTAGAGGATCCATACTCGAATCAAGGAGGGTTTCGATAAGATCAGGAAGCTTGTGGGTGTTTCCATGATGTGTGTATTGATGCGTATTCTAATAGTTTTTGTGGTCTATTTTCAGTATGGTAGTGTGGCGAGACACGCCAGTGGGAAATTCCGATGTTGGGGAGGGTTCGGGCTTAGGTTCTGGAGCGGGGCAGCTTGATGACCAGACGAGGGAGTTCATCTCATCTAAGATTACATGTAATATCCTTGACCAGACTCTTGTGATCTTTGGTACGGTCAAGGAGGGAATTCTGGAGATTCTTTATGAGTGATTGGGCGCCTTTCGCGCTGAGATTGTGGATTTGATCAGGATGTGCTCTCTAACCTTCAGGAGTTTCAGGCATGTGGAGTGCCAGACTATCATGGGGAGAGCGACCCCATTGTGAGCAGCAGGTGGTTGGAAGATGTTTCCAACGCCTTCCGTACTAGACGTTGTCCCGAGGGGGACAAGGTCAAACTAGCTTCCTGCCTCCTAACGGACATGGCATGTGATTGGTGGGAGGGGGTAGGGCATGCTATAGGAGATGATGTTGCTATTGATTCGATGACCTGGGGTGATTTCTCTACTAGGTTCCAAGACGAGTTTAAACTGGTGGTTAAGGTGTAGTAGCTGGCGCGAGAATTCAAGGATCTCCGTCAGACTAGTGAGACGGTGGTTGAAATCACCGCTATGTTCAAGGAGAGGGCGCTTCTCGTTTTTCAATATGTGGCAGATGAGGAGATGAAGAAGGCCCAATACCACGAGATGATGAGGAGTGACATTCGGCAGTTTGTGTGCCGATCCAACTGAAAGACACTGGAAGACATGATAGTAAGGGTTGACCCTGTTCATCACTCCAACGATTTAAGTTATTTGCCCACAAAGGTGTAGGACCTGGAAAAGCTGGTCGGGGGTTGTTGTTTGGGACTTGACCTACTGGCGGTAGGTTGTTGACTTCAGGCTCAGAGTCGGATCTGTCACACTCCAAAACCAAGAACGGCGGAAACGTTCTGGGGCGGAGGACGTCATGTAAAGTATCACAACACAGTATAACAGTAAATAAGCAAACAAAATCATCCATTGCATTAAATATATAATTTTAATACAAGTGTGTTCCGTACAGTTATAGACACCAAAAAGTAAATCAAAATAATAAGATGAGTCTTGAATGCGCTCCATCTTCTCAAAAGTTGGCCTCGGTACCTGTCTACTGTCGACCTGAGAATACAAGTTATTTTGAAAGAGTTTATCAGCATTAAGCTGGTGAGTTCATAAGTATTTTAGTGTCGGTGTTTGTATCAAAACATTTGAATATGGTTCTAAAGTATGAGTTTGTAAAAGGTTGAATCTCTTAGAAAAACCTATATTTTCTATTAATGTAGCCTTCTACCAAAGCGTAACTGTTTTGTATGTTTGTTTATTGTAATAGTGTGTAATTTCCCAAGTGTAACTATCATTAACAAAATATAGTTTGTACATTAATGTTTAAGTGAAATAATCACTAAATATATGTAAAGGGTAAATTATTTTATTACTGTAGTGTTGTATTATAGGAACTACTGTTGTACTAACTACCTTAAACCGGATTTATATTAAGGTATTATGTGATTAATTGTACCATACTATCGATTGGGTAACAACGACTAATGTAGGTCGTAAAAAGAAATGACGTTTGGCACCCGCAGACCTGTAGGTCCGGCTATAGCTAGCAGCAAGGTGTAGGATAGTCAATCCAGTATAGATCTATACGCAAACTCACGCTCTCCCTTCAAGAGACTCTGGCTACAACTCGGGCGATGACATTGAATTCATGCTCCGATACAGTGGATCACAATTGTTAACGTATTCATGTATATGTAATGTAATTTTACTCGTTCTAGTATCGTTGTATATGTTCTCTTTCTAGTATATTTGTATATGTTCTCCTTCTAGTATAGTTGTATATGTTCTCCTTCTAGTATAGTTGTATATGTTCTCCTTTTAGTATGGTTGTATATGTTCTTCTTCTAGTATAGTTGTATATGTTCTCATAGTAATAAGTATTGACTCATGAATGAACTGACTCATTGAACTAGCAATAGTATAAGTATGATCCTGTGTTACCCCGATGGTAACTTACTAATGATGTAACTAGTACGCATGAATATGGAAGAACTTTTATGACTATATATGTACACATAATATATAATAAATATTGAAACGACCTTCGGACGGCTACCCGATATTCCACCAGACCACATCCAAATCGAGGAAAAGGAAATACGGCGTGCGGCCTTCCTAAGCCTTTTAAACATTTCTTATATAGCTATACATATACGGGCATGCAATCTATAATAAGCATAAAAAAGTTTACGTAAAAGTATTTCATAAATAAAAGAGTTTGTAAAATAGTTTGAAGTAAAACAGTTTGATAAACAGTTTGAATAGTAATAAAATCATTGGTTTTGTAGTTATTAATCACATGTGATTGATGTAATAACTATAATTATTCAACTTGTATTCCCCTTATTAAAGCATTTAAAACATTTAAAATTATATCAAAGGTTAGTTAAAGGGGTATGAACTCACTTGTGGTGAGTGGATTGGGTTGAAGTGTCGGGTACGGTGCTAGGTGACAATTGAAGACTTGAACACACGCACGAGCCTAGTTATCATATAATGAACATATATATAACTAATTAACCAATTTATAACTAATAAATTAATTTGGGACACCCTAGAAAGTGAATACACTTTGTTTCAAGTGTTAAAGATCACAAGGATTGCATCCGAGTGTTGGCAGGGCAAAACTACTGTGTTTGGAGTCCAATGGTAAACTCCCTTGGAGTTTACGGTTTTGATGGTCAAGACCTAGGGAGTTTACAGCAGTAAACTCTAGAGTTTATGGTCGTAAACTCTAGAGTTTATGGTCGTAAACTCTAGTCCTAATGACCATGTGTTGTTTTGTGGTTTAGCAAGCCTATTGAAGCATTTCTACTAAGTGGTTTGGCCTTTGGAAGGGACTAGGACCTCAAAAACACTCCTTGGAGGAGTTTACGGTCTCATGGACTTTTCCCTTTGGGTTTGCTACCGTAAACCCTCATGGAGAAGGGTATTTTTATATTTTCAAGTCCTTAACACAATTAGGTAAGTGTATAAGCTAGTTTCTAAGCCTAAGGAAGGAAAATGACCAACTTATACACATATTAGGGTGTTTACGGTTTTGGGAGATCCCCAAACCGTAAACACCTATAATTGTTGGTTTTTGATGTTTTTCAAGGTTAGGAAAGGTTTAAACATGTCAATGATGGTTTATACATCAACTAGGACTTAGATTTGGGGCTTAGACACACTTTAGTGCCATTTTTGGTGTTTACGGTCCAAGCATCTCCTTGGACCGTGAACACCTCTAGCCTTGAGTTCTTGACAAAATTTCTTGATGTTCAAATGTAATACTAGCTTAAAATCACTCAGGGATGGAAGCACTTACTATTAGAAGGCTAGATTTGAGCTAAAAGGCCAAGAACACTTAGTGTGTGTTCTTGGTGTTCTTGGTGTTTTGGAAATCTAATCAAAATACACATATGAGTGGATGATTAGATGTATAAACAATAGATTAAGTGTTTTACTAACTTAAAATAGTTAGAACACTTACAAGATTGAAGGTTTTGAATAAAAACTAAGATGATACTTGAAAGAGTTCTTGGAGTTTACTCTTTTGTGAACTTGGGGAGTAAACACTTTAAACAAGACTTTTGGGGAGTAAACTCATACATAGGTATGAGTTTACGGTTTTTGGGTGAATTTTCAACCCAAACATAAAAGTTTGGTCGGGAATTTCTAAGACGCAAGGTGTTTGCGGTTTTTGAAATTTAAAACTCGAGACGGCACTTTCTTTCACCCATTCGTTTAAAAATAATCTTAAAATAATCAAACGAACTTTATATTTCTAAAAAAATAAGAAATAATTACATTAACTTATGATATGAAGTGGTTGACTTTTAGGGTTTGACCGAATGGAAATTTCGGGTTGTCACAGGATGTGTCGATTGTGAGGGAGTACCTGGATGTGTTCCCCGAGGATTTGCATAGGGTACCTCCAGAGAGGCAGGTGGAGTTTAGGATTGATTTGATTCTGGGTGCGGCTCCGATATCCAAAGCACCATATCGGCTGCCTCCTCCCGAGATGCAAGAGTTGTCTACACAGCTATAGGAGCTATTAGATAAGAGATTTATTAGACTGATCAATTCTCCATGGGGTACCCGAATTTTATTTGTGAGGAAGAAGGACATGTCTCATCATATGTGTATTGACTGTCAGAAGTTGAATAAGGTAATGGCGAAGAACCGTTATCCCCTTCCGGGGATTGGCAATCTTTTCGACCAGCTTCATGGTGCATCTTGGTTCTCCAAGATTGATCTGCGTCCAACTTATCATCAGATACGAGTCAGGGATGAAGATGTGTAGAAGATAGCTTTTCGGACTCGATATGGCCATTATGAGTTCGTGGTGATGCCTTTTAGGCTCACCAATGCTCCAGCCGTGTTCATGGATCTCATGAACCGCGTATGCAGACCAATGTTGGATCGGTCTTTGATAGTCTTTACTAATGATATCTTGGTCTATTCCAAGACTCAGGAACAGACCGAGGAGCACTTGAGGTAGGTGCATGAAACCTTGAGGAGGGAAAGACTTTATACAAAGTTCTCCATGTACGAGTTCTGGTTACGCGAGGTGTAGTTTCTAGGGCACCTTGTCAATCATAAGGGTATTACGGTCGATCTGGCCAAGGTTGAGGCCGTGATGCAGTGGTAGGTTCTGATTTCTCCATCTGAGATTTGTAGTTTCCTTGGTCTAGCGGGTTACTATCAGAGATTCATCTAGGATTTATCCATGATTGTTGTTCCATTGACTCGACTGACCAAGAAGTCGGTGACATTTTGTTGGGGGCCTGAACAGCATGCAGCTTTCGAGACCCTTAGATGGCAATTGTGTGAGGCGTGGATTCCGACCTTGCCGGAGGGTGTCGATGATTTTGTGATATATAGAGATGTCTCGATCACGGGCTTGGGTGCAGTTTTGGTGCAGCGGGATCGCGTGATCACTTATGCTTCGAGGCAGTTGAAGCCTCACGAAGATAATTATCCAACGCATGATTTGGAGATGGGGGTTGTAGTTTTCTCCCTCAAGAATTGGCGGCATTACCTTTATGGGGTTCGTTGTACTATTTACAAGGACCACATGAGCCTGAGGTATTTGATGGATCAGCTGAACATGGATATGAGGCAGCGTCATTGGTTGAATGTGTTGAAGGATTATGATTGCGAGATCCTTTATCATCTGGGGAAGGCCAATGTAGTGGCTGATACTCTCAACCACAAGTCGGTCGTGGCTCTGATTCGAGGTATATGCTTGAGGGTGACAGTGATTACTTCGTTGTTGAAATGGATTCGAGAGGCACAGGTTGAGGCTATGAAGGGAGAACACCGAAAGTTGAGCAGATTGTAGGTCAGGTGATTTCCTTCAATTATGATAGTCGTGCATTGTTGACGTTGCATCGGAGGGTCTAGGTTTCAAATTGGGCAGGGTGCACTAAGTTCTAATGGAGGAGGCTCACAAGTTGATATTCTCCATTCATCCCGGGGTGACGATGATGTATAGGGATCTTCGCCTTGATTATTGGTGGCCCTGCATGAAGCGGGATATAGCGTAGTTTGTGGAACACTACTTGACTTGCAGGAAATTCAAGGCTGAGCAGCAGCGACCTCACAGCAAGATGCAGTCATTGGAGATTCCCGTATGGAAATGGGAAGACATCACCATGTATTTTATCACAAATCTTCCCAAGACTACATGCCAAGTGGATTCTATTTGGGTCATTGTGGATCGATTGACCAAGAGCCCACATTTCATCTCGATCCAGGAGAGTATTTCTACAGAGAAGTTAGTCGAGATTTATGTTCGGGAGGTGGTGGCATGTCATGGGGAGCTAGTGTCTGTGGTTTCAGAGCGAGATGTTCTCTTTACTTCCAGATTTTGGAAACGGTTTCATGAAGAGATGGGCACTCATCTCCATTTCAGTACGACATTTCATCCACAGACCGATGGTCAAAGTGAGTGGACGATTCAGACTTTTGAGGACATATTGCGAGCATGCGTGTTGGATTTCGATGGGAGTTAGGATATGTATCTTCCGTTGGCAGAATTTTCGTATAACAATAGTTATAACGCCAGCATCGATCGACCTCCTTTTGAGATGCTCTACGGGAGGAAGTGCAGGACCCCCAATTTGTTGGTGCGAGGTCGGTCAGCGAGTCATGGGGAGTACTGAGGTGGTTCTCAAGACCACTGAGCTGATTTAGCAAGTCCGGAGCAGACTCCAGACAACTCAGAGTTAGAGAAGAGTTATGCTGACAGGAATGGGTCGGACTTGGAGTTTCATGTGGGAGACATGGTTCTCCTAAAGGTGTCACCTTGGAATAGTGTCATCCGGTTCAGGAAGCATGGCAAGTTGGGCCCCAAGTATAGTGGTCCCTTCAGGATTTAGGCTCGAGTGCGTCGGGTTGCTTATTGTCCTGATCTTCCAGCCGAGCTCAGTCAGATTCACAACACATTTCATGTCTCCCAGCTGTGGAAGTGTTCAGTAAATGACTCGATAGTGGTACCCTTAGAGGATATTCAGGTGGATGACCGCCTGAACTATATTGAGAGATCGGTGGCAATTTTAGATCGCAAGATGAAAAACTTGAGGAACAAGTTTGTCGAGCTAGTAAAGGTGCAATAGCTGCCCCGTAAGGGATCCGTGTAGATGTGGGATCCAGATGAGGAGATGAGGGAACATTATCTAGATTTGTTCAGGGTAGTAGACATCGAGGATGAAGTCTGATTCAAGTGGGGGAGAATTGTAGCATCCATGATTTCAAGGTGTTGCTAATTTATTTAATCTTGTATTTATTAGTTCTGGGCCATGAAGTTATTTTAGGCTTAGAGGTTTGGGCCTCTATGTGCTTGGGCTATCTGAGGCCATATATTGGGTGTAATCCTAGCGTACACGGGGTGTAGTAAGATCAAGCAAAAACGCGGAGCCATACACGTACACGCAACGTACAAAGTGGAACGCGCAACGTACGCGTGCTGACTCAAAACCCTAATTTTTAAGGTTCAAGCGATATATATATATATATATATATATATATATATATATATATATATATATATATATATATATATGTGTGTGTGTGTGTGTGTCATTATTTCCCATGCCCCAGCCTCCTTAGTTTAGAAACTCTAAAATCTAACCCTCGTCATCATTGTGTGTTCTTGACCTTGTGGAGTTCATTTTTGGTAGCTTGGAGCCTTGGAAAGAAGAAGAGGAAGTTGGTGAAGCTTGAGCTTGAAGATCCAAATCAGCATCATCATTTAGCACTTATTTGAGGTATAAAGCTCAGAACTTTCCTTATTAATGGTTAGATCTCTTGTGTTTGAGTTTTTGGACCTTTTTGGTCCTATGGATGAAGTTTTGTGGATTAAGGTCGTTTCTTAAGCTTAGAGTTGCCACTCTTTGTGCTAATTGAGTCGTTAAGTCATAAAGTTTCCATCTAGGAGCTCTAGAAGCGTCCATGCATGAGTATTGGTGATTTTAAGGTAGCAGGTGGTCATATTCCAAGTTTGGGTTCAATTAGGGGCATGCAAGCCACCAAGTGGTCGGATTTATGGGTTAAGACACTTCATTGGACCTAGATCTGTGTTTGGAACCTTAGGTCTTAAGGGTTTATGTTTTTTGTGGGGTTATGGCTTAATAGGAGAGTATGCTAGGCGTACAATCCCTATAGCCTATACGCTTAGCGTATAGTTGAGTGCGCCCCGCGTACTTACTGAATTTGGGCTTTTCGTTGTTTGGGCCTTGGTTTCGGTCGCTTTCATGGATTGGTGACATGGGCCATGGTGGGCCATCTTGGATTGGACGATTGGGCTAGAGAAGCATTATTGGGCCTTAGGCTAAGGCCCATGCGAAAGGATTAGGCCCAATTGGAAATTGGGCCATATATTGGGCTTTATTAGATTGTTTAACTTTTGGGCAATATGTTTGTGATTTGAGTTTTCATTCTTGGACCAACCTATGTTAAGTGTAAAATAGTCTTTTACCCCAAGTAAGGATTTTTGGTTAATAATGTAGATCCCGTTTTTAATTAGCTTTTATTTGGAAATTGTTATCTTATGGAGCTGTAGGACCAACAGTCAGGGAACATTCGTTTTAGTCAGCTTATCGAGGTGAGTTTCCTCACTGATTTTAGCGGGTCGAAGGCACCAATCCCATCCCATGTTTATGCTATGTTAGTATTCTAGCTGTCTTTGTGACTCTTGTATGTGTATGTATTTATTTGATATATGTTATATGCATGCTGTGTGGGGCGCGATTTACTACCAAGCTTAGCTCGATGACCGGGCGGGGCCCACTATATGTTTATTGTACGTATAGTATGTGGTAGTTTGGAAGAACTCACTAAGCTTTGTGCTTACGATTTCTAGTTTTCTTTGAGGTACTTTCGGCTCCAATGGGAGAGCTCGAGTTAACTACATCGCACACACCATTGGAGTTCCGCAATTGACATTCACTCTGATTTTGATAACACTTGATGTATTGGTTTTGTTATGATGAATGTTTGACATTTGAAAATACTATTTTATCTATTATAAGAAAATGGAGTTTTTGGGACCATATTTTTGGGAAGTTTCATCTTTAGTGGTGTATTTGGACATATGAGACAATTAAGAGTTCCTTCTAGTTGTTTAGGAGAACATCGATGAAAAGGATGTGGCTGGCAGGAAGTACTTCTTGCTATTTCTTGCAAATTTGAAAATAATGCCAAGTTTAGGGAAGTTTGTTGCTTTGAGGTTTATCTCTTGAATACCTTATGTCATGTATTGAGGGAGTTCAAAAGGATGGAAGTTCATTTTCTCTACGAGTACAGAATGAATTTTGGCATCATTTCTTCCAAAGTTACATACAAGGTCTTGGAGAAAGTTAGCAGCCCTGAGATATGCCTCTTCTACCTCAGGATATTTATAGGATTTGATCTTGAAGAATCTTGCAATGAGAAATATTTCTTCAGGGTTCATGAAGACGATGTTTGCTTAGTTTCGGTGGTATTCCTTATAGAAGCGAGAGAAGGTGTATTGGTAGTGTGATTCACCTTTGAAGGACCTTAGATTGAAAGTTGTTATGACTTCGGGAATGTCATTTAACCAAACTTCCTCTGCAGATTTCCCATACTTGTTGTGGAACAAATTCAGTCTTTCAAACTCCATGACCATTTTTTTTCTTCAGTGATACTTTGATCAAAAGGCTTAAATATTGGGAGGTATAATTTTTGGGAGAGAAGAATGTCCTAGCATGCCATAGAGGGAGGTTCAGAGTATGTCAGATGAGGAACATAGTCTGACTTTAGGAGTATTCGGATTGGATTAACCCAGGTGGTGATCGGAGATGCGTTTATGCTTGTGTTAAAACCTTGAGTATGACAAATGTGCTCAACAATCTTAGCAACCATCCAGTCTGCCTTCTTATGCTTTGTCTTGAGGGAATCTTGAGAGTTGTCATCTGACATGGAAGTTTGCGGGTCAGTTTCTTTGATGGGTGAGGGTTTCATTCGGAAGGATGGACGAGTTAGAGTTTTGTCCTTTTGGGGATATTACGGTGAAGTTTTATGAGGGGCTGAGGAGGGGTTATATCTTTTGGATTAGGAGTAGGACGAGTTGGAATCTTCCGAGGAGGAGACTTTGTGTTATTGGATTCAGTAGAGGAGCTTTTGCTTTCAAAGATGTGAACAACCATGTATTTTCCGCCTTTTGAGGAAGAAGGCACGCCTTTTTCCTCAAACAACTCTTTGAGTTTATTCATCTTTTCATAAGTTTTGCCAAAATGAATTAACATGTGGCCACATAGGTCGTTCTTGGTTGGCATTTAAGGGTGGACGAGATTGCTATAGATATATTTAGAGATGGTGAGGATTTCAGCAATGGTTTTGTTGGATAAGGCTAATCTTTGAAGACTACGGATGGTGTCTTAAAGTTATGAGTAGCCTTGTGAGTCTCGTTGATCAAGAACTTTGTATTCCCCTATTGTTTATTGGTCATTTTGACCAACTGGTCCTTTAAATCTTTGAACTCAGACGTAGTATCTTCACTCTTCTTGATAAACTCTTTGTGGTATGCTTTTCGTTGTTGATCAAGCTTCCTGATTCCCATCTCTATTCCCAGAGTTGTTCTTTGAGCAGTCCATTTCTCCTGTTGTTCAATTTCCTTGAGCCTTTCTTCTAAGAACTGGAGAGATTTAGTTAAAGGTGTTTGCGGTGATTGTTGAGTAGTGACTGCAATGAGAATTTGATCGATCTTATTTTTAAGATCGATAAATTCCTTCCTGGAGACTACAACTTTCTTCTTTTTCTTCTATTTTGGCTTGGGAGTGGAATGTTGAGATTCACTTGATTCTTCCTCCTCGAAAAACATGTCAAAGCCATCGAATTGACCTTATTGTTGAACTTCCTCATTTTCATTGAAAACAAAATTAAAACCCGGTTCCTAACTGATATATACTTCAGTTACACCATCAATTGAATCACTAACATCGATTAGTGAGGGAACGGGATTTGATCCTCTGGCCAGGTTACCTTTAGATTTTCTAGCCTTGTTCATCGTTTCTTCCATTCTATCAACCTATTTTTTATTAGACTGAATATCATAGATGGTCTTCAAGTTGTTGATCCAATCAGCCCAATATGCCGCAACAAAACTGAACCCTTCTTCTTTCTTTTGTTGAAGCATAGGTTGTCTTTTTTTTCCTTCCTCTTAATGCCTTTTTGAAGGTTTCAAACTTTTTCTATTTTGATTCTGTGGAAGGATGGGCATTGGTCCAACTATCATCTGATATAATAAAAGGTTCAGTCACCATCGAGGTGTCCCCCGGGTTCATAGATCCTTGCATGTTTGTGCTCCACATGCCTATCCAGCTTAGTCAAAATGTTGATGGTGAAGGGTTTCTAGGGCTTCCTTGGTCTCCTTGTTCTAAAGCCAAGTTAGGCCTCGGCCCTATTCTAGCATGGGTCTCTAAAAAAGGACCCTACGGTGCATGAGGTGTTTATAGTGTATGTGTAAGATAAAGAAAAATGGAGTGCAGCTCCATGGGAGTAATGAAATCAAAATGAGATCTCCTATAGACCTTATGAGTTTTATCAACATCAAGATCCACTTGGAATCCTGAATGGGCTTTGTCTCTATGCAAGTGGTCTAAAACCGTTACACTTTTTGTAGGTATTGGATGGATGGGGTTTTTGCGGGTGATTCAATGTTGAATCGAATGTCTACCAGAGACTTTTTAGAGTCTACGATATTCATTGTGGGGTGATTATGGCTAGGTGGGGTATGGAGTTTGAGCTTCTTTTTCTAAAATAAGTCTTCAAATATGAGTTTCGCCAACTTCTTCTTCGAGGGTGTTAACAGGCTCTTCGGTATGAATTTGGTCTTCAGTCACTTTGGGGTCCTCAGTGACAATATTTCTTTTCTTAGAGGCTCCAAATCCTTTGGATCCAGTCTTTGTTAAAGTTTCTCTTTTGTAGACACTCTTGACCCTTTTTGATTTGGGCTCTAGGACTAGACCAGTGGTTTGCGGTGTGGTGTTAGGCATGGTAGAACGTTATGGTGCTATATCATTTGTAGCCTCAATGTGATCAGTGACCACATAGTCAAAGTGTGGTCAAAATATGCATATTCAATTGTCTTATGGGACCGAAGACATAATGGTCTTTATGAAGAGAGTACCTTTTAAGATCTCGCCATGAGAAGCAGTTGAGTTCATCTCCTAGGTTGGTGCCAACTTCCTAGTAAAGATCTACTAGGCATAGAGACCAAAATCTGGCAGGAGTGAGCTCAGTGTGTCCTTCCTTGGGTGATCCCTTTCCAACATAGTGAGTGAAGTTATCCCAAAGAATGGTGTCGTAGTCGATTGCCTCTCTGGTGAAGATGCTCCACACAATATCTAACAGTTATTTTGGCGTGTTGTCTATTCCACTGGTTCTTCCATACATGCATCAAATCACGTAGTGACAGACGTACTACCACACGGTTGGAAGTTTCCCTTTCTTGAATTCTGCAATGGATTTAAGCTTAGGTTGATAACCCATTTTGTAGAGAGATATGAATACATCTGAGTTACCAGGGTTCTTGATGGTGGTTGAAGGAGAAACACAAAGATTGATCGCTTCAAGAAATTTTGGTTTTGTGAGAACCACCATTGATTCATCTACAAACTTGATATGAACTTCATCCAGTTTGTCTAATGGTCTGAAGGTAGAGAACAAAGATGTGAACAGCACAAATTGGGGAAGAACTTTTGTGAATGCATCAAAAGGACTAAATAGTGGGTGTTCGGGCAAGAAATGGATCGTCAACTTAATGGCAACATTGTAAAGATCATGATCATTGAAGATGTAGTGACCCTAATTATGATGACATGTGCGGAATTGATAATATCAAGTGAATCATACAAGAATCAAGAACACAAGGAGTAAATAATAACATATAAGCTCTATTAGAATAGTAAGAGTACAAGTGGATTTGTTTTTCTCTCACTAAACTAACTCTCCAACTGGGTCTCTTATATAATGGGAGTCACTCACTTCCTAATTGTATGAAAGACTCAACCCATTTACATATACAATAGGGTAAGTCACATCCAAGGAGAACTTTGCATCCTAAAATTCTTCCCCTCAAAGTTTGGATTGGATGTCCCGGTTTCAGTTTCCAAACAAGCTCGGGAGATTAAGACCAACTCCCCTTGAAGTAACACCAATCTTCAAATCCGCAAATGAATACCTGGGAAGCATTAAATACCATTTCTTCATTCTCCCGCTTTTTATAATCAACAAGTGATTATCGAGGAATAAACTTGTCAAATATCCCCCTTGATGTGGGCCAAAAAAATGAAACCGCGAAAAACTTGCACGAAAAACAATCACGAAAAGTCATCAAAAACTTCCAATTTTTGTGAAAATTTTCGAATTTTGGATGAGAGTTGCAAGAATTTCAAAATCCGGGTATAAACTATCAATATCATAATTTTTTCGGAACCCGTTGTGCCAAAACAGCTTTCATTATAAAACTTTACCCCAAATGCAAAACTAGGCATAAAGTGTCAATTCACAAAAACTTGAGGGACTTGATACGTAAATTCCTCCCACTTCAGATAATTTTACTCGGAAGTCGAAATTGGGTAGAAATTGTCAAAATTCCGAAACTCCAGGGATGTGAAATGAAAATCTTGCATTTTTCATAAAGATTTACACCAATGTCAAATGTAGGTGAATTTTGCCATTTCGTTAAATATTCACGGACTCAAAATGCAATTTTTTTTCTTCCCCAATCTTGTTATCCAAATGCGATCAAGGATATACAGTGAACACCTCATGACGAAGGTCTCCAAATCTAATCACCCTTAAATTGATTTCCACAAGTCGATGCCTTTACATCAATCCATACATCGAAGGTCTTATTTAACATCACCTTTATTGACCTTATAGCGAATGTATATTTGACGTCAAAGTAATCAATCCCCAACATTCATTATCAACCTTCCCAATCGAACTCCTTCGCTTCCCAGATTAGCTACACACAACGAAATTAATATCCACAAGTCAAACTCGATTTTGACCTCAATACGTTCGACTACCAAACCAATTTCCAATTTAAAATTTCACTTCGAATCCAGCCACTCGACATCAAAATTTCTCCCCATTTGATTTAAAATCTCCATCTATTCATAATGATGTCGAATCAATTGACTAGCCACTTGAAATCAATCATTCGCACATTAAGTCTCAGCAATTAATTTTTTATGTATTGATGTCAACACAAAGCATCATCCCTCAACCTTCTATTGCAACTTCAATGCACATTTTGATTCTTTGATTTTTTTTGACCCATTTCAATTTCCTGATAACCTCTTGAACCAATATCAATATCATCTGCATCTTCTATGTCGATTTGAACATATAAACACTTCGACTATCTAATTTTATAAACCAACTTCATCATTAACTTGCAAGACCTGATACCATCGATTATGAGACACAACTTCTCAATACCATCGCAATCTCAGACCAACAAATATCAATTTTGACTTAGGCCAATCGAAATCCAAAATCGGTTTTTAACTCATAGCGAAACTAAATTCGACTGTCAACCCAAAACGAACATTCATTGGTCACAATTGATTCTAACCTCAAGACAATCGACTCCAAATTAATTTCCAAACCGATCCATTGAAATCGGTTTTGACTGCAAGACATGATTTTGACTCCAACACAAATACATTTGACCCAAGAAATTTTAACTTTCCTGATGCGAATTGAATTATCACAAAAACATTCAAATACACACTTATATGCACATTCCAAAATCGAAATGAATTTCAAACAACTTCCAACAAACTCTAGAACCGGTAAAAATCCAATAAAGATCCGAGACGAATTTGAATCAAATATTAGTCTAAGAACCGATAACACAATCTACTTTAGACGCTAAAACCCAAAACAACTCGGATTCCAAACAATACCAAAACATCCAAAAAATCAGGAACAAAAATTTCATTTTTAAATCATTAAATAAAGCATAGTTATTAAAAACATTTTATCAAAACAGGAACCATAGTATCTCAAAACATCAAAATCAGTATCTCCATATCAAAACACATAACAAATATATCAGAGTAACATCTCAGGCTAAACATCATGGTGTGTGCATTGCAGTTATCCCGAGCTCTTCCCCTTGCTACCGGAAGTAACCAAAACCAAAACTGAAAACTGTACGCACGAAGCTTAGTGAGTCTCCCCAAACAACCACATATCATACACATAATCACATAATAACATATCATCCCCCCGGCATCATCAGGCCCCGCTCGGCATTGGACAAAGTCCGGCATCGAGCAAAGCTCGATATACATATAAACATATCAACAAGTACACATAACATAAACATATAAACATTCCTCGGGCCCCGCCCGGCATCGAATCGAAATCCGGAAGCATACAAACATGCCTCGGGCATTGCCCGGCATCGGACCGCAATCCGGAAACATACAAAACAGACACATTCAAGAATCACGAAGACATCAAACATAAAAACATTCCTCGGGCACCGCCCGACATCGGATCAAAATCTGGAAACATATAAACCTACATCGGGCACTGCCCAACATCGGACCTTAGCCCAGCACATACTAGCATACATATATGGGTCAGCATTGGTGCCTTCGACCCTTTCATACAGGAGGAAAACTCACCTCGCACTGTTGAAGTCCCGCTAATGATTCTCTAGCTGATAGCTGACAAATCCGCGAACTGTAAATCTTCAAAACAAAACCCAATTAACATTCGGGTTTCAATGCATAACCATAAATCCTCAGTTGGGGTAAAACGACCATTTTACCCCTGACCTAGCTTGGTCCAAGACCCAGGCCCAAACTCACACTCTGAAGGCCCAAAAGCCAAATAATCAACCAAGGCCGAATTATGGCCCAATTTTACAAATTTGGCCCAAACCCCTCACATGGGCCATACCTTAAAGTTCATCCAAAAACCCTAGTCCACATACTTGTCTTTGATGGCCCATCAAGAATCCAAGCATCTAAACCCAACAGAAAGGCCCAACTCAAAACCCAACACAATTAGCGTTTTCACATAAAATAACAATTAGGGTTAAGTGTTCTTACTTAACCCATTAAGGACTTAATCCATTAAGTCCATCACTCCACTAGGCCAAACATAAAATGTAATCATGCCTAAGTCATAACTTCAATCCACTGGTCCAAACGCGGGTCCCGACAATCCAAAACTAATATTTCCAAAATTAGGGTTTTCTAAACTCTAATTAGAGTTTCCAACCCAATCACAACCCAATTAGTCTAATGGTTAAATTTTTAGGTTGGTTAATGTTAAATAAGTTAGGCACCACCCACTACCACCTCGGGTAGTGGTGGTGGTCAACGGCGGTTCGCGGCGGTAGCCACCACCTCATGGTAGTGGTGGTGGGTTTTTGAGTTAGAATCCGACTAAACAAGCTCCTACTACATCAACCACTTAAAAATATACACCCATCTAATGATACACTCACACAGCCACCACCTCATGGTGGCTTGTGGTGGCAGAAAATGATTTCATAACAGCAACCCCCATGGTCGGCTGCCATGGTGGGTTTTTCCGTCGTTCTCCAACCAAGCAATCACACACATGATATACACAACTAGCAACAGCAGCATACGCTAAATTCGAACAAAACCACCCACCTGGTGGTGCGCGGCAGCTAAAGGACGACGGCGGAAAGGAACAGCCACTGGGGTGGTAGTTGGACGCGACAGGGGAAGAAGGTGGAGAAGGAGAATGTGCCGAAAAAGCAACCATGGCAGTCGCGATGTTCGTCGATGGAAGAAGACAGCAGCGGAAGCAACTCTGGCCATCAACTTCAAACCTCCTTAATAGGCACAACTTCAGCTTGATGCTCACTTCATCGGCCGAGGAAAAATGTGGTGGTTCGCGATGATTCGCGACTTCGATAGCGGGGGTGTGGCAACGCCGGCTGGAGGAGTCATAAGGGTGGCGGCTGATGTATGAGAGTTAAGGTTAGGGTTTAGGTGATGCAACGAGAGGGAAATGAAGTCACTGGGTTTAATCCCGTTTCCATTCAAACTTCATACAAATTTTTCACAACCAGTCCCACCTTTCCGAAATATTTTCAAATTAGCTCCAATATTTACCAATTATACCCTGACTTCTGAAATCCTTTTCAAATTAAATCCATAATTTACCAAATAACCCTCAGCCTTCAAAATTATTTCCAAAACTAATCGGGAAATTACACTTAACCCCCAATATTCAAAAGTTATTACATTTAACTCCCAAAACCAATGCCTTGCTAAATTAATCTAAAATTAGGGCTACAATAACATCAAAAAATAATATAATTTGCATCTCTTGGTTTAGGGCTTATTATTTATTTACTTATTTTAGTTAATTTAAAATGGAATGTTGCAAATACCATCCGATTTCGTCTTCTGATATCAATTTCAAGCACATATAATCGATATTCAAAATGTTTTTCTGATAAAAGAAAAAACAACGATAACCTTACTTTTGATATGGGATAAAATAAAAGATTCGAAATTGAATTGGACTCCTGATGAACAGTAACATATTAAAATTGTTGGATTGGGCTTGATTTTAATTAATGAACAATGAACAGTAAAGGAATTTTCTTTTGGGCTTAATCTAGAAAAAATAGTTGGATCATCATTGGGGATGAAATGAAATAGAACCAACGAATCAAAATGATCAAAGATGAAAAACGAAACGCACGATTTAAAAAATTGATTAAGTTAGAGTTTTGAGAAAAACCTTAATTGTTCATCGTCGATCTCAACATGTATTTTTTGGAATCCACTTGAGAATTTGATACACCATCTTGATGATTTTTTTCCATTTGCAACACACAAATCAATAATTGAAGATCTAGGTTCTTTGTTTGGAGCAAGAAAATCACCAATCTTCACATTGTGCCACCCACTATGCATGTTATACAACCTGTTCTTCGTGTTCTTCAACAATCTACCATCATCTTCATAAGAACCATAAAAACTTTTGGGTTTTGAATTAAAATCCATTGCAACATTTGATGATTGTTGCTTTCCAACACAAATTTGTTTCATAGATTTCGGCTTCACAACAACATTTGAAGACTTTTCTGAAGAACCTCATTTGTTCTTATTTTTTATCTTCTTATTTTTCTTCCTTTTCATCTTTTTGGATCTTTAAGATTTAAATTTTAGCCCAAACACGATAGGTTATCAACCTCAGGTCACATGCTAGTGATAACTAAAATGTTTATTGTCGGTTGACTCTTGAAACTCTCAAGATCAATATGACTCCCACTGAATTCTTGACATATGAGTTTTCTCATAGGTAATATTCCTTGACAAGCTAAAACAAATATTCAAAAGTTCATGTGGATTCCCGACAAGAAAACACTTCATAGAATAGGTCTTAGTTTATCCTTTATTTTTCGATTAACGAAAACATCACAGCTCCAATTCTATATGTGCTAGAGTAAGAAAACATTTTTACTCCACATACTTCAAGTTGTTTTCAACCTTCTTAGTTTGAAAAGAGTTTCAAGATACAATTTGTAGTTACTATAGTATGACTCTAAAACTTGATTGGAACAAGGTATAACTCATCTACGGTCGACCCATTTCCAACAATGTCTGATTCCTCTTCCTAGTCATAAAATTGCACTAAGATGTTCTTCGATGATCAATTGTGATATAAAACCACAATCACTAAGATGATCATAAAATACGATACAAAAGTACTCTTCTTTCCTTTTAAATAGGAGAAACTTTTATCTTTCAAACAACCAGATTCTTCGTATTCATTCTGCTACTCTTTGAATCTTTTCAAAGTATTAGAATTATGCTTAATCTTCTAAACACAACCATATTTACTAAAACATCAATAAATCACGAAGAATAGAGTTATCGTCCTTTGTGGTGGATCTGAATAGTCCATATCAACATGTACTAGGTCCATTAGTCCTTCACTTGACTCATATAAACATGTGATCAATGAATAGTCATAATTTTCTAATGAACAAGATTCTCATACACTATACAATACGACTTGTACAACACCAGGTATATGTCCAATTAGTGATGGATTTTCTTTTCACTTTGTCAATTATGACAATACAACAACCAATATCATAAGAATCAAATCCATAATTAATATTGCTAATATTATAAATTTAACCAACACTTTTATAAATGCCATTCCAAGGAAATTTAAATAAGGCAACCAGATAATCCAAAATTTCACTTTCATTGAAAATAAACGAAAAATTGGAACTTGTCCTTACAACGCATAAAATGAAAAACTATGTTTCTAGACATCTCCTAAGAGTAATAGCAATCTATTAAATTATCCCAACACCTTAGTAGTAGCTCCAAACTCTGATCTTCGAACCATGTGACTACAGTCCATTTCACATGATCATATTTAGTGCACCTTACTCAAGCTTCCCTTTTTCTCTTAGCTCCTTTAATACTATCAAAATGTGATCATCACATCATGTATTAAGAGTATGAATAGGAACTTATAAAACAATGGATTCAGATAATGGATGTACCTGAAGTAGATTCACACGACATGACTTAACTATCTCTAAAATCTTTCAGGTATTTTGGGCAACTTTGTTTCCAATGTCCCTTCAATTGGTTGTAAAAACAAATGGACTATTTGGGGTGAACAGATGAAACAATCCCATAATAACCATTTCTCTTTACCATATGATCAAACAATTTGATCTTGGATGACCCTTTCCATTGGGAAGAGAAACCTATTATAAACCACCATTGTCAATGTCCATGGAAACCTTGGAATTAAACACAATAAGCATCTCGGCTTTAGATGTGCCCTTAATCATTTCTGCTTCATCAAAAATCGACATTTGGGTCAGGTAAATTAGGGTCACATCGATATTCTCATGTAAAAGTTCCCAATGAACTGATCATGTGACTTTGGAAGCGAAAGAAGAACAAAAAAAGGCTTGCTTCCTTGGTAAAACGACACCCATTCTATCCAACTTGTCAATGTACAATTTCTTTTTAGAACATATGTACACACAAAGTTTTAATCTTGATGTTTATATGAAAATATGGATTAAATAGTCTTGTATCTTTCAACTTGAGGAAAACATAACGTTGGGAGAGTCACTGGAGGAGGAGGTTTGAAGAGATGAAGTAAGATGATGTCAAATTCCCTCATTTCCTAAGGAAAGGAAAACAATTTCACCTTCACTTAAAATTGGAAAACCATCTCTAGAAGATTGAGGAAAATTATTTCCATAGGAATAAGGAAGACCATTTCTATCTTCATAAGACATTTAAAATGGGAGAAAAGAGAATTCAAGTCATTTGAATTTAATCCTTAATTATTAACCTATAAATTTAAATTGATACATCCCATCTCCCAAGTATAATATTTATATATTTATTTATGAGTTGACTGAGCAACTTGACGAGTTGGATGCCTCAACTCGTCGAGTAGAGACGAATTGGCCAAATAGGTTTTACAACCAACTTGGCGAGTCGGAGAGACCAACTCGGTGAGTTCGCACTATGAGTGGAAACCCTAAATCTCAGGGGTTGGGTCCTATTTAAAGGACCTTAAGCCCTCATTTCTGCCCCACCAGCCACCTTACTCCCCTAAGTGAAACCCTAACCACCTAGAGTGAGCTAAGAGAGAAAAGAGAGTTAATTTTGGGCATTTCTGTGATCTTTTGGAAGAGAAGAAAGAAGAATAACAACAAGGAATGAGAAGGGACTGTTGGATCTGGTGTTATTTCATCCATAACTTATGTTGATGGTAAAAAAAAGTCTCCATCTTTCTCTTTATGTTGATTAGATCTCATGATTATGGAGTTTTAGGGATATTTCCATCCTTCCTTGAGATTATGAGTGTGTTGATCTTACCAAACGATTAAGACTTCAGATCTGGACCTTGTGAGGTCCCTAGAGTCCAAAGGTCCCAGCTTTATTTAACTATTAAAGAGCCTTTATGCAGAAAACCCTAAATAGGATTTGTTTTGGCACTTCAAGCCCTAAGTGGCATGCATGGACATAAAGATTATGGCTTTACGTGGTATCTCAGCCTTGGGAGGCTAGATCTAGAGTTTAGGGTTGTAGATCTGCCTTAAAACGCTTGAATGGGAAAAGATTCCGAACGGACTCGAGTCGGTGAGCTGACTCGACAAGTCGGCTAGGGTTTTCCCTAACGATTCTGGACATAAGTAACTCAGCGAGTTGATGAGACAACTCGACAAGTTAAGTTGGATTTTCGCTACATTTCATAGGAAATGAGGGGAATCAATGAGTCACATAGATGCACTTGACGAGTCGAGTCAACATGGACTGTTGACTCGAGTGTTGACTTATGTTGACTTTAGGGTTTGGTCATGACAGGGATTATGGGGACCATGGAGGGGTAAAATGGTCTTTTACCCATCCTAAGAGCCAGAGAGAGAAAAATAGCATTTTATTTATTTAGATTTGTGATATGAGTGTTAATTAGAGATAATTATCATATGTTTTAGGCAGAGGCTAGATCGGTGACTCATGTATGAGGTTTATTTGCTTGCTTGCTTACGAGGTGACTCTTCTCAATATACTTACCTAGAGTGGTAATCATTGTGTGACCAGAGGGTCTTATGTGCTTATATTGAGTATTGTGATATCCTGCATTATGTCTTTGTGATTTATGATGTGTATTATTCTGAGCTTGCTGAGTTAGGATCAGAGGGTCCACCTGAGTTGTGGGACTAGAGGGTCCTACTGAGACACATTGACCGGAGGGTCCTATTCAATTATAGCCATGAGAGGCTAATAAGATGTGTGTGGTATTTTGGAGAACTCACTAAGCTTTGTTCTTACCGTGTTATGTGTTATGTGTTTTAGGTATTTCTCAAGATCACGAGAAGGCACCAGCTTGATTGTACACAAAAGACGTAGTTATGTTTTGAGGATCCTGGATTGTATTTAAACAATTTATCAACATGTGTTTTTGACAATTTGATATTTTGGGGATTTTGTGATTGTGTTAATGAGATTAATGTGATTTTTAAATGAATAAATTTATTTGAAAATTTACGGTGTTACAAGTTGGTATCAGAGCCTTGGTTTGAAGGATTCGGATGTACCTTTGGGTATGCCTATACTCAAACTGAGGATTTGAGAAAAAAAATTCAAAAGAAATAATTTTTCTAAAATGAGAAAGAGTTTCAAGAGAAAAACGAGTTGGAGCAGTGTGTACAATCAGCCAGACCCTGAACGGTGATTTCCCAAAATACCCTTACTTATTTGTGTTATGAGATATTTATGAGAGGTTAGGGATGCATGCTAGAGGGTAGATTAGGTATTTCATATTTAGGGCTTGAGTTGCCTGATTTGTGATGCCTTAGCCTAGGAATTGTTGATATATGTTATTTTCCTTGAGTATATATTCTGAGTAGGAGTATCTAGCAGGAATCACTTAGAAAGAGTTCGGAATCGAGGGGTAATCTAGGAAAGATACCTAGATGGGCATATGAGGGGTCTACTAAGAGATTAGTGTATTATTTGTGAGAGATAGAGTACGTGTGAATTAGGATCCTAGGAGGAGGACTTGGGGTGACTACAAGTTGGTGTGGACTATAGTATTGGGCCCGTACTATTGAAAGCACCGGATCTGTATGCAACCCAAGTAAAAATCCTTTGGGTGCTAAGGAGCATGTAGGGACGTGAAATCAATTGTAAGTATACTTGAGGGAGTCTCTGATGATTTTTTTGTTGTGTTTCAGAGACATCATGGTGGGTACACGCCGTAACCCCGAGAGCAGGAGGACCAATGATGAGGAGATCTACAGGATGATTCATGAGGAGGTGGCCGCAACCATTCGAGAGGCAATACCGGAGATGCTTGGGCCTATTAAGACCATATTGATTGAGACATTTGACGAGTGATATGCTGCTATTACTAAGGCGGCTACTGTTGTAGCCACCTCAGCTATCGTCATTGCTAGGCCATAGGGAGGTGACTCGTTGTTGTTCTAGGAGTTTAGCAACACGAAGCCACCAGAGTTTTACGGGACACAGGATCCGATTTCTGCCATGAGATGGATCTCTGACATTGAGTGATGATTTTATATGTGTTCATGCCCAGATCATTTAAGATTTCGGTTTGCGCTGAACCAGCTTCGCTTGGGAGCGAAGGACTGGTGGAAGTTTGTGACGACCAATTTTACTCTTCCAGACCATGCTGCAGTGACGTGGGAGAGGTTCACACAGTTGTTCCGAGATGAGTATGTTCCCCTGGTGGAGAGGGAACGTTTGGCACAGGAGTTTCTGTCTCTCAAGCAGAAGACAGATTCAGTAACTGAGATTACGAGGATGTTCCGTGAGAGGGTGTTGTTCTTCCCTGTGCACGTGTCCACTGAGCAGGCACGTGTGAGTCGGTATTTGAGTACCTTGAAGAGATACATTCGGGAGTTCATGGAAAACTCATCATATCGGACGTTGGTTGAGCTTCAGACCAATGTCAAGTAAAGAGATATTGAGCTAGAGTCACAGACCAGGATGGAGGTCCCGGGGTGGGGACCGGAGACCAGTGCAGTTGCAGTTGCAGAAGGGCCGCACTTGAGGCAAGTACGGCAAGAGTCACAAGGGATCATGTCGGGCAGGGATTTGATACAAATGTGGCAAGGAGGGGCACATGGAAAAGGATTGCCCTAAGGGGTTTGAAGTTCTCTTTCACTACAACCAAACCGGCCATCAGAAGGTCGAATGCCCTCATCTCATTCAGGGATCAGCTCAGGGTTCCGCACTTGCTACTTTATGTGCTACGGAGAGTCAGCCAGCGAAGGTCGAGACACCGAGGGTTTGTGGGGGAGCCTTTTAGCTGACAGCGGAGGAGGTCTACACAGCACCTGATGTTGTGGCCGGTACATATTTCCTTATTTATATTATTTTGAGATTTGTTGTGATTATATTGTGTTGTATATAGGTACTTTTCTTGTGAGTTTTGTACCTGTTTTGGTATTATTTGACTCAGGTGCGAGTCGATCCTTCGTGTCTTTAGCTTTTAGTCGTCACATTTGTATCTAACGTGAGGCGTTGAGCCGACCTCTGAGGGTTTCTATAGCCGACGAACATGCGGTTTTTGCTACTGATGTAATTCGGGGATGTGTACTACATACTTTTGGTGTTGAGTTCCCGATAGACCTGTTACCGATCGCGATGGGTGATGTCTGTGTCATAGTGGGCATGGATTGGTTGAGTCGGTTTGGAATTGTGATCGACTGTGAGCGTTAAATGGTGACTATAGGAGACCCTAGTGGGGGAGTGCTTACAGTGTATAGTGAGGATACCAGATCTAGATTAGCTTTATGCTCTACTGCCAGAGCGAGACAAAGTCTACAACAGGGTTGTATGGGCTTTTTAAAATACGTGATGGATACGCGAGTTGCTACAGAGAGGTCGGGTTCTATCGTCGAGGTTCCGATAGTGTGCGAGTTTCCGGATGTTTTTCCTGTGGAGTTGTCGGGTGTGCCTCCCGAGAGGCAGGTGGAGTTTCAAATTGATTTGGTTCCGGGTGCGCCGCCTATTGCCAAGGCACCCAATCGCCTTGCGCCACCAGAAATGCAGGAGTTATCCTTATAGCTCCAAGATCTGTTGGGGAAAGGTTTTATTAGACCGAGTAGCTCACCGTAGGGAGCGCCGATCCTTTTTGTCAAGAAAAAGGATGCTTCACACCAGATGTAAATTGATTACCGAGAGTTGAACAAGCTGATGGTCAAGAACCATTATCCACTACCAAGGATCAACGATTTGTTCGATCAATTGCAGGGGGTATCCCGGTTCTCCAACATTGATTTGAGATCTATATATCATCAGATGAGAGTTTGCAATGATGATATCCAAAAGACGGCCTTTAGGACTCGTTATGGGCACTACGAGTTTGTGGTGATGCCTTTCAGACTCACCAACGCATCGGCATCGTTCATGGACCTCATGAACCGAGTGTGCAGGCCTATGTTGAATCGATCGGTGATCGTGTTCATCAACAATATTTTGGTGTATTCGAGATCCAGAGAGCAACACGAGGAGCATCTTATAGAGATTCTTGGAGTATTGAGGACGGAGAGGCTTTATGTCAAATTCTACAAGTGTGATTTATGGTTACGAGAGGTCCGGTTCCTGGGACACCTCGTTAATCAGAATAGGATATTGGTTGACCCAGAAAAGATTGAGGCAGTTATGAGATGGGAGGTGTCAAGATCCCCATCCGAGATCAGGAGTTTTTTGGGATTGGCTTGCTACTATCGGAGGTTTATTAGAGATTTCTCTGAGATTACTGTTCCTCTCACCAGATTGACCCGGAAGGGCATTACTTTTTCCTGGTGACCCGAGCAGCAAGCCTCATTTGACACTCTTCGCCAGAGATTGTGCGAAGCTCCAGTGTTAGCCCTTCCCGAGGGAGTGGAGGACTTCATGGTTTACTGTGATGCATCTATATCAGGGATGGGTGCGATGTTGATGCAGAGGGGCCACATGATAGCATACACATCGACGTAGTTGAAGCCTCATGAGACACGGTATCCCACCCCCGATTTGGAGTTGGGGGCGATGGTGTTCGCCCTCAGGATCTAGTGCCACTATCTGTATGGGGTCCGATGTACCATATATAAGGACCACAAGAGCCTAAAGTACCTCATGGATCATCCCAACCTGGATATGAGACAGAGAAAATGGTGGGATGTAGTGAAAGACTACAACTGCGAGATCTTGTATCATCCGGGCAAGGCTAACATGGTAGCCGATGCCCTGATCCGTAGAGCAGCGAGTGATCCCATCATAGATGTGTGTATGGGAATGACAGTAATGACTCTAGTATTAGAAAACATTCGAGAGGCCCAGGTGGAGGCCATGAGATCGGAGAACCGTAAGAGGGAATGGGTGATTGGACAGGTTTCTGAGTTTGAGACGGATAGTCGGGGGCTTGTGACTTTTTGTGGGTGAATTTGGGTGCCCTATACAAGTGGATCTTGTTGTATACTGATATAGGAGGCACATAGATCGAGATTCTCGATCCATACGGGGGCCACTAAGATGTATTTCGATGTGAAGAGAGATTATTGGTGGCCCTGTATGAAGAGGGATGTGGCATGGGTAGTCGAGAGGTGCTTGACATGTCTTCGGGTTAAAGAGGAGCATCAACGTCCACATGGCCTGTTACAGCCTCTAGAGATTCCCCAGTGGAAGTGGGAATAGATTTCTATGGATTTTATCACCAACTTACCAAGAAGTGCGTGAAGTGTCGACGCAATATGGGTGATTGTTGACCGGTTGACGAAGAGTGCTCACTTTTTGGCTATCAGTGAGAATTCTTCTATAGAGAAATTAGCCGAGATTTATGTGAGATAGGTGGTAAGATGACATGTGTTGCCAACATCGATAGTGTTAGATCGAGATGTGCGCTTTACTTCTAGGTTCTGGAAGAAGTTTCATGAGGATTTGGGTACCCGGTTGCACTTCAGTACTGCATACCACCCACAGACAGACGGACAGAGTGAGCGGACGATCCAGACACTTGAGGACATGTTGCGTGTAGGCGTCATGGACTTCAGTCGAATTTGAGACACCTATTTACCCATGGATGAGTTTTCTTACAACAACAACCACCATTCCAGTATTGGTATGCCTCCCTTTGAGCTCCTATATGGCAGGAGGTGTCGGACTCCCATCTTTTGGGGAGAGGTAGGGCAAAGAGTGATGAGTGGCATTGAGATAGTGCTCAAGATGACCAAGCATATTCAGCAAGTCATACAGAGGTTACTGATGGCCCAGAGTCGCCAGAAGAGTTATGCAGATAGGCGACGATCAAAGCTAGAGTTCCAGGTTGGAGATTTTGTCCTCCTGAAGGTATCCCCGTGGAAAGGGGTAATCCGATTTAGGAAGCAGGGAAAGTTGGGTCGTACATATATCGGTCCCTTTAGAGTTACTTCCAGAGTGAGGAAGGTAGCTTATCGTTTGGCGCAACCTATATAGTTAAGCCAAATTCATAACACCTTCCATGTGTCTCAGTTGAGGAAGTATGTAGCAGATGAGACGACGGTGGGACCTTTAGAGGATATTCAGGTGGATGCGAGCCTGGATTACATTGAGAGACTGATAGCGGTTTTGGATAGGAAGGTTAAGACCCTGAGGAACAAGGAGGTGCGACTGGTTAAGGTGCAATGGGAGCCCCGCAGGGGGTCCGAGTGGACCTGGGAGTCGGAGTTCGAGATGCACGAGCAGTACCCATATTTGTTTCCGGAGCATGACTTCAAGGGCGAAGTCTGATTCTAATGGGGGAGAATTGTAACATCCCGACTCCCAAGTATAATATTTATATATTTATTTATGAGTTAACTGAGCAACTCGACGAGTTAGATGCCTCAACTCGTCGAGTAGAGACGAATTAGCCATGTGGGTTTTAAAACCAACACGACGAGTTGGCGCTGTGAGTGGAATCCCTAAATCTCATGGGTTGGGTCCTATTTAAAGGACCTTAAGCCCTCATTTCCGCCCCACCAGCCACATTGCTCCCCTCAGTGAAACCTTAACCGTCTAGAGTGAGCTAAGAGAGAAAATAGAGTTTAGGCATTTTTGTGATCTTTTGGAAGAGAAGAAAGAAGAATGACAGCAAGGAACAAGAAGGGACCGTTGGATATGGTGTTATTTCATCCATAACTTCTGTTGAAGGTAAAAAGTCTCCATCTTTCTCTTTTTGTTGATTAGATCTCATAATTATGGAGTTTTAGGGCTATTTCAATCCTTCCTTGAGATTATGAGTGTGATGAGCTTACCAAACGATTGAGACTTCAGATCTGGACTTTATGAGGTACCTAGAGTCCAAAGGTCCGAACTTTATTTAACTATTGAAGAGCCTATATGCATAAAACCCTAAATGGGATTTTTTTTTTTTTGGCATTTCAAGCCCTAAGTGCCATGCATGGACGTAAAGAATATGCCTTCACGTGGTATCTCAGCCTTGGGAGGCTAGATCTAGAGTTTGGGGTTATAGATCTGCCTTAAAACTTCTGAGTGAGAAAAGAGTCTGAACGGACTCGTCGAGTCAGTGAGCTGACTCGAAAAGTCGGCTAGGGTTTTCCCCGATGAGTCTGGACATAAGTAACTTGGCGAGTTGATGAGACAACTCGACGAGTTAAGTTGGATTTTCACAACATTTAAGAGGAAACGAGGGGACTTAACGAGTCACATAGATGCACTTAACGATTCGGGTCAACATAGACTGTTGACTCGAGTGTTAACTTTTGTTGACTTTAGGGTTTGGTCAAGACAGGGATTATAGGGACCATGGAGGGGTTAAATGGTCTTTTACCCATCCCAAGAGCTAGAGAGAGAAAAATAGCATTTGGTTTATTTAGAGTTGTGATATGAGTGTTAATTAGAGATAATTATCATATTTATTAGGTGGAGGCTAGATCAGTGACTCGTGTACGAGGTTTATTTACTTGCTTGCTTACTAGGTGAGTCTTCTCACTATACTTACCTAGAGTGGTAATCTTTGTGTGACCAGAGGGTCTTATGTGCTTATATTGAGTATTGTGATATCCTGTATTATGTCTTTGTGATTTATGTTGTGTATTATTCTAAGCTTACTGAGTTTGTACTAGAGGATCCACCCGAGTTGTGGGACCGAAGGGTCCCACTGAGACACATTGACCGGAGGGTCCTATTCAAGTATAGCCATGAGAGGCTAATGAGATGTGTGTGTTATTTTGATGAACTCACTAAGCTTTGTGTTTACTATGTTATGTGTTATGTGTTTTAGGTACTTCTGAGGATCATGGGAAGGCATCTGCTAGATTGTACATACAAGACGGAGTTATGTTTTGAGAATCCTAGATTGTGTTTAAACAATTTATGAACATGTGTTTTTGACCATTTGATATTTTGGGGATTTTGTGGTCGTGTTAATGAGATTAATGGGATTTTTAAATGAAATTTTTTATTTGGAAATTTACGGTGTTACATAAATTAAGGGTAAGATCCATATTTATTATTCGAACTTTGAAGAGGGATGTCGTAGGTAAATTCAAATCTATTTTAAGTAGGTAAGGCTTTTACCGATTCCAGTCTTATGAAACTCTTAGATCTTTTGAGATTCATTGAATCTTATCAACAGCATGTTTAATCTCGGATTATGCTCTCACATTTATGATTGGGATGCGGAGGATCACAAACAAGATGTGAATAATCATGCAAACTCGCTTGACAACCTCAATGTCATTTATCATCTCACATTGATGTCTCGGTTAACCACACACGCTCCACTAACGACATATAAAGCATGATATGCATTTTCATAGATTAGCATACTTTTCACATTTTTCCTAAAGTAACTAAGATTGAGATTTTAAAAATAGTTTAGTTACTTTATATAATTACACTTATTAATGAGATTATGTCATATCAAAACCGTTCGGCTAATGACCCTCCACCACACAAGAGAGCGGTAGGTGAGAGTGGACATTCATTCAACGATCATTTTATAAGCCGCTTCCTTATACCCTCTTTATAGCATGGTTTCGTGAATAAGGCCTCCTATTGATTTCAGTGACCTTTTTTATACATTTAATATATAAAACTTTTAATATTATACATATAATGAGTATTTTAAAACTTTTCTAAAATACTAGGTTTAAATTTAAATTTTCGAAATTAATATAAAATTAATTTAACTTAAAAATAAACCAATTTTGATTTAATATTTTTTTAGTTAAACAATTAATTAAATTAATTAAATCATCACGGATCAAATAATTATTTACCATTAACCAATTAATAAAATAATTTAAATTTAATCCTAATCATAAGCCTTCTAATTTTCGAAAATAGGTTAGGGTTTAATAGGTTATAATTTTTCAAATTTTAAGGCTTTTAAAATAACAAATAAAGAAACAATGTAAGCCTTAAAAGGGCTCCTCAATTCTCGAAAATTAGGCAAAGGGGACTAGGGTTTCTAAAACCCTTATGTCCGATAGAATCTCATATTTTCCGAGCTATATCTTTAGGACAATACTCATTATACGAATTTGGGTAGATTCTCCCAACGGCAAAGTCTATCTAACTATAACATCCTAAAAATCTGTACCAAAAATTTTCTTTAAATCATTACAAAAACCATGTTTATAAAAACATATCATAAAGCATAACATAATTCAGAGTATTAATTCCAAAACATGATTTCATTATCAAAGTAAAACATCCCAGGCTGACTAATCAATGGTGTGTGCCATACGATCAACCCGAGCTCTTCCCTCCGCTATCGGAAGTACCTGAGACCAAAACTAAAAACCGTAAGCACGAAGCTTAGTGAGTTCCCCAACCTACCACATACCCTGCATAAACACATACAGCATATACTGGGCCACGCCCGCTATTTCGGGCCTCGCCCGCTACAACGGCCCCGCCGCTCCAGGCCCCGCCTGGCTTCGAGCCCCGCTCGGATACAGATCTCTTTCACTTAGGCCTCGCCTGTCACTGGGCCTCGCCCGCTAACATATACTAATACACAAACATATCACAACACATAAGCTAACATATACTAATGAATCTTGTCCTTAGGCCTCGCCTATCTTGGGCCTCGCCCTTGTCCTACTATTGATGAGTCATCGAACCCCGTCCACGCTTCTACTGATAGTGAGATACGGGCCCAGCCCACACTCACTCTTTCCCTAACTTGGGCCTCGTCCCTGTCCTGCTGCTAATGAGATGTGGAACACCGTCCACACTCTGCTATTGGTGAGATAAGGGACCTCGCCCACACTCACCTCCCTACCAGGCACATACAAGTATCACACAGACAACAAGTATATTCTATCATGCAAACCATTCCTTGGGCACCCGCCCGCTATCAATGGACCTTGGTCCTAAGTATCATACTAGCATACAATGCCTAGTGCTAACCCCTGGGTCTTCCTACTCATATCTACATGGGCCGACATTGTGGCCTTAGACCCATTCACATAAAGGGAAACCCACCTGTACTACTGAACTTTGCTAATAGCCCTCTGCTGCTAACTGGAACTTCCCCGATTGCTGCTTCTTCGGCTCCCGGAGGTACCAAGATCATAATATCACTTAGCCCAATATCATAGTCACTCTCAGGGTAAAATGACCATTTTACCCCTACTCTATAATGGTCCACAACTAGGGCCCAAAACATAATATAAAAGGTCCAACACTAGGTAGGCTTCCCAAGCCCACTATTGGCCCATAATCACTGACTCCTAATGGAACACTAAGGCCCAAGGACCTATAGTCCAAAACATAGCCCACACCGAGGCCAAAATGCTCAAAACCCATCTGGCAGAATTACGCGGGGCGTACTCCAATGTACGCTTAGCGTACAGGCTTGACGACGTGTACGTTGGACGTACCTGCACGTATGCTTAGCGTAATACCCCGATAAGCCAACTTTCTATTAAGTGCTTAATACCTCGATTCAGAAGCTACAAACTCAGGTCCAAACCTTATTCCATGTCTTAAGCCATAAAGCCACTGACTTCGTGACTTTATATGGCCCAAACCAACTCAACCTACCAAAATAATCTTCTACTTCCATAAAGGGGACTACATCTCATGAGTGGACTTAATAGGACCATAAAGGTTGGAACTTTACTACTTATGGGACTCATATGACTCTAAGGGAGGCAACCCAGGTCTTAGAAACGTGCTTAAGTCTCAAAGACCCAATCTTGGGACCAAAAAGTCCATAAACTTGAACTAAAGGAGATCTAAGAGATTAATCATCAAGCTCAAAACTTTTTACCTTGAAGAGGTCCGAAATGAAGCACTTAACCCACATCTATAAGCTCTAGCTTCCAAGGTTCCTCCTTGCCAACCTTCTTCTTTTCTCTTCCAAGCTTTAAACCACCAAAATGTGTTCTCCAAGGTCAAGATCTCACAAAATGTGGGTAGGGACGTTCTAGGGTTTCTTATGAGGTTGGGGAGGCTGAAATGGGGCTAGGGTCGAAGCCAACATGTCCTTTATATAGTGCTCAACCCAAAAATTAGGGTTTCATGACTTTTAGCGTACGTTAGGCATACCTCCACGTACGTTGGGCGTACGCCTTGAACATCCGCGAACAAGTTGCCCCATTACGTTGGGCATAACCCAGATTACACTGGGCGTACCCACGCATGTTCCAAACATGCATGCATGGCCTTCCATGCGAACTTTTCTCCATAAGGGCCATTATTGCAAAATCTTCAAAGTGTCATAACTCCTTCATTCTAAATCCGTTTCTGATGAACTTTATATCCAAGGAAAGGTGGAGAGAAGCCCTGCGCTTCTAACAACACGCCCCGGTTCGGAACCTTCTCGAATAATACCTCTAAATTTCATAAAGGACTAAAACACGTCTGGCCTTGGCCTCTGAACTCCATAAATGAATATTCTAGAACAAGGAGTTACAACTCTCCCCCACTTAAACTAGACTCATCCTTGAAGTCTGATACGGTCAACTATTTTGTACTCTACTCACCACATGCCTTCCTGATGCATACATCTCCTGTTGAATCCGATCCTCGGAGGACTGCCTCCAATGGCCTCCTGTTCGGTCATCCTGGCTAAAACTAGTCCTTGTAGATAATAACCTCGAAAGCACTCTGATCACCAACAATCCTGAGAACACGGCTCTTACCCAACCGACAATCCCTTCGGTACTCCCCGGGTGCCCATGTTGGACATCCTAGGGGTTCACCCCCTTTTCCTTGCGCGTTCACTGGCCTTCCCAAGGCAACTTTCTATGACCAACTACTTCCTTTGTCACTGTGAAGGTCCTATCCCTCACCAAGTCCATTACTCCCGCTACGTCCAGTACGGGTCATTACCGCCAGTATCCACTGGACACTTTTCACTACTATAACATAGTGCTGAGCACCCCTCCCAACGAATGGTTTGGATAATCCTTCGAGTAAAATATTTATCCCCGCAACGGTTAGACTCAGACGAGAGCTTCATAACAGGGTCAAACCCTTCCCTCTGAGATTATCCAACCTGTTGTGATGTGCATAGCACCCCTCGATCAACTAACTATATTCCACCATAATTTGCTTACCATCACTGCACCTGATGTTGTGATTTATGCTGTCCCTTATCTGCCTTCTGGATGAACCAAGACCACCCTGGTCCCTACTGATCTATCAATATCTGGATTACCGGCTCCCACCGGTCGCTAGCCCCAACACAAACTTCTATTCACTCCCAGCGACTTCCGAGGAAAATTAGGCTACCTAATACTGCCCCCTCTACTCTGCTACCCTGGCGCTACAAGTCCTGGGATCCTCGATCCCCTATCTTGACCCTAAGGTCCTTACCAGGTCCCACCTAGGCTACTAAAACTCACTGGCCTCACCCACGAGTCTCACCCGACTATACTACTGAGCAACCCTGCTCTCATGTCTCACCTATACTACTACTCTCATACGGGCCTCGCCCACGGGTCTCACCAAACTACATACTGGAGAGGCCTCACCTATCAAGGGCTATGCAAGCCCACTCCATACTAAACCTCAACGACTTAGCCTTTCCTGATCCCTATCATGCTAACTAGGAGATACGGGCCTCCGCCCACACTCCGCGAACTAATCTGCTAATGACTGCTACGGCCCACCCGCAGTCTTAAATCACTTCACTCGCTGACTCGTTGCTGGGGAATGTTACGGCTATCTGGCAGTCCTGCTACACCCTCCATGCGGTCTCTACCACTGACTACTATTCTGAGGGCATCCTGACTCACCCGAGTCCTGCTAACGATCCTTCAACCAGCCCTCAGTCATCACATGCTACAACCACCTTGTGGTATTACTTCCTTGCTATACTCGTGTCCTGTCGGGAAGTCCTCAACTTGGTTTCCCAAACCAATCGTCTACTAATCCCAAATACATGAATCCGACATTGGGAACTTTCCCCAAATTCCCAAATCCTGTACCCCTGAACCCACTTAACCCCCTTGGGCTGCTTTCGCTTCCTTCTCGGAGGTCACAAATCCTTCTGATTTTAGCATGCTACCGCCTCTGAATACTTTAAGGGTTCTCCCCCACTTTGATCCTGCTAATACCTTACGGATCAGTGCTTGAAAAGGATTCCCAATCCTTCCTATCATCCACCGAGTGATCTGCAGAACACCCCAAGCTTACCACAACTAGGGATCTATCCGATCTATCCCCGAACGACACCTTCCTAAAACTATCAAGGCACTACCGAGTCTCGCACATACATGTTACAGCTACTACCTATGAAGTAACCTGCTCTTCAAGGGACGTCCTCAACTATCATTCTAAATCCAAGGTATGCAGATGGCATATAACTCAATCATAAGTAGGCCATAAAATTTCGAAATATCATTATCCTTAATGATGCAGGACCATAATAATAAAATCATAACATAAGCTGATAGAGAGAGGAAGATTCATACCCACAACCTGCTCTAAAGAACCCCCGAATCATCCTTCCTTCTGAGGCCTGTGATGATACCGAGGTTGCCCCATCCGCTGAGCGGGGCAATTTGCCCTGACATGACCAGGCTGATGACAACGATGGCATAACTCTACTTCTATTGTGCATTCTTGGCGTTTATGACATTTCCATCCGCATCTGCCGTATTTAGACTTGCTGCGCACGTCAGTCCGTGCTTCCTCCTTCCTCATGCAACCATCTCGACCCTGCGGGCCCCTGACACCAACTACGACAGTGTCCATCTGCCCATCTTGCTGAACTAGACCGAAAGACCACTTCCTCTTCCTTAGCTGACTATCTGAACCAATCTCCTGTTCTTGGGTCACAGTGACCATTTCACCCATCGCCTGGATAGCTGAGGTCCGCCTTTCAATCCCGACGACCACTCTATCGGTGACACGCCCAATGGTGTCTGGTAACTCTTCGCGGAGGGCCCGTGAAACCTCTGCAGCAATCCAATCTTGTAAATGACTCCCCTGAAAGCATGATGCACCATTCACTTTTGACCCCAAACTACAAAAGCTTGGGTAGGATCCTCCTTCCAGAAGGATCCCAGAGGCCCACAAGCTTCAGGCTCCAGATGAGCCCCCACCTGCTCTGCTACAATCTCGGCTCGAAAGGCCCCGAGGCGGCTATCCAAAAGCTCCACAATGGCCTCCTTGACCGAATCGAAGATCACAGGAGTCTGATCAATGATGTTGCGCATAATTTCTGCTGAAATAAACTCTCTCATCCAATCATCAATCTGCCCGACTCCAGAGCCAGAGTCAGATCCCTTCCCGACACCTGAACTGCCCACTGGTATCTCTCGCAACGTCACCATGCTGAAAACATTCCACCAGAACCATCAAAATACACAACAAATCTGAGGGATCACACACACACTACAAGTTTTCCTGGTTTTATCTCGGCCCCTCTTGAATCGAGTACGGATCCTCTGCTTTCAGTAGTACGGGCCCATACTACCTTCCACATTTATCCGTACTTTCCTCAAGAACTGCTTCGACTCCACCAGGTCCCTTTTTCTACTACTACCGCTCCCATCACTATGCCATCCTAGGCTTACCCTAGGGAAACCTCTGACTCAACTCAAACTAGTCCCCAGCTGCTGAAGGCCTCCTTGAGATGCCAATAAGCCATCACCTGAATACCATCACATGTGACGAGGCTCAGATAATCCTTTGAGTAAAAGACTCGTCCCTACAACGGTTAGACTCAAACGAGAGTTGTGCAAGAGGGCCAAATCCAGCACTCTGAGATTATTCAACCTTGATCACATGTGACGTGACGTATTCACCTAATGGCTAACTCCCATCACTCATAATCCCACAATGCACAAAGCAAGTAGCATTCAGACAAGGGAAAATCTAACCATAAGATACTCAAGCAATCATAATCTCATATCAAGAATCTGTACTAGCATGCAACATAAGCTCATAAACTCAAGCATAACCTAAACAGGCTATCCTACTACTGTTTAATCAGCACTATCATGCAGCTCAAAGCACATATAATAGGCACATAAGGCATCCTCCCTAGATCCTTAGTCCTAGTCTAGGATGTTGTTCTACTAACTGATAATCATAACATAAACTTGTATGGGTATTTTGGGGTACTTACTTGAGCTCGGCTGATTGCATGCACCACACCCTTTTCTCTTATCAAAGTTCTTTTTCTTTCTGAATTCTTTTCACTTTTCTAAAACTGTTTCATTTCTAAAAACTCTTTTAACAAAACTGTCTTTTCATTTTGAAAACTTTTAATAATAGTTTAGTTACTTTATATAATTACACTTATTAATGAGATTATGTCATATCAAAACCATTCGGCTAATGACCCTCCACCACACAAGAGAGCAGTAGGTGAGAGTGGACATTCATTCAACGATCATTTTATAAGCTGCTTCCTTATACCCTCTTTATAGCATGGTTTTGTGAATACGGCCTCCTATTGATTTCAGTGACCTTTTTTATACATGTAATATATTAAACTTTTAGTATTATACATATAATGTGTATTTTAAAACTTTTCTAAAATACTAGGTTTAAATTTAAATTTTCGAAATTAATTTAACTTAAAAATAAACCAATTTTTATTTAATATTTTTTTAGTTAAACAATTAATTAAATTAATTAAATCATTATGGATCAAATAATTATTTACCATTAACCAATTAATAAAATAATTTAAATTTAATCCTAATCATAAGCCTTCTAATTTTCGAAAATAGGCTAGGGTTTAATAGGTTATAACTTTTCAAATTTTAAGGCTTTTAAAATAACAAATAAAGAAACAATGTAAGCCTTAAAAGGGCTCCTCAATTCTCGAAAATTAGGCTAAGGGGACTAGAGTTTCTAAAACACTTATGTCCGATAGAATCTCATATTTTACGAGCTATATCTTTAGGACAATACTCATGATACGAATTTGGGTAGATTCTCCCAACGTCAAAGTCTATCTAACTGTAACATCCTAAAAATCTGTACCAAAAATTTTCTTTAAATCATTACAAAAACCATGTTTATAAAAACATATCATAAAGCATAACATAATTCAGAGTATTAATTCCAAAACATGATTTCATTATCAGAGTAAAACATCCCAGGCTAACTAATCAATGGTGTGTGTCATGCGATCACCCCGAGCTCTTCCCTCCGCTATCGGAAGTACCTAAGACCAAAACTGAAAACTGTAAGCACAAAGCTTAGTGAGCTCCACAACCTACCACATACCCTGCATAAACACATACAGCATATACTGGGCCTCGCCTGCTACAACGGCCCCGCCGCTCCAGGCCCCGCCTGGCTTCGAGCCCCGCTCAGATACAGATCTGTTTCACTTAGGCCTCGCCTGTCACTGGGCCTTGCCCGCAAACATATACTAACACATAAACATATCACAACACATAAGCTAACATATACTAATGAATTTTGTCCTAAGGCCTCGCCTATCTTGGACCTCGCCCTTGTCCTGCTATTGATGAGTCATGGAACCTCGTCCACACTTCTACTGATAGTGAGATATGGGCCCAGCCCACACTCACTCTTTCCTTAACTTGGGCCTCGTCCCTGTCCTGCTGCTAATGAGATGTGGAACACCGTCCACACTCTGCTATTGGTGAGATACGGGACCTCGCCCACACTCACCTCCCTACCAGGTACATACAAGTATCACACAAACAACAAGCATACTCTATCATGCAAACCATTCCTTGGGCACCCGCCCGCTATCAATGGACCTTGGTCCTAAGTATCATACTGGAATACAGTGCCTAGGGCTAACCCCTCGGTCTTCCTACTCATATCTACATGGGCCGGCATTGTGGCCTTAGACCCATTCACATAAAGGGAAACCCACCTGTACTACTGAACTTTGTTGATAGCCCTCTGCTGCAAACTGGAACTTCCCCGATTGCTGCTTCTTCGGCTCCCGGAGGTACCAAGATCATAATATCACTTAGCCCAATATCATAGTCACTCTCAGGGTAAAATGACCATTTTACCCCTACTCCATAATGGTTCACAACTAGGGCCCAAAAGCTAATATAAAAGGTCCAACACTAGGTGTGACATCCCCAATTTTCACGGCCAGAAAAGACTGATTTTGTTTATGCTTTATAAAAATCAGAGTAGTTCATTTCATAAAAACGTTGCGGAATTTGTTCCCAGAAAAACATGATAAATACGTTATCAAAACATTTTCAAAGAAACGTATTTTATTCATTTTAAAATGTTTGGGATGTCATCGTCAATACAGAAACATAAGCATAAACGGAACTTACATTTATTTACACTAGTGATCTACATCTCTTTAAATCTCTCAGTGTAATGTGACTTCATATCAACACCTGTGATATAAATAAACTGAGTGGGTCAGGTTGGGAAACCTGGTGAGTACATAGGGTTTTCAACCCATAATAATATAATTATTATGTTTAAACAATCAAACAATTAACCCAACTACCCATCCTTATTATCTTCTTTACTCTTAAGGATTTAACCTAAGAGTCATCTATCCTGCATTCGTTTATTCCGAAGTCCCTTACTTCCAGGGTTATAAGACTGGCACTAAATCCATAGCTGTCGATGTTCGTTCGTAAAGCACTAATTCCATAGCTGCTATATCCTACTCATCGGGTACTAAATCCATAGCTACCAGTGTTCAATAGGTACTAAGTCCATAGCTACTAATTCCTAACAAGTACTAAATCCATAGCTACCAGTGTCTAACTAATAGGTACTAAGTCCATAGCTACCAATTCCTAACAGGTACTAAATCCATAGCTACCAACTTCTAACAGGTACTAAGTCCATAGCTACCGGTGTTCGTCCCATAGGCACTAAGTCTATAGCTGCCAATGTATACTCACATCATCTTCTATATCTCATCATTCGTCTACCCATCTCATACCCAACATATTCATATATATAAAATACGTATACATTTTAAATCCTTTAAAACATGTGTAAAACGTTCATCCAGCATAGACAGCAAGTATTCAGATAATATGCACACATAGCACGTAGTTTATATAAAATACTTCATATCATGTGTAAGATGAAAGGGACTATACACTCACCTGAAAGGTGGTGACTCGGCACTCGAACAGCGCTTCGATACTCTCAAAACAATTTCCTTCGATAAAACCTAGTACCAATACCACTAGGGTTTAGTCTAACGATAACCACGACAAATTAATAGTCTGACTATTATTTTTATTATGCAAGCGTTAATTGTTGGAATAGTCTCTAAGGCTACAACTATATTAGGCAAGTATTTAACCGGATTGTGCATGGTCCTTTTGGGTTGCCTTCACCATAGCAACTTGATAGGATGATTTATTATGAGAGAATAAATATTGTTAATATATTATGAGAATAATATAAGGAATAATAATATTGTTATTTGATTAATGTAAGTCATAGAATTAATTAGAATTAATTTGGTGACTTAAAGAGATTAATTAAATAAGAGGGTATAAACTGTCAATTGTTTGATAGTTACACTTTAGACTGTAAATCCTTGAGAGATAAGGGTTGGACGAATTCTAGAGCTAAGGATAGCTCAAAATCGTCCAAGGCTTATCTATGGTAGGGATTTGGATTGCTTTAAGGAAAGATTATCCAACTAGGGTTTAAGGTGAAACCCTTTAGGAGTCTACAAGTATAAATAGACCCCATGACCAAGGGAAATCGGCATCTCATCTAAAGTAGAGAACCCCTGGCCGATTTCCTCCTAGCCTCTCTCTCAAATCATCTTATTTGCTATTTGGTGTTTGTAAGCCATTAGAGGAGTGACAATTGTGACTCTAGAGCTCCAAGACAACAAGATCAAACAAGAGATTCAAAGGTAAACTTCTAGATCTGATTTTGTATTGTTCTTATACCCAATTAGTCATTAGAAGTCTTGGACTCAAAGCATGTTTAATTAGAAAGCCTAGATCCAAGCAATAGGGTTTTGCATGCGCACATAGGAAAGTTCTTATGGCTAAAACCCATCAGTGGTATCAGAGCCTACCTTGGTTTCTGTTAAATTGTTGCTTGTTTGTTTGAAACTTGTTTGCAAAATTCGATTTTTGAGGTTCTAAGTCATGGACTCGGCGAGTTCCATAGTGGACTCGGCGAGTTGGCCTGACTCGGCGAGTCCTTTTGTGCACTCGGCGAGTCCAAGCGTCAGGAAAGGCCAGATTCGGGATTTTTTGATGATTGTCTTATGGAAACTTACCTTAATCATATTAGATCAACCCTAATCCGATTTTTTTATATATATGACTATAATCTTGATCTAATTAAAGATATTTATCAACTAATAAAATATTTAATTTCCTTATATGATAATTAATTAATTATTTTGATTAAATTGGTAATTATCTTGCAAGAAATCTTGAATAAATCAAATATGGATAATTAGGGAATTAATTGTTAATTAAAATTATTTGTTATTTGATCCTCCATGTTTTAAATGTCTAAAACTTGTCCTCAAGTTTTGAAATTTATGTTTTGTGATTAAAAGTTTTAATTTAGACAATTTAAATTTCAAACCCTAGATTTTATAAGTTTCAAATACAACCCTATACTAATATAATATTACAAGGTTAATATATATATATATATATATATATATATATATATATATATATATATATGTATAACTAAAATGCTAGTCTTACCGTTAGTAGGCCTCATTCACGAAGCCGATCTATAAGGTGGGTATAAGGTTGCGGCCAATAAAATGGCACTTAATGGGTGTACACTCACACCCACCGCTTGCTTGATCGGTGGAGGGTCGTTAGCCGAACGGGTAGGATAGGGCAACCTCATCCTCTCATTAAAAGTATAATTAGAAATATAAAGTAACTACATTTTTTAAAAAGTTTCCCAATCTTAGTTACTTTAGGAAAAGTGAATTGATGCAATCCCATGAAATTACACTTTGCACCCTTGCTAAGAAGTTAGTGGAGCGTGTGTGGTTTACCGGCACACTAATTGGTTCTAAGCAAAGGTGGCAAAGGGTGATTCATTGTTTATCATAGTTCGATGGAGCGTGTGTGGTTTACTGGCACATCGAATAGGTGATCGTTACAATGAAGGCACCATGTGAATTATCATGGTAATTCACACCCGCTTTGTGATCCTCGGTATCCCAGTCACAAACAAGAGGGGCATATCGAGATTTAAACATGCCATTGAATAGTTTCAATGAATCTCATACAAACCTAGGAATTCTCAATACATTTAGGACTTAATGTTATGTTTTTATGGTGGAGAATTAGTGAATCGTCATTCACTAACCTTCATATTATTTGCATGTTGGATTACGGCATCCCTTTTCTAATATGTAAATATTGTTGTTGGATCCTAGCCCTAATTTTTCTTATTGGGTGATAATTAGGGATTCCTATTCTAATCTATCTTTGTCCTTTCTATTTGAAGATGCCGAACGCAAACAATGCTGCTGCTAGTTCTTTCACATTGATGAGCCTTTGTCAAAAGGTCACTTTCGATGGGACGAACTTTAGCGAATGGATAAGATACATTCGCACCATTGCTCGCTATGAGGATAAGGAGTATGTCCTCGATGAGAAGCTCAAGAAAATCAACCCTGAAATCGCTACTCCAGCTGAAATGACTGCTTTTGAAACTCATGAGCGCGATGCAACGAAGGTACATTGCATCATGATAGCCACCATGAACTCTGAATTCCAAAAGTCCTATGAGGACATGTACCCGTACGAGATGCATCAAGACCTATTGGAGAGATACCACCAAAACGCGAGACAAGAGCGTTATGACATTTTCACTAACATGATTTCCGCTAAGATGGGTCATGGAGAGTCTCTTACCGTGCACCTGCAAAAGATGCAAAGGAATGTCGACCGTCTTGGCAAGTTGAATGTTGACTTTGGGGAAGACTTGGCGATCGACATGGTGCTTCACTCTTTGCCTCCGAGCTACAATCAATTTAGGATGACCTACCACATGAACAAAGAGGAGGTCACCCTAAGCAAACTCCAAGGTCTCTTAAGGTTCGCTGAGAGCAACTTCAAGGACAAGTCTGTTGCACCAACTCCCAATCCACCCGCTGCTCCTGTCTTGGCTATTGGACAAGGAAAGGGAAAGAAGAGGAAGGCTTAGTCTAAGAACTATCGTAAGGTTAAAGCCTGAGATGGTGCCTCTTCTAGTGGGACCAAAGTTGATCCTGCTAAACCCTGCCCGAACCCAAAGGAGGCAGAGTGCCACCACTGCCACAAGATAGGACATTGGAAGAGAAGCTGCCCAGAATACCTGCAAGCCATCAAGGAAGGAAAGATCAAGCTATCTTTCGCAGGTATATACACAATTAAATCTAAGGATTCATCTCATGCTATTTCTTGGGTTCTTGATACCGGTTGTGGTTACCACATTTGTTCTAATGTGCAGGGACTAAGAAGAAATAGGGATGTGGAGGCTGGAAGAATAAATCTAATCATGGGGAACATCATTTCATGGTTTAAGTTTAGATTTGAACAATTGTTGCTATTCGCCAGAAATGGCTAGAAACATCATTTCATGGTTTGTTTAGACAAGGTTTTAGATTTTCTTTTAATAATGAGAATGGTTCTATTTTGGCTTATCCAAATGGTGTCTTTTATTTTGAAGCTATACCATGTAATGGAATTTATGAAACTGTTATGATTGTTGATAACTTAGGAAATGATGTTTTGAATATAGATTCTTCCAATAGTATGGAAAAGGCATCCTTGTGGCATTGTCGCCTTGGACATGTCAACAAGAAACGCATAGCCCAACTCCAAAAGGATGGAGTGTTGGAGTCATTCAACCTTAGGGAAGATGACACGTGCGAGTCTTGTTTGCTTGGAAAGATGACTAAATCACCCTTTGATGGTTCTTGTGAAAGGGGTGAGGGTCTATTGGACCTAATACATACCGATGTATGTGGACCGTTGAGATCAACCACGAAGGATGGGAACCGCTTCTACGTGACTTTTACCGATGACTATAGTAGATATGGGTATATCTATTTAATCAAGAAAAAGTCAGAAACTTTTGAAAAGTTCAAAGAGTTCAAGAATGAAGTGGAGAATCAATTGGGCAGGAAAATCAAGATGCTTTGATCCGATCGAGGAGGAGAGTACCTAAGTCTTGAATTCCACGATTATCTCAAGGAGTGTGGAATAGTTTCACAACTGACGTCTCCTAGGACACCGCAGTTGAATGGTGTAGCAGAAAGGCGTAATCGAACCTTGTTGGACATGGTTTGCTTTATGATGAGTCGTGCTTCACTATCAATCTCTTTTGGGAGGTATGCCTTAGAGACTGCCGCCCCTATCCTTAACTGAGTCCCTACTAAGAAGGTTGCCAAAACACCTCACAATATGTGGACAGGGAAAGCTCCCTCGTTAGCACATATCAAGGTTTGGGGTTGCGAGGCTTTCGTAAGACGAGATACTCACGACAAGCTCGAACCTCGTAGTGAGCGATGTATTTTCATCGGCTACCCGCAGAAATCCTTTGGATATCTCTTCTATAGACCGAAGGACAATGTTGTCTTCGTTGCAAGGAGAGGAGTTTTCCGAGAGCGAGAACTCATAAGCCAAGGAGACAGTGGGAGGCAAATCGAGCTTGAAGAGATTCAAGAGTCAATAGATGAAGGAACCTCTACCGCTGGCACTCAACCCGAGGAGGAAACTCCGGTTGAACCAATTGACGAGTCCTTACCTCTTAGACGTTCCGAAAGAGTTAGAGTTCTACCCCAGTTTTATGGTTTTCATATTACTACCGAAGGGGACATGTATATTAGTGATGGTACACTAATAAACCTTGATGAACCTAATAGCTATAAGGAAGAAATCGCGGGCCCAGAGTCTGCAAAATGGAAAGAGGCGATGGATAGCGAGATCCAATCCATGTATGATAACCAAGTTTGGAATTTGGTTGATAATGTGCCCGGACGTAAGACCGTTGGGTGCAAATGGATCTTCAAGAAGAAGACCGACGTGGATCGAAACGTACACACATATAAAGCGCGATTGGTCGCGAAGGGCTTTACTCAAACTCCCGGAGTTGACTATGACGAGACCTTCTCACCAGTTGCGAAGATAAAAATATATTAGATTGATGCTAGCGATTGCCACATTTCATGATTATGAGATTTGGCAAATGGATGTCAAGACCGCTTTCCTTAATGGGAAGTTGGCAGAGGATGTTTACATGGCTCAGCCAGAGGGGTTTGTGGATCCGAATCATCCAAATAGAGTGTGTAAGCTTGAGAAGTCCATTTATGGACTTAAGCAAGCGTCTCGCATATGGAATCTTTGCTTCGATGAGAAAGTCAAAGAGTTTGGATTTGTACGAAGCGAAGATGAGTCGTGTGTATATGTCAAAGCCAGTGGGAGTATAGTAAGCTTTCTCGCTCTATATGTCGATGACATATTACTCATAGGAAATGACATCCCGACTCTGCAGGAGGTTAAGTCTTGGCTCGGGAAGTGCTTCGCTATGAAGGACCTCAGAGAGGCTTCCTATATTTTCGGAATAAGGATAGTGAGAAAAAGAAGTAAGAGACTAATCGGACTTAGTCAGAACACTTACTTAGAGAAGGTACTAAAACGTTTTAGTATGGAAAACTCGAAGAAGGGAGAATTACCGATACAAAGTAATGCCAAGTTGAGTAAGACTCAAAGTCTGAGTACCAAAGCTGAAATAGCAAAAATGAGCCGAGTACCATACGCTTCCGCAGTTGGCTCAATCATGTACGCTATGACTTGTACTCGCCCTGATGTAGCCTTTGCTTTGATGATGGTTAGTAGATATCAAGGGAACCCTGGCAGAGCCCACTGGATTGTGGTGAAGAATATCCTTAAATACCTTCGGAGGACGAAGGAATGGTTCTTAGTCCTCGGAGGGAGTGATGACTTGAAGGTGCGAGGGTATAGTGACGCCAGCTTTCAGACCGACAAGGACAACTACCGTTCGCAGTCGGGCTGGGTCTTTACCCTGAATGGAGGAGCAGTGACTTGGAAAACTTCCAAGAAGGAAACCGTAGCTGATTCAACGTGCGAATCAGAGTACATTGCAGCGAGCGAAGCGTCGAAGGAGGCAATATGGATGAAGAACTTCATCGGTGACCTTGGAGTTGTACCTGCCATAAAGGAGCCCATGGAGATTTTCTGTGATAATGAAGGAGCGGTTTCCTTGACCAAGGAACCAAGGGATCATGGAAGATCACGACATATCGACAGAAAATATCATTTTATCAGACATCGTGTAGAAGAAGGACAACTCGTAGTGAAGAGGATATCATCGGAGGATAACCCAGCAGGTCCGCTTACGAAGGGACTGAGTAGGGTTAAGCACTTGTTGCATGCTAGGAGTATTGGGCTGAAGGATAATATTAGCATAGATTAGATTGTATTGGAAACATGTAATAGATAAATGTAATTAACATTTGATGATTAAATAAAGGAGTTTTATTTATGAGTAATGTTACTATCTTATGTTCATTCTTTAACTATTGTTTCACTTTGCATGTTTTGACTTCCGGAATAATTGAATTTATTAAGAATAATCGAATTATTCAAATTGTCCACAATCGTTCATATGTTGGAAGTAGATATGAATGAAGATTGTCATGAATTGGTGTGTAGATTGTCTAAATGGTATTAGACATAGCAAAAGATTGTTGCGACGTTCATGAGTGCTTATGAGCTGGTTTTGAAAATTGGAACAAACCCGCGCTTGCTGGAATCACCTTATGGAATATGATATAAAAGGGTGATCGCAAGACGATAATATCATGTAGTCTTAAAACCTAGATATATGGTTTGTTATTTGTTGATTGATTATACATTGATAATGTGAAAACGCATCAGTAACTCGGTGTTATAAAACGCATTGTTGTGTATGGTTGGTTAATGAATAAGTAAATGCATATAAGTCGAAGTTTATCTGTAACTTTTATCCCAAGAGGGTAAAAGCGATATCTCGGCCGCTCGATGATTTGATTTGACTTATGTGTCGGGCCCGGTCAGAACTGAATTGATGTGTTTGATTAAGTTCTATGTCAAATAAATCGGAGATCGAGAAACCTAAATGCTTGACTAATCATTCCATAAAATTGTCAGCATGATATCTAACAGAGGACTGTACGATCCCTTATCTAAAGGACAAGATTGATTAGATCAGAGTTTGACAGCGTCTTTGAGAGCTACGATTGCGAATCGGATTGTACTTGTGCATATAGTTACTAGGCTTATCCAAGTGGGAGACTGTTGGAATAGTGTCTAAGGCTACAACTATATTAGGCAAGTATTTAACCCGATTGTGCATGGTCCTTTTGGGTTGCCTTCACCACAGCAACTTGATAGGATGATTTATTATGAGAGAATAAATATTGTTAATATATTATGAGAATAATATAATGAATAATAATATTGTTATTTGATTAATGTAAGTCATAGAATTAATTAGAATTAATTTGGTGACTTAAAGAGATTAATTAAATAAGAGGGTATAAACTGTCAATTGTTTGATAGTTACACTTTAGACTGTAAATCCTTGAGAGATAAGGGTTGGACGAATTCTAGAGCTAAGGATAGCTCAAAATCGTCCAAGGCTTATCTATGGTAGGGATTTGGATTGCTTTAAGGAAAGATTATCCAACTAGGGTTTAAGGTGAAACCCTTTAGGAGTCTACAAGTATAAATAGACCCCATGACCAAGGGAAATCGGCATCTCATCTAAAGTAGAGAACCCCTGGCCGATTTCCTCCTAGCCTCTCTCTCAAATCATCTTCTTTGTTATTTGGTGTTTGTAAGCCATTAGAGGAGTGACAATTGTGACTCTAGAGCTCCAAGACAACAAGATCAAACAAGAGATTCAAAGGTAAACTTCTAGATCTGATTTTGTATTGTTCTTATACCCAATTAGTCATTAGAAGTCTTGGATTCAAAGCATGTTTAATTAGAAAGCCTAGATCCAAGCAATAGGGTTTTGCATGCGCACATAGGAAAGTTCTTATGGCTAAGACCCATCAGTGGTATCAGAGCCTAGCTTGGTTTCTGTTAAATTGTTGTTTGTTTGTTTGAAACTTGTTTGCAAAATTCGATTTTTGAGGTTCTGAGTCATGGACTCGGCGAGTTCCATAGTGGACTCGGCGAGTTGGCCTAACTCGGCGAGTCCTTTGGTGCACTCGGCGAGTCCAAGCGTCAGGAAAGGCCAGATTCGGGATTTTTTTGATGATTATCTTATGGAAACTTACCTTAGTCATATTAGATCAACCCTAATCCGATTTTTTGATATATATGACTATAATCTTGATCTAATTAAAGATATTTATCAACTAATAAAATATTTAATTTCCTTATATGATAATTAATTAATTATTTTGATTAAATTGGTAATTATCTTGCAAGAAATCTTGAATAAATCAAATATGGATAATTAGGGAATTAATTGTTAATTAAAATTATTTGTTATTTGATCCTCCATGTTTTAAATGTCTAAAACTTGTCCTCAAGTTTTGAAATTTATGTTTTGTGATTAAAAGTTTTAATTTAGACAATTTAAATTTCAAACCCTAGATTTTAAAAGTTTAAAATACAACCCTATACTAATATAATATTACAAGATTAATATATATATATATATATATATATATATATATATATATGTATAAATAAAATGCTAGTCTTACCGTTAGTAGGCCTCATTCACGAAGCTGATCTATAAGGTGGGTATAAGGTTGCGGCCTATAAAATGGCACTTAATGGGTGTACACTCACACCCACCGCTTGCTTGATCGGTGGAGGGTCGTTAGCCGAACGGGTAGGATAGGGCAACCTCATCCTCTCATTAAAAGTATAATTAGAAATATAAAGTAACTACATTTTTCAAAAAATTTCCTAATCCTAGTTACTTTAGGAAAAGTGAATTGATGCAATCCCATGAAATTACACTTTGCACCCTTCCTAAGAAGTTAGTGGAGCGTGTGTGGTTTACCGGCACACTAATTGGTTCTAAGCAAAGGTGGCAAAGGGTGATTCATTGTTTATCATAGTTCGATGGAGCGTGTGTGGTTTACCGGCACATCGAATAGGTGATCGTTACAATGAAGGCACCATGTGAATTTGCATGCTAATTCACACCCTCTTTGTGATCCTCGGTATCCCAGTCACAAACAAGAGGGGCATATCGAGATTTAAACATGCCATTGAATAGTTTCAATGAATCTCATCCAAACCTAGGAATTCTCAATACATTTAGGACTTAATGTTATGTTTTTAAGGTGGAGAATTAGTGAATCGTCATTCACTTACCTTCATATTATTTTCATGTTGGATTACGGCATCCCTTTTCTAATATGTAAATATTGTTGTTGGATCCTAGACCTATCATCATGTGATGAACGTTTAGACTCATGTCTCTAAGCTATGCCTTCCTTCATGTTCTAATGTGATATAATCACACTACCAACTTCTTTAACAACGAGTGCGATACTTCGCTTTGATTTCAATCGTTTGGTTTAAGTCGGATGCTACATCGATCTTGATTTTCTAAACCACATAGCATACTTAGCGTAGTCGGACTCAATTCGATCTGACCACTAGGATCAGAATACCAACAATCTTCGTAGTCATTACCAAAACGATGGTAACAACACACTTGAATAAAACGAAATCAATTACTAGCTTCTTGGTAACCTTGTGACTTTCCCTGATCCAAGTGTGAGTCCTGTACTTCCGGTAGTATAGGCCTCTACTACCATTCACACCTACTCATACTCGTCCCAAGTATTGTCCCGCAGTTTCCCAAGTCACCATGCAGCAAATCACACAACAATTTAACACACCAGATAACAAAACGAAGATTTTATTATTTCTTGAAACTATTACATAGGTGTTCAAGTTCACCCTAAACTATGCCTCTAATAGGCTACATCATAAAATACTATGGCTACTACATAACTTGATCTTCCGATATGAAGTCCTCATCCTTGATTCCTCGCATGGTTCTCTGCTTCATCGAGGATCATGTGAAATGTCCTTGGCCTTGGTGGCGTTTCTGGTCTCGTTGCTTTATTTTTCCTTGGGCAGTCTCTAGACATGTGCCCCTTGCCTCCACATCCATAGCATACTTTATCATTATGTGTGCAGTCCTTGGAATAGTGACCAGTCCTCCCACACTTGTAACAAGTCACTTCTTCGTTGCACTTCCCACCATGCTTCTTCTTACATTTATCACACCATCTCGCTTCACCTCCATCTCCTCCTCCAAGCTTTGAGAATTTGCTTTCTTTCTTGGACCTTGAAGATTCTTCCAACTTCCGCTTCTCTCATACCTTATCTTTTTCTAGACCCTTTTCTCTTATCTAGGCCTCTACGTTCTTAGCTGCCTAACAGTTGTTTTCAAGGTAGTTGCCATTTTGACCATTGGGCCAAAGTTAGTGGGCAGTCCGTTAGCAAACCTTTCGACCTTGGAGAGTTTAGTAGGCACTAAGTAGGGGAATAGCTTCATCCTCTCGGTGAATGCGGTGGCATACTCATCCACACTCATCTTCCCTTTCTTCAGGTTATGGAACTCATTGTTTAGGTCTATCAGATCTATCTCCGAGCAGTACTGCATTTTCAACTGTTCCAAGAACTCTTCCCATGACATCCTTAAGGCTTTTCCTCGTGGCATCGTATCTGCCAATAACTTCCACCAGCTCAAGACTCCAGTTTTCAGTTGTCTTACGGCAAAGACGGTCTTCTGTTTCTCACTACAGTCGCAGCTCTCAAACACCATTTCCATCTCGGAGATCCAATCCATAATCTCAACAGGCTTTGGGATTCCTGAGAGACTTGGTGGTTTTGCACCCAAGAAATTCTTGTACATCCGCCCATCCTTGTTGTTTCTCCCTTATGGGTCATCCCTTTGCTCACCTTGAGTCCCTACTTGACTCACTTGGCGGCTGTAGTTCCCTTCCTCAGATTGCTCGGGAACTGGCTCCGTCAGTACAACATGTACGGTAGGTTCGTCCCTATTTTCATGGAGCATCTATCTCATTTCCTCCCTTTGTTCAGCTAGCATAGCCCGAATCATGGCTTGAACTCCAGCCATGGTGACTGGCTCAGGCGCAACTTCTTCTACAACAGGTATTTACTGAACCACTGGGGGTTGGTTTATGTTCCCATTTGCGTTTACGTTTCCGCTACGGGTTCTTGCCATCCAGATCTATACACCGAATAAGGTGAATCTAGACCTTTACTTAGGATTGACGTTTTAAATCATCCTTATCACTCCGAAACGTTTACATGCTAGTTCTAATATCGTAGTTAAACGCTTAGAATCCTAAACACATAAGGTTTCCAGATCCGGTCGGCAACAGACCATAGATCCGAACAAATAACAGCATATCAGGCACAAGCATTTAGCACATAAAAGCATTTTAGGCACAATCCCTAAAATAATCTAGTGCTCACACCTCACAATCATCGCTTAGCATTCTAATTTTAAGTCTAGAAATCCTACAAATTCCTAGTTCGCTTAAACTAATGCTCTGATACCAACTGTGACATCCCCAATTTTCACGGCCAAAAAAGACCGATTTTGTTTATGCTTTATAAAAATCAGAGTACTTCATTTCATAAAAAGTTTGCGGAATTTGTTCCCAGAAAAACATGATAAATACGTTATCAAAATATTTTCAAAGAAACGTATTTTATTCATTTTAAAATGCTTGGGATGTCATCGTCAATACAGAAACATAAGCATAAACGGAACTTACATTTATTTACACTAGTGATCTACATCTCTTTAAATATCTCAGTGTAATGTGACTTCATATCAACACCTGTGATATAAATAAACTGAGTGGGTCAGGTTGGGAAACCTGGTGAGTACATAGGGTTTTCAACCCATAATAATATAATTATTATGTTTAAACAATCAAACAATCAACCCAACTACCCATCCCCATTATCTTCTTTACTCTTAAGGATTTAACCTAAGAGTCATCTATCTTGCATTCGTTTATTCCGAAGTCCCTTACTTCCAGGGTTATAAGACTGGCACTAAATCCATAGCTGCTGATGTTCGTTCGTAAAGCACTAATTCCATAGCTGTTATATCCTACTCATCGGGTACTAAATCCATAGCTACCAGTGTTCAATAGGTACTAAGTTCATAGCTACCAATTCCTAACAGGTACTAAATCCATAGCTACCAGCGTCTAACTAATAGGTACCAAGTCCATAGACCAATTCCTAACATGTACTAAATCCATAGCTACGAACGTCTAACAGGTACTAAGGCCCCGTTTGATAGTTACTGATTGAGAAAGTGCTGACTGGGAAAGGTCTGTCTGGGTAAGAAGTCCTGACTGAGTAAGAAATTATGTTGTTTGATTGTACATCTGAATGACTGTGCTGAGTGATGAAAAATGACCATTTTACCCTTCTGTTATATATAGTGATGGAGTAAGTTGCTGAACAATAATAAAAACATACATATTGTCATACAAAATGTAAATTACACACAAATAAAAAATGTCATATAAAATGTAAATTAAACATAAATCATTTAATATCCAAATAAAAACATAATGAAATTTAAAATAACATAATAATTTAACGTAAAGTAGGTGAAAGTAGGCGATTTGCAATCTGATCATGCAAAACACGCATATATTCAACGGCTTCTGGACCCCATTCTATGCCTTGTATGTTTTCTCTATCAATTCCCCCACCTTGGACGTCAGGAGTAACCATAGTATCCTCCTCAAAATTTCTAAACAAGTCATCTTCTATATTGTATTTCCTTATAAAATTATGGACCGCGACACAAGCAATGACTATGTCTCTTTGCACTATAAAAGGATAAGGAGCCATTTGTTTTAAGATTGGGAATCTCGCCTTCAATACACCATAAGCACGCTCAATAACATTTCTAAGTTGTGCATGGGCATGATTGAACCTTTCTTCTCTAGTTAAAGGTCTGCCTCTTCGAAAATCGGCTAACCAATACCTAGTATTGCGGTATGGAGCCATAAACCCACGAGTGTTTGTATATGCGGCATCACAAAGGTAATACTTATCTGCAAATGAATGTGACATATATTATATAAAGAAGATAGATAATAAAAGTTATATAAATATTACAAACCCGGTGGATGAAATGGAAATCCAGAAGTCAAATTGAATGCAACTTCTTTTAAAACTCTTGAATCATGTGCTATACCCTCCCATCCAGCCCAAACAAAGGTGAATATCATATCAAAATCGCAAATTCCTATAACATTTTGAAATAATTCTCCTTTTCCTCGTCCCCTATAACGAGTTTGTTGATCAACAGGTACAACCGCATGTACAAGAGTTCCATCTAATGCACCTATTGCTCCGGAAAAAATATTTTTTAACCGTCTATGTCGTTCCGAGTTATGTCTTGTTGGATTAGGAGTTGTTGGTACTATAATTTCTTTTGCAAAACACATCATTGCAGTTAGGACCTCATGAAAACATTGATGAATCGTTTGCGTGGAGTGATGAAATCTTCCCTTAACCGCGCGAAAACGTTCATTATGTCCTATAACATGTAAGAATATAGCCATCTTCTCTTCAATGCTTATTGTCCTACTAGCTTGCAACCAATTTTTTTGGGTAAAATGGTTGCATAATAAAGTAAATGCCTCTTGTGTAAGACGCATCATATCGTAACATTGTGTAGGGTCTCCGTACATCAAATCTTGCGTATACGCGTACCCGCTTGAATCGTTATCTCTAATTCTATGAATTATGATTAGTCTGCGTCGGTTTGACCTCAACCAATAAAACACAAGTAAAAGAAAAGCTACAACTTCACCATCAGAAACCATACTTGACCTGTTACAAACAATTAGGTAACATGTTAAAGTAAAAAAAAAAAATCATGCACCAAAAGTCATATTCAATATCCAATAACAGCCAAAAGTCATGCAAATAACATCATCCAAAAAAATATCAAACATAGGATCCAAAAGTCATGCAACAAAAAACTAATAACCAAACTTTTCTACCCGCACCCATCAAAGGTAACCATACTTCCTACCCGCACCCATCAGCCACAACTCACAACTAGTATGTGAAAGTCGTAACCAAACTTTCCTAACATCAGCACTTTCACCAAATAGCAAAAGAGCGGTCTTGTGTCTTTCATCTTCTTCTCGCCATTCCATTTTGTTTAATTTCTCCATACACGCATCAACATCCTTATCCATTTCACTTTTTTCAATTCTTTCATTTTTTTCCACTAACGCCCTTGCAAGCTTGACAATCTCCTCTTCAACTTCTAATGCCCTTGCATCTCTCTTTTTTCCACCAACTCTTTTGTTTCCACCAACTTCCGTATTTTTTGAACGTCCCGAAGATTCTTCACTTGCACCTACGTGTTGTGTTGAGGTTTCCATTAGAACATCATCATCAAAATCATGGGCACTAAACTCTTCTACAGGACGAGGGAGTGTAGAAGATGGCCCCCAACTTTGAAAGTCGGTTGAGGTCGACCCTTCAAATAGTTGGGTGCAAAGATCAGGAAACAGCAGGGGTTTAGTTTTCAACGACAACACGAACTTGTTCAACTGTTTACAATTTTTATAAATATTAGTATTTTTTATAAAAATAATTATAATAGTATTTGTTATAAAAATATTGCCTTCCCCTCTTCCTTCCATTGTTCATCTGTCAGATTAAATTTATTTTTTATAGGGTCATATATATTGCCGGTTTTGTTTTTCAGTTTCACCCAAGCAACATACTTTGATTTGTAGTAGTCAAAGTGGTTTCTCATTTGCTTCTGATCAACCTCTTTACCGTGTTCGTTCATCAATTTTTCACGTACTATCTTCCATGAACTAGCCTTAAACCCAGAACCCTCACGACCATTAGTGGTTAGTTCATGGATACATGCATCAAGAAAAGTTTTGTCCTCACTTTCATTCCAAACCAACATCCTAAAACATTAATATTTAAAGTAATTTATCATAAGTTTTATCAAGATCAAGAACAATCTTAACATTAAAATAATTTTCTGCCAATGAATCAACATCATCTTAAATAATAATAAAACAATTAAGGTCAACATAGCTCATAAACAAAAAAAATTCCAGCTTTCATAGCTTATAAAAAAAATCACAACACTGCCAACATAGCTTGAACACAAAAAAAAGATTTCAAATTTTGTTCCAAACCAATATTGTCATCATACCTTTCATATTCCATAGATTATAAACATAAAAAAAATCTGATTTTTGATTTTATAGCTTATACACAACCATGTTTTAGATTTCAAAAATTTGAGCAAAGAATGATTCTAATTTCATAACATTTAAAAAAATAGTTTCAGATTTCATAACATTACAACAACATGTGAAAGAGTCAATGTTTGACCTTTTAGAATCAAATGAATTGATTTTGAAATCAAAGTTGAGGGCAATTTGTCATTGTAACATTAAACCATTGTAAAAGAAATGTAGAACTGAAATTATTTAGGGACTGTTTGGGATGAATTTTGATTCTAAAATTAACTAGTTAGAACTTTGACAATTTATTGAAGAGTTTAATGTTAAACAAACACAAAGAACAAATAAATTAATGTTGAACAACAAGCACAACCTTCCAGCTTATTCTATTGAGCAAAGAAGCAACATTCTCTTTTTAAAGATTGATTGATTCAACATAAAAAGGTAAAAACATCCAGAAATTAAACACATTTAACACAACAAACACAAAAATCCCCTAAAAACACCATGTGGATAATCCCTTCAATCACATTCTACGCATACCAACAAGAATAATCATATTCTACAGGAAAAAAACCGAGAATCGAACATGTTTTGATGTATTTCTCGTCGGAGCTGGAACGGAGGGAAGTCTTTTGGCCGATAGTCGGCCTGGAAGGGACGGCGACGATCTCTATGTTGTGAGATGGCGGCCAATTTGTGCGATGGCGGCCAATTTCTTTGCTGTCTCGCTGTTAGGTCACGATGGGAATAAAGAAACAAGAGGGCAGGGAGGTAATTTTTTTAAGTTAGCAACCCCTCCAGATCTGACCGAGAATCATTTGACCCAGCTGTTTCTGAATGAGAAAGCTACCTTATCAAACGCATATTGTCTGACCGAGTCAGCCCAAATCGCTGACTCGGTCCCGGTCAGACATAAACAAACAGACCCTAAGTCCATAGCTACCGGTGTTCGTCCCATAGGCACTAAGTCTATAGCTGCCAATGTATACACACATCATCTTCTATATCTCATCATTCGTCTACCCATCTCATACCCGACATATTCGTATATATAAAATACGTATACAGTTTAAATCCTTTAAAACATGTATAAAACGTTCATCCAGCATAGACAACAAGTATTCAGATAATATGCACACATAGCACGTAGTTTATATAAAATACTTCATATCTATGTGTAAGATAAAAGGGACTATGCACTCACCTGAAAGGTGGTGACTCGGCACTCGAACAGCGCTTCGATACTCTCAAAACAATTTCCTTCGATAAAACCTAGTACCAGTACCACTAGGGTTTAGTCTAACGATAACCGTGACAAATTAATAGTCTGACTATTATTTTTATTATACAAGCGTTAATAACACTCAATATAACTCATAATAATAGCCCAAATAATTATTTTAAGGACCTAATAACATTCCTATAATTATTTGAAAGCTATATTAAAAATTGCGTAAGCGTAGCACACTTACAGCGAATTTTATCGAAAACCGGAACTTAATTGGAGCAGCGTTTCGAAACCGAAAGACTCCTTTTTCTCGGGACTTCGGGAGCCTTCCTTAGGGTGCTAGGGGTTTAACTAGGGCTTAGGGGGGGTTAGAAACCCTGGAGAGAGAAAGAAATCTAGAGAGAGAAGGAAATTGTGTGAAAAATGCGGAGACCCTCGCCCCTTTTTATACCCTGCGAGGCCTCGGACTACGCTGGGCGTAATCCTTGGCTACCCGGGGCGTAACTTCGGATGGGGTTGCCAGATGGACTCTAGCTGTCTCGCACTCGGAAGGGATAAGACCGGAGGGTACGCTGGGCGTACCGAACTCGAACGCTGGGCGTAATGCGAAGCGAGGCGTGTCCGAATCCGAAGCGTTCACTGATCAACGATGGACGGCCCACAACACGCCACGTCATCAAATCCTTATCAGCCTTCGCAAATTTGATCATAAACTTTAAAAATTCGTAACTTTTGCGTACGACCTCCGTTTTCGACGTTCTTTATATCCACGCGAAGGTGGGAACGTACTCTACAACTTTCGTTTAGACTTCGTCAGCTAATTTTGGCTCGATTTTAAATTTTATATTATTAACAGGTCGGGACAGGATTGGTCCGTTGAATCCTCATAACTTATTCATCCGACGTCCGTTTTCGCCCATCTTTTTCTCGTTATGCTACTCTTATCGAGCTATTTGATTCTCATTTAGGTCGTGTTGGCTAAAAACCGCTCGATCTAATATTCGAATTTCGGGCTGTACATTGCTAGTCCGAAACTTCGAAAAATCATAACTTCTTCATACGAAGTCAGATTTGGGCGTTCTTTTTATCGATGTTCTTAGTTTAACATATTCTACGACTTTCTTTTAGAGCGCTAAGGCTAAATCTCTCTCTATCATAAATTTACTATTTACGCTTCCCGATGCCGTGCTGGTTCCGTCGCGAAACTTCGACGGGTCATAACTTCTTCGTTATAACTCGGATTTTGGCGTTCTTTATATGTACGGAAACCTTGTGAAATATTCTACAACTTGGTTAAGATTATATATTCTAAATAATCTTTCGTCGAAAAGTCATTTTCGACCCCTATTGCCTCTAATTTGACTAGCCCGGATTTGCGGGCGTTACACTAGGTAGGCTTCCCAAGCCCACTATTGGCCCATAATCACTGACTCCTAATGGCACACTAAGGCCCAAGGACCTATAGTCCAAAACACAGCCCACACCGAGGCCCAAATGCTCAAAACCCATCTGGCAGAATTACGCAGGGCGTACTCCAATGTACGCTTAGCGTACAGGCTTGACGACGCGTACGCTGGGTGTACCTGCACGTACGCTTAGCGTAATACCCTGATAAGCCAACTTTCTATTAAGTGTTTAATACCTCGATTCAGAAGCTACAAACTCAGATCCAAACCTTATTCCATGTCTTAAGCCATAAAGTCACTGACTTCGTGACTTTATATGGCTGAAACCAACTCAACCTACAAAAATAATCTTCTACTCCCATAAAGGGGACTATATCTCATGCATGGACTTAATAGGACCATAAAGGTTGGAACTTTACTACTTATGGGACTCATATGACTCTAAGGGAGGCAACCCTGGCCTTAGAAACGTGCTTAAGTCTCAAAGACCCAATCTTGGGACCAAAAAGTCCATAAACTTGAACTAAAGGAGATCTAAGAGATTAATCATCAAGCTCAAAACTTTTTATCTTGAAGAGGTCCGAAATGAAGCACTTAACCCAGATCTACAAGCTCTAGCTTCCAAGGTTCCTCCTTGCCAACCTTCTTCTTTTCTCTTCCAAGATTTAAACCACCAAAATGGGTTCTCCAAGGTCAAGATCTCACAAAATGAGGGTAGGTATGTTCTAGGGTTTCTTCTGAGGTTGGGGAGGCTGAAATGGGGCTAGGGTTGAAGCCAACATGTCCTTTATATAGTGCTCAACCCAAAAATTAGGGTTTCATGACTTTTAGCGTACGTTGGGCGTACCTCCACGTACGCTGGGCGTACGCCTTGAACATCCGCGACCAAGTTGCCCCATTACGCTGGGCGTAACCCAGATTACGCTGGGCGTACCCATGCATGTTCCAAAAATGCATGCATGGCCTTCCATGCGAACTTTTCTCCATAAGGGACATTATTGCCAAATCTTCAAAGTGTCATAACTCCTTCATTCTAAATCCGTTTCTGACGAACTTTATATCCACGGAAAGGTGAAGAGAAGCCCTACGCTTCTAACAACACGCCTCGGCCCGAAACCTTATTGAATAATACCTTTAAATTTCATAAAGGACTAAAACGCCTTTGGCCTTGGCCTCTGAACTCCATAAATGAATATTCTAGAATAGGGCGTTACACTAACCACATAGGTGGCTTATGAAAACAATCTCTATATTGTCACATAAACATTCTTTGAACTTCCTCATGAACCATACCCAAGATTCCTCGCACTCTAAGGTTCCCAAACCAACTGCTAAGAGTAGGGGTTCATGGTTTCCGTCCATAGCCACCGCAAAGCACATTGTTGCCAGATAGTTGCCAAGTAGGGGTAAAAAACCCACATATATTAATGGTATCATGCACCTAAGGAAGGTACGGATCTGCATAAAAATAAAACATGCTTATATTAGTCACATGAAAAATCTAAATGAGGTACATTACCTACAACTATTAATTAAATCAATAAAATAAAGATGACATACCATGCAACCTAAAACCACTAAACAGAATTGAAAGCGGTTGGTATATGTTTTCTTGATGGTTGTGAATGTATTAGGATTTGTTTTTTCAAGATTATGAAAGAATATTGGTAGGTCACAAAAGCTTCTTTCGTTGTAAGAAGTCATTTTCACATGCAATGAAAGTGTATTACGATAATCACACGAATCCGATTATAAATATACAAAAGTTGGTATTGAAATTGAATTACTTCATAGTCAAACACATGATTTCATAGTCAAACCGTAAGCAAACTTTATTGACTGACAAGACAAGGCATTATACTTGTCTGCACTTCATAGTTCAACTTGAATGATTCATAGTCAAACCAAATGATTTCATAGCCAAACTGTAAACAGACTTTACTGATTGACAAGACAAGGCATTTTACCTGTCTGCACGTCATAGTTCAACTTGAAGGATTCCTAGTAAAACCAGATGATTTCATAGTCAAATCGTAAGCAAGCTTTATTGATTAACAAGACAAGGTATTGTACTTGTCTGCACTTCATAGTTCAACTTGATGGATTCATAGTCAAACCAGATGATTTCATATTCAAACCGTAAGCAGACTTTATTGATTGACAAGAAAAGACAGTGTACTTGATGGATTACGAAGCCTAGGTCTATCGGGTGTAGCTTCATTAACATAAAAACATGATCATCAAAGTAATTTGTAGTCCTAGTAATTATTACCTCTTCATCTAACACCTACATTAATACGTTATAATTATTAATAAAATGTATGTATTTATTAAAAAATAGTATCATAAATGTAAGTATAATAACCTGGTCAACTTCATTATCATCAAAATCGAAAACATCATCATGGAATTGATTTGTACTCCGCTCCCTTTTGTGCTCCCTTTCGTCTAACACCTACATTAATACGTTATAATTATTAAAAAACAATATACATAATTATTTACAATTTATATCATAATTATAATGTATAATAACATTTTCAGCTTCATTATCATCAAAAACATTCTCATCGAATTTATTTGTAGTCCGCGCCCATCATCTAAAACCTACATTAGTACCTTTAAATTATTTAAAAAATATAAATCTTTATTAACAAATTATATCATAAATGTAGGACGTCACTAACCTTTTCATCAAAAGAAAATTTTGTTTGAAATTGTGCTGGTTCATCAAAATTTATGTTGTTCCATATACTTTCGTCATCAACTTCTTCCACAATCACATCGGTGCGATCTCAGTTCCTATACACTTGTTGTTCGATTTTAAATAACTGTTTCTCCAACTGTTGTAAACTTGGTTTCCCACTTTGTCCACCTTTATCGCGAGATCGACCACTAGAAGATACACTACACGAAGATTCGTCTTGCCTCCTAAAATGGTTCCGTACTGGGGATGGAACATAATGCAGTTCACCATATACATACTCTTGAAATGACATATAATAAGAAGATCTTCTCTCATCATCACTCGGTGTCATGCTATATCTTGGTCTTCGGCCCTCCTAAACAAATTAACATATTTATAATGTAGGCAAAAGTTCAAACATAAAATTTAAATAAATAAAATAAAATATAAAAACATTTGTCATATCAAAAATATTGTTCACGTCAACTCATTTCAATTTTTTGGTTGCACTCTATCGCTTCATCCGAGGTGTATCTTTGGTTTTTCGTAACATAAAACCACCACCTCGAACTAATGGAAGTATCTTATAGAGTCATATCTATAAGTTTAGCAATTATATTAATAACAATTATAACAACTAAAATACTTGTTATATCTTAAAAATAATTGTATATTTGTATACCCTGAATGGCGCCGTAAATCCTGACATGGAGTATTTGAAAGGTTGACGAGACTCAAGTAGTGATAAATATTTATTTATATTGTTAAATGTATCCTCAAGGTCATCGTAGAGAACTCCCACAAATAGCTACCCTAAGCAAAACTACAATAAAAAAAACTTTTAATTATAATAAACATTATCATTAAAATATAAAACTTTCAAAGCCGACAAATAATACCTGTTCCACCTATCCAAGTTCTTAGCTTAAAAAAATAGTATTGTGGCACACGATCATTTGTTTTTTTTCCCAAAAATCTTTCACACAAAACGTATATGAGAAATGCTCTAACTGCATCATCTACGGTAGCTGCTAAAAATGGTTTATTTAAAATAAAACTTTTCAAATTAGAGATTTTTACTAAACTATTTATGTGGTTCGAAAAGAGACATTCCCACAATAAACATATCTTCTTACTACTAAATCTTTTTTCTAACACTTTTTTCCAATTATTTTTGGATAAATTCTCGCAATAAACATCTTTTTTTTACTACTAAATCTTTTTTCTAACACTTGTTTTCAATTATTTTTGGATAAACTCCAAAATTAAACCCACTTATCAAACAAAACTCTTATGGGCCATAAAACATTTTAGTACCCCCCCCCCCCTCCCTAATTTAAAATACAACCGCTTTATGCCATCTGGGGATACTACTACATCCGGCCATAACTGGTGAAGAAACATTTTATGAAACAACAACTCGCCCCCTTGTAATTGATGGACGTCCAACAAGTAACCAAACACAGTGTTTCTAAAACTTTCTCATCGCACACCATGCAATACTTCAAATACTTGACATATATTACATCTCGATCCTTTTAGGTTGACAACAACTTTAACATTTATATTTCTATAATCATGCTGGAATACAACAACGTGTTAGAAAACATATTATTGTAACAAAAACTTAACAGCTTATAAACTATTATATTTAAAAAAAAAATCAGCAATTACAATCACAAAATAAACCAAATATCTGTTTATAATCAGGATAAATAAACCAATTATATATAAAAGATATTTCTATTTATAATCATTTTTATAACAATACCAATTAAATAAATATTTTTTGATAGACTATATATATAACATCAAAATGCAAATGCACAACATCATCAACAGCAATAATCATTATTATATCAAAAAAAAATCATATTATTAAATATATTAACTAAAAAGTACATCCACACAATGCACAATTTATGCATTATATATTTGTACAATCATACATATACTTATTAAATATCATCAAAACCTCAAGGCTACTAATAAAATATAATACCTATCAAGTATAACACATAGATCTAAGAAAATCGAATAATAAAACACAATAAAGTTTTGCTTTTTTTTCTTCAAAAGTTTCGGAATAACACGTAAATAAACAAGACCTAATGTTGATAAATGATGATTAAAACACAAAATGAGTAAAGATCTTAACATATTATCAGGATTGTTTATGAAATCATCAATAATCGCAGATGGTTGAAGAAAATTGCTTTCTAGAGAGAGAAAGTTTTCCAACAAAAAAAAAGTAAAAAATGAAGCAAAAAAATTACTTTTTTATGCCTATGTTCTCGAAAATTGTAAATGTTTTGCTATGTTTGCAGATGGACTAGTGTGAACGTACAAATTGCTAAAGCAGGATTGTGCCTTAGCGACTTGTACGTTCTTAGATAGCTTGCAAAAATCGCAAATGTCTGCGATTTTGATGACAAAAAATGTAATTTCATTTTTTTTTTGTTATTTTCAACAAAGTAATTAACATATTTGACTATCTTTGCATTTTCTCATTATATTACCCTCTGTTTGTAGTTCCTTCATTATATTTTCTACAAAGTAGTTCCTTCATAATCCGATTCTTTCCATAGCATTATGTTCATTGTAACATTTGTCAGGCTTATTTTCATTATAAAATTCTACGAGCCAAACAACACTTTAGACTATTTATTTAGATCGTGATAGAATATATTTTGTTTTCTAAAACCAGATTTTGATACGTCATATATGAACCAATTAGGTGTGAAACGTGTATATTATACGAGTTTAATAAAACAAAAAATTAAATATAAAAGTTTAAACAAAAATTTATTTAAATATGAAATTTTAAATTTAAAATTTGAATTTAACAGAAAACATATTAAATACTATAGGAGTACTAGTATTATAATTTATTGGTTATTTTTAATTAAGACAATTATTAATTGAAATGTAAAGATGATTGTTAATTAAGAAAAAACAAAAACATAACAAAATAACAAATGAAAAAAAAAATATTTAATCAAAAGTATAAAAAAAATAACATGTGTCCAAATTAAGAATTATTATTTTCATTAATTGTGATTTGATTATTTTAAGAAAAAGTATCATTAAATTATCCCACAGGCACATACCCATATTTTTAGCTACAGAGAATCGTGTGGATTGCCTTGCTGCTTTATCTATTTCTCATCCCTCCCTCACTCTCTCGCCGACGGAGAGAGCAGCCATGGAAGGCTCCAAGCTTCCATGCTCATTCGCTCCATTTCCACCCTCCACTTTAATTTCAAAAAATCGTACGAAATGCCACCATTCTCTTTCCCCTGGTAATTTCCTTCCACTTACTCAGTTACTCTTGCCAAATTATTCATCAGTTAATGTGCTCCTAAATCCTTCAAAATTCACGATTATGCTTCAGAACTGAATTAATTTAAGCACTTGAATTTCCATGATGATTAAAGCTTGATTCTCGTTTGCTAATTAATTGACCTATATTCAGATTTCCAGTTCGTTTGCAGATACATAATTGATATGAATACCGTTATTTTTGGAGAAATTTTGATAACTATATACAAATTTTGTATCAAACAATACAATACATATATATTGATATAAATTCGTAGCAAAATCCATGTCAATTCTAATACCGAAAAGAATTAGGTTTGACCTTCAAAAGTCAAATCATATCTCCTCCCATGGAACATGGAGATCAACATATGTTTGGTATCAATCGTTAACAACAAGTAAATTAGAGCTAAGGCGTTGTTTCTTTATGCTTTAATTGATCAATTGATATAACGTAGTCATAAATTCATTTGATAATTCCTATATATGTGTTTCTATTTCACCTAAATTGATAAAAAAAAGCTAACAATACAGAGTTTATTTGCAGGTTTTTGGAATTACAAAGACTTTATTGTACAAAGATTATCACTAATCTATCCTTCTCACTTCCCCTCTAGAAACCCCAAAATGCAACTCATCAGAAATTCATCAGGTTTAATCATTAATCCTTAATTCCTTATATTAATCAATATTTGACATCTAAAACAAGAATTGAAGTTTATATAATCTTCCTTATAGCTTCAGTACAACCACTCACAGAGGATCATCATATAGAAGAAAAACATGAAGAGGGTCCCACAAGTGGGAATTCAATCCGTAGGCGATTTCTTGAATTTTATGCTGCAAAAGGTCACAAGATTCTTCCAAGCTCTTCTCTTGTCCCTGATGATCCTACTGTTCTTCTCACCATTGCTGGAATGCTGCAATTCAAACCTATTTTTCTTGGAAAGGTATTTAAAATCCCCATTTATTAACAGAAACAGACTGTATTGTGTTTGACATGCATTGGACTGAGTGCCCAGGGGCAAAAATTGAAACTTTTTGTCTCACCTAAAAAAGTGGACAAAAGTTGCAACTTTTTTGTCTTGCCTAAAAAGGTTGTACAAAACTCATTGTTGATCTCAATTTTTTGTGTAAAAGACATGAATGCCCTTCTGATGGTAATGATCGAAAATAGCCGTAGAAAGTTGGGGGCATTTTGGTCCATTTTTGATGGTTTTGAAATATGTTTTTCAGGTGCCAAGACAAGTAGCATGTGCTACTACTTCTCAAAAGTGTATACGTACGAATGATATTGAGAATGTTGGAAGGACTTCTAGACACCATACATTCTTTGAAATGCTTGGGAATTTTAGTTTTGGTGATTATTTCAAGAAAGAAGCTATAAAGTGGGCTTGGGAACTTTCAACCATAGAGTATGGATTTTTTTTTTTTTTTTTTCAAAGACTTTATGAATAAAAGGATGTTTAAACAAATGAGGGAAGATTTGTAATATGTTATGGCTTAATAGGGAAAGCCTCATTTTTCCTTGACTTAATTGATTAAGTCAAAAAGAAACACACATATATAGCTTACTGGATTAAGTCTTGTCCTCATTAAGCCCAAAAAAAAGTAGCATTTATGGAATTTGTCTTAAAAAATTTCTCCTAATAATTGTTTATTTTTATGATTTGCTTTCAGATATGGATTGCCTGCAGAGAACTTATGGATTAGTGTCTATGAAGATGATGAAGAAACATATGCGATATGGCATGATGAGGTAAAATATATTCTTTAGCTTTTTTATTTTTATTTATTTATTTATTTTTGTATGAAAATAAGAGTATCCTTCTGCCAAGTGAAAATAAGAGGTAAAATACTGCTGCTTTTTGCTTCAGATAGGTGTTCCTGCAAATCGTATAAAGAAAATGGGTGAAGAAGATAACTTTTGGACAAGTGGCTCAACGGGTCCTTGTGGGCCATGCTCTGAGATCTACTATGATTTCCATACCGAAAGAGGGTTTTCAAATGTTGTAAGTTTCAATCTTCGTTTGTGCAAAAGACGTAAATGCCCTCCCTTTGGGTGAGACAAAAAGATAAAATTTTGTCCCATTTACATCGGTCTCAAAAGGGGAAGGGCCTTTTTGTTCGTAATGGTGTTGACTTTGTTGTTTTGTTTGTTGACTTAATATTCATATGTAGGATTTGAATGATGATACAAGATTTATCGAGTTTTACAATCTTGTCTTCATGCAATTTAATAAAAAAGAAGACGGTTCTTTAGAACCTTTAAAACAAAAGAATATCGATACGGGAATGGGCTTAGAACGCATGGCTCGCATCTTACAAAAGGTACCAAAATCTTCTTTCAGATGAGAAGGGCGTTTACGTCTTTTTCACATATGAAGGTGAGACAAAAAGCTGCAACTTTTGTCTTATTCACATCAGTCTATCCACTACACAATAAACACAGTACAACCTGCAAACGAGCTTAAACTTTAAAAAGGTATTAAAAGCTTATTTCATATGAGAAGGGCATTTATGTCTTTTTCATACGAACGAGTCCTGTCCCACCTAAAAGACAAAAATTTTTATTTTATTCACGTCAGTCCTATCACAAATGGGGTCAAATGAGCGTAAAACTTTCAAATTTTTAAATATTTTAAAACTTTTTTTACAGGTTCCCAACAATTACGAAACGGATTTAATTTTCCCAATTATCGAAAAAGCAGCAGAACTAGCAAGCATATCATATGCTCTTACAGATGATTCATCAAGAACAAAACTCAAAGTATGCTATTCATTATTCAAGAATCATTATTATTATCTTCCCAATTTACTCAAAAACTTTGTATTAAACATTACAACTTTTTAGGTTATCGGTGATCACATGAGAGCAATCGTGTATCTTTTATCAGACGGCGTATTCCCGTCAAACATTGGCCGAGGTTACATTGTCCGACGGCTCATTCGGCGGGCCGTACGTACCGGAAGATTACTCGGTATAAAAGGAGACGAACCGGAAAACCTCGAAGGCGCGTTTTTACCGATAATCGCCGAAAAAGTTATCGATTTAAGCACAGAAATCGACCCCGATGTAAAAACAAGAAAAAATCGTATTCTCGAAGAGTTAAAACGAGAAGAATTACGGTTTATTGTTACATTAGAAAGAGGAGAAAAGCTTCTAGATGAAATGTTGGACAATGCTTTGGAATACGCGACACTTCACAAAACCACCGCTTGTTTATCGGGAAAAGATGCTTTTCTTTTGTATGATACTTACGGGTTTCCGGTGGAGATAACCATGGAGGAAGCGGATGAGCGTGGCGTTTCGGTAAATATGAGTGATTTTGATGTGGAGATGGAAAATCAAAGGAGGCAATCACAAGCTGCTCATAATACGGTGAAACTCACAGTTGAAAACGGGTCGGATTTGACCCAAAATGTTCCGGATACCGAGTTTATCGGGTATGATACGCTTTATTCTAATGCAGTGATAAAGGGTATTTTGTTTGGTGGTAAACCGGTAATTGAGGTTCCCGAAGGAAGTGAAGTTGAAGTTTTATTGGATCGGACACCGTTTTATGCGGAATCCGGTGGTCAAATTGGGGACCGAGGGTTAATAAAAGTCAACGGGGGCAAAATGGGAATTACTGCGGTTGTTGAGATATCCGATGTTCAAAAGTCGTTAGGGAACATATTTGTTCACAAAGGTACGATAAAAGAAGGAAGTGTTGCGGTTGGTGGAGAAGTGGTAGCAGAGGTTGATGCAAAATTACGACAAAGGGCAAAGGTAGGGTTTTGCTCTGATACCATGGTGGAAGTTATTAGCAGCATTCACAAAAATGACCACGTTGAGCATTTATTAATAACCTAACTTGAGGTTATTAACTTCGATGCTCAATGATCATATGGTCATTTTTGTGAATATCATACGGGTTATTAACTTATTATATAATTTGGGGAGAAATTTTTAGGTACATCATACGGCTACTCATTTGTTGCAAGCGGCGTTGAAGAAGGTTATAGGACAAGAGACGTCACAAGCGGGTTCGTTGGTGGCGTTTGAACGGCTGAGATTTGATTTCAATTTCCATAGGCAACTTCTTGATCATGAGTTGATGAAAGTTGAAGATTTGATTAATGAGTGGATAGGAGACGCAACGCCTTTACAAACCGAAGTCATGCGGATTGCAGATGCCAAAAAAGCAGGCGCGATTGCAATGTTTGGAGAAAAATACGGCGAAGAGGTATTTTTATGGCCATATTTGTGCCACATGACCTCGAAGTGTGTTTGGTCTGCATTGGACTGAGACTGCGACTTGGACTAATATCAATGGAACAAAAACTACATTTTTTTGTCCCACCTAAAAAGGTGGGACATGGAGTCGCTCACGATCTCTTGTTTGTGAAAAAAGACGTATATATCCTCCTCATCCTGAACATCAATAATAACCCTAGAAAGCTTGTTTAGTCTCCTCTAGTCTTATCATGTCCAAGCTGCGTTTCTTACACCGGATTGAACCGTACTTGACTAGACAGGACCGGACAAGCTTTCTAGGGCTATTTTCGATGATCAGGATGGGAGGGTATATGCGTCTTTTTCCACGAACGAGAGATTGAAAGCGAGTCCATATCCACCTTTTTTCGGCCGGACAAAAAATTGTATGCCAAACATATGACAAGTCGTCTTGCTCTAATATTTTATGAAATATCTCAAATAAAAAAAATTACGTACGATTTATGATGTTTTAGGTACGTGTTGTAAATGTTCCGGGAGTATCAATGGAACTATGTGGAGGCACACACGTTAGCAATACTTCAGAGATCCGTGGCTTCAAAATCATTTCAGAACAAGGAATCTCATCAGGTGTAAGACGTATAGAAGCCGTTGCTGGTGATGCTTTTATCGAATATGTTAGTGATCGAGATAACTACATGAAGCAGCTTTGCTCCACACTTAAAGTAATCCATCCCCATTGCTTTTTTTTTCCATTTTCTAAATTTCAAAAGTATATAAATTTTAAATTTTTTGATCTTTTGATGTACAGGTAAAAGCAGAAGAAGTGCCAATGAGGGTATCTTCACTTTTGGAAGAATTAAGGACGACAAAAAACGAGGTCTCGGCTGCACGTGCGAAAACAGCTGTTTACAAAGCATCGGTTATTGCAAACAACGCTTTTCATGTTGGAACCTCAACAAAAATCAGGTTCAAATGGATTTGACTTTGACCTCAAAAGTCAAAAAGTCAACTATAGTTCGATTTTGTCAAAGTTTTAAACTATGTTATTCTTCAGGGTGCTTGTTGAATTTATGGATGATACGGATGCTGATTCACTCAAAACCGCAGCTGAACATCTTCTTGATGTTTTAGAAGATCCCGCAGCAATAATCTTGGGGTCGAGTCCCGGTGAAGATAAAGTGAGTTTAGTGGCTGCATTTAGTCCTACGGTAGTTACTATGGGAATGCAAGCGGGGAAGTTTATCGGACCGATAGCTAAAATGTGTGGCGGTGGTGGTGGCGGCCGCCCGAATTTTGCTCAGGCGGGTGGCCGGAAGCCGGAGAGTTTGTCGAGTGCACTTGAAAAAGCACGGACTGATATTGTTAAGGTTTTATCTGAAAAGGCAAGCTAAACCTTACAACACATCTCACGATTCTTGAATTTGTGTATAGTTATTCAACGTTGCTTTTATAGGAGTGCAAAAAAACCAAACCGTTTTGGAAAACTGATCGTTTGGTTTTTGGTTCTTAGAAAAAAATGATTTTTTCGGTTGGGTTAGGTTTTTATATATAGAAATTTGGAAAAAAGAAAATGAACTGAACTGAAATACAAAAGAATGACTTGTTTTACATATAAGTTTAATTGAGTGAGTATGTTAAAACCTAGAATATTAACATGGATTTGTTGCATCCAATGAAAAGGTAAATAATTGTCGACATGATAAGAGTGTTTGTGGATACGTGAAATTCTAAATAGGAGAGCATGAGTCCAAATTATGGTAGGCGTAAAATATGGATAATTGAACTTTTATACGAGTCCAAATCATGGTATGCGTAAAATATGGATAATTGAACTTTCATGTGAGTCCCGTTAACATGGACCACTCAGATGATACGGTTTGTTATTTTTTCTAAATAATAAACTTGTAACACTACTAAAATATGGTTCTAAAAATTTTGTTTTTAAATATAAAATAAACATGTCAATACATCAAAACATAAATATTAGTCACTGAATCCATAACAATAAAATCAGAGTAAAAATCATCTCAGGTGAAAACATAATGGTGTGTGCAATGTAGTTATTCCGAATTCTTCCATTTACTACCAGAAGTATCTAAAACAAAAACTGAAAACCGTAATACGAAACTTAGTGAATTTCTCCCAAACTACCTTATACCACACATATCATGTAAATATGAGATACGGGTTCCGTCCACACCCGAATAACGGGCCCCGTCCAATGACATACGGGCCCTGCCCACACTCGGTGGGATACAGGTTGTTTATATAACTTTTATTTTTAAGCACATGTTGTATTATGTTTTTTTAGTAAATTACTTGCTTTTCTGTTAAACTTGGTTAATGAAAAAAAAAAAAAGATAGTTTGGTTTTTATCAAACTCAAAAACCGAAATTTCTGGTTTGGATTCGGTTATAATAAAAATCCAAACCGGATAATATTCACCCTTATTTTTTTAAAAGAAGATAAAATGGTTATTTTAGATATTTAACAAGTCTTTTTTTTAACTAGAAAATTTTTATTAAAAACATAGCCAAACAACAAGATGCTAGGCTGCAACAAAGACAAAGAAAGTTACATGATGATATTAAAAGGAGAACACCAACTAAACCGGTTATAATTTTCAAATTTGACAGTATTTTATCCACTAAGAAACCAAAGTAATTATATTATCAGCAATTTTAATAGGGCTAGATGTAACCATATTGGACACCTTCTTGTGTTTCACCTTTCAAATACACCAAAGAATCCAAAGTAATTACATTATCATCAATTCCGGCACGCTTGAGAATCTCTGTTGATCTATTCCACACCAATTGCACAACCATTTCAAATGGAGGACTTTATAGGCACCTATTTGATAATGAACATTTTTTGAAGAAAAAACAATACACATATATTTACCAAAAAAAGGGAAAAAAATGTAAAGAGCAGAAAATAGTTCGTTTAAATCTGAAATCCGAAAGAATATCATTTTTGAATGGTTTTTATGGCTTTCAATACCAAATTTTTATGGTTTAATTCGTGTTTTAGGCTAAGAAAACAAATTTGAATGGTTTAGTGAAGAATGTAATTTAAATATCAAAAATTGAATAACGATGGTTTATTAAATGTCTTAATGGTGTTGCAGATATGATTCGATACGAATCGGATGCTTATTTATTATGTTTTGATTATAAGATCAGAATCATTATTGGAGACTATTAATACATTAAAAATATTTGTTATATTAAACCATGTCGGAGACAAGTGGGGTTTTCATATTTTTATTGGTCATTTAATTTAAGTTTTGTAAAAAGTTTATTATTTTTATACTGATATGCAAAATATATTTAAAAATCAAAATTACCTAAAATGATAAAATAAATATATTATAAAATTTACTGGTTTTATTATGTATATCGAGTTATGGATCAATAATGAAATTATCGTACATGTTTTTACTATATAATGCCTCTTAGTACAATTGATTGATGCAACACCTGCTTATCCGGGAAGTATTATATTTAGAAGAAATAATTTGACTTGTTTATTTATAAAATTATAATATGTCCATCTGTAAAATATTTTATTTATCAAAGAGTTAAATTTCAAAAAGATAACAAAAAATAAGATAAACATATCAAAAGTCATCCTTGTGATTATTAACCCATGCATATTAAGTGATTATCAACCCATATTAAGCCGGGCCAATTTAATGGCCATCTCATATTTCTTAAATCCAACATGTGGTTTTCCGGTCACATATGTTGTCATGGTTTTTCCAAAAAAGGTGCGACAAGTGTTCATGAATCATCTCATCATTATACATAGGGCTGTTAATCGGGTTAACTCGATCGGTTTCGGGTTAAACAGGTCGGATTAGTCGGGTTTTTCTAGAAAAAATATCCACCCGAAACCCGACCCTAATAAGGTACGGGTTAGTCGGGTTCGGGTTAACCGGGTTTCGGGTTTGTAGGGTCGGGTTAATCGGGTTAGTCGAGTTGAAGTTGAAATGTAAGATGAATTTATGTTGTGTCATTTTAATATATAATCCACATGTATAGGGAGTTAAAATGTAAAGTTGGTATACGATATGAATTTTTGGAGTTTCTTTTACCATATTAGTAATGTAAACAGTGAATAAAATTCGTAAAACTATTACAATACAACCTTAATGCACTAAGAAGAGAGGAAAGTTATGTCATTTTATACATCTCTATACATAGTAATTTTAGAATCTGGTTTGTTTAAATAAGAAATATGTATTAGTTGTAAAATCTCATGGGATCTTGAATTCATATCATTCAAGGCAGTAAAAAAAAATTTGGTAATAAATTTTTAATCGGGTTATTCGGGTTGACCCGAAACCCGAATTGTTTTGAAAAAATCAACCTTAAACCCGACCCTAATAATAATTCGGGTTAGTCGGGTTAACCTGATTAAAAGTTCTGACCCTATTAAACCCGACCCTAATTACCTTATTCGGGTTCAGGTCGGGTCGGGTTAATCGGGTTCGGGTTTTTTTGACACCCCTAATTATACATCTTACCAATTGAAAAGTGAACAAAGCAACATTGTCTTTCTTTTAACCGTATGTTAATTGAAACAGTTTGATCTAAATATTTTGATTTATGCAAAATGCATTTTAATTCATATAAAACACCAATTTATAACTCAAGTGTGGTCCTACTTTGATGGAGTTCCGAATTACATGTGCATGAAATAATATACAGAAGAAATTGGCGAAAACTTCCCATAAGATGGATAAGAAATAAGGGAAAATACCGGCTATAGACAATTTTTGGGGTTGAATTCCAAAATATAGACACAAAAAAATCAACTTTCAGGTATAGACACGGATTCCGCGGAGGTAACTCCGCGGAATCGCAAAATCGTAAATAAATGAAATAATTAAAAAAAAAAACTCAAGATACATTCCGTGGAGCTACCTCCGAGGAATGAACTCATTCCGCGGAGGTAGCTCCGATTAATGGATCTTTAGATTTTTCTTTTTTCAAATCAATTTTTTGGAGTTTATATTCATTCCCCAACTAATTATTTTCAAGAAAAGATTATATTAGTATGAATTTTTCTTGACAATGTTTGGAATGAATGTGAGGTGGAAAAAAATAGTCTTTTAATTGGAGATCTTTACATAAAAGAATCATTGGAGGTGGATTTTTTTCCTGAAGATCAATTCCTCGGAGCTACCTCCGTGGAATGGGTTCATTCGTTAGAGATAACTCCGCGGAATGGATATTGAGTCTTTATTTTTTAATTTCTCTCATTTATTTACGATTTTGCCATTCCGCGGAGCTACAATGGATTCTGCGGAGCTATCTCAACGGAATCCATGTCTATTCCCGAAAATTCAAATTTTTGTGTATATATTTTGGAATTCAACCCCAAATAATGTCTATACCCGATATTTTCCCAAGAAACAATTGAAGAAAAGCATGGCATCCGACTCTACACATCAGTTTTATAATCAGCCTGACACCATTAACAAGGGTACCTAGTGTACTTTGACGATTCCATGCACGTACACCTCGGTTTGCAATTCCCAAACCTTTTCTCGCACGATGTTAAGAAATATGCTCTTCGTTAACCGGTCAACCATAACCCATATAATATCATGAACCTTTTCAATTGCATAACTTGGTAAATAAATTCATATTAGATAGATAATTTGAAATTTCTTATACACTTCAAAAATGACGAAGCTATTGCTAGTTTATGTAATGATTGCAATTTTCGTTGGATGCATTTTATATTCCAAAAAATATACAATGCAACAATATATCAAGTTTATGGTAAACATAACATTATATAACGCAACATATCCATCTCATTAGCTCATTTAATGACTAAGCGTCAGATCAGCAATAAAACCGATAAAATTTATGTTACACAAAAAAAATAGTCAAACATCACTTAATTTTAATTTGGAACTTATTCGTAAATTAGGGTAAAATAATGAGATTTTAGTAGAACCAGATTAACAATGAAACCGGTAAACCAAGAAAAAAGTATCAAATCGTCATTTTTACCGGTAATTAATGTATTTTCGTAAATAAATTTTAGTTTGTGACTTATTCGTAAATTATGGTAAGTGTTATGAATTTTCTAGAGATTTTCCTTATACATTCGTATTTAAATATGATATGTGCTTAAAAATGAACTAATTAAATAAAGTGGTTTTCTAGAACATTTTTTGATAGACGAAGATAAATTAGTTAGATTTATTTCTAAAAAAAACTATTGAAGTAAGTTAATCATTAGAGATGGCATTTACTAAGAGGTTAAAATTAAAAAAAATGATAAGATGACAATATTTTTGAGTCATAGAAAGATCAACTATCGGAAAAATAACAACTATTCTAAAAAATAACTCAAAATTACCCTAACCAGTGGCGGACCTTAGTAGGTCATTTGGGGTCCTGGGCCACTGCTCAATTTCCGGCATGCAGTGTAAAATTTTTTTTCTATTAGGTGCACCCGCTTAAAGGACGAGGGACACCCCTACTAAAACAGTATGCGTCCGCCACTAACCCTAACAACACCTAAAAAAACTTAAACAACATGTATTTGCAAAGACCAATAGAATGGTGATCAGTGATCACATAACTAGACCGCTCCCCTGTTTCATTTGACCGTTACAATGGACCGTCGGGTGAGGTCGTTCAGCCCAAGCATTCCTCTAATGCAGTGCAAGCCTGAATCAGATGAGCTTTTCATCGTCAAAAGACTCAGAACGATTCACTGGTAGCACCTCACCAATCCGCTCCCAAACATTGTTGGTCCACCCATATCTTGTTCAGTTTCGTTCATTTAGTCATTCATATGGCCATTCTCGAGACTCCCGGTAGAAGAGTCACTTTAACCATTATATTTTTTAAATATATATATGATAAAGTGCCTAAAATCGTTCGTTTTAAATGATGGTTTACTTAAATACATGATAGCCAAAATCACTAATACAAATATATAATTGATAATAATGTTTTGTGAAACGATAACAAAAGAACTTGTATGTTCGGCAAGGTAGCAACATTTGCCCATCACTAATGATGCGAACAAGTTTTCCCATATTAAAAAACCATTCATATTCAACAAAATGAATAATATCTACAAACATAAAGGTAGTATATACTTGGTGCCACCGAGAGTGTTTTGTCATACTAGGTCACTTGCCGTACCTTCTTTTGTCTTGACCTACTAAACGATTTTCTATCAACACAATCACACACACACACACACATATATATATATATATATATATATATATATATATATATATATATATATATATATATATATATATATATATATATATATATATATATATATATATATATATATAAAAGAAATCCTACTATTTATATAAATAGATCCAATAAAATAATAATATTTTTTTAAGACGTTGAACTCTCTAAGCGTAAAGTACAACTAATCATGAATAAAATAATATTAAATTTTAATCTGATTACCTTTGAAATCTTATCTCTTTCAAAAATTTGACCCGATCTCTTTAATCCCCGGTTTGAATCAATGCTTATTCCTAAAATCTTGGCAAATATCTATCCATTGGCACACCATTCTCTCTATTGTTTGTTATTCCTAAAATTTAACCCGAACCTCAACCCACCTACGATCAACAATTAATAACATGAATCTCTCTATTAATGGCCACCAAATTTAGTCATGCTCTTCACGATCATCATCAAATTTAGCAATGAAAGGTGGGTTTTCAGCGCCCGATGATTACATCTACTTCAAGTCCCAAGTCCCTCTCCACAAGATCCCAGTAAGTTTTTCTGGTCATAGATCTCGTCGATCTTTCACTTGATTATACATCTATTGACTTACCCAATTCGATAAATCACTGGTTTAGTTGGCATCGATTGTTACTTTCATTATGTCTAAACCCTATTTACAGTTTTGATTCAGCGTCAATCGTTCGATGTTTACTCTCAATAAACCTAAAATTATTAAAATTCACATTAAATTGGAGCTATACTTCAACTTTTGAGATTAAATTGGCTAATTTGTAGCTTCCGATTGGTGTATTACTTACAAGCATAAAGCATTAATCTTTATAGCAACTTCTATAAACAGAAAAAAATGTTGATATTAGATTTTACATCCAAATTGATATAAGAATAACATATATAGACATTAATTTTGACATAAATTTTACAGATTTGCACAAAATAATGGAGATATTATGAATTTCGGAACTGCTGGAACAACAGATGTTTACTACAAACAAATCATGGCACTCTCCATGAAGGTAACAACAACTTTAACATTGTTAAAGACAAAAACCAAATTGAAGGATTCTTTTTCATAACAAAGTTTTCAGAAATCTTTTTTTTTTTGTTTTGTTTCTTTTTCAGGATTATCGAGTGATTTCTATTGATATTCTCGTGTTTGGAACAATCAAGAATGGGTTCAAGCATTTGAGAAGTTTTTAGATGTTATTGATGTCCACCATGTAAGATTATCTGGTTCCATTTTTGATGTTATTGTTATTTATTTATCTAATGAATCTTTTTTTTAACAGACATCTTCATGGAACATCACTTGGTGGATTTTTAGCTCTACTTTTTGCTCAACATAGGCCACCAAGAAGAGTAAAGTCTTTGATCCTTTCAAATGCATTTTTGGATACAAAATATTTCTTAGCTGCAATGCCTTGGGTCCGTGTGTACGTATCATAAAAAAGGACACTTTCTATATACAATTATACACAAAAGTCTTTTTTTTTTGACTGAATGAACTGTGAGTAAATGACTATTTTACCCTTATGTTACATTGTTAGTTAGACCCCTTCTTTCATGTTGAAACAGTATGTCCTAACAGGAATCCCAAATGGTCCACATGAGCCATTTGTTGCTAATTCTGTGGACTTTGTTGTTGCAGATGTGAGTTTTATAAACACACATAATGAATTATTTCCTAATAATTTGAAAAAGAAAATCAATATTTTAAAGTAATTATGTCGTAATAAATATGTTAAAAATATAAAACCTGCAGGTTAAGACCCTGGGGGGATTTGGCTTCCAGATTGACTTTAATAAGTGATGTTGCATCAGTGGGACCTCTTCGTCTTTCAGATTCTCTAATCACTATAATGGATGTAAGCTTCCATAACTCATAATCATATTAAAAACAGCAACCTAAACCTATCCCACCTAAGGAAATGTTAGATTTACACTTGCTGACTTAACACTTTGCTGTTGGTATTAATGAACTCGGAAACCAATTTTTTTACTTTAGAGCTATATTACTAATAAGCATGAATTATGTTTCATGTCATTGTTAGAGAGCTAAAGGAATGTTTATCCATATCTGTAAAACATATGTTCTTGTGAATCATTTATTTAATTTTATAATTAATTTGGTTAATAGATAATATTGTTTTGCAGGTAGAAGTGAAGATGCTACTGATATCATCATAGACTCATAGTACTACTTCTAACATAACTTTCTATTGGAAGGGTATGGATCTTGCTATGTTGGCGAAAGGGGAGCATAAGGAAGGGGTGTTGATTCAGGTTTCTTGGGATATTTATCTATTTTAGGCTGATGGGTATGGGCTGGAAAATGGCATTGAGGAGGCTAAGTTGGCCAGCCTCAACTCCGTACTCCATGGAGACTATTGGATCACTGCCCCCTCTAATATCAGGCCGAATTACGTTGGAGTGATGACGCAAGCAAGGTAAGACATATCTAAAGTTTGTCTTTTATTGAAAGGTGTTGTTATTTATTATCTTTTTTATTATTTTTCCAATAATACCTTTTGTTAGATACATATTATTTGATTCATTACTTTATTTAGTTATTACTTGTTAGTTTTGTTGTTTTTTTCGTCATATTTGTATTTCTCCAATTATAATTTTATGAAAGTTAATATCGTGTATGGAATAATGTATTAAAATATAGGCTTAGATATAAAAAGAAAAGTATAAATATTACATTATGAATAAAATTCTTTTGATGGATGCTAGAGAAAAGAAAGGTATAAGCAAGTCACTTTGTATGGATGTGTCCTGATTTTTAAAATGAAGGACTATAAACGTACAGTACACACCAAAATATTTATTTTCTTTTGTATTGCGATGTTACATTGATTTGTTGCCGTAAAACCGATCGATAACAATATGCATATGTTTTGTGTTACTCCGTATAGAACTTATTGCCGAATGAGAAACTATTTTTCGCCGCCGCTTTGCGCGGGTCTACGGCTAGTATCTTATAAAAGAAATCTCACTATTTCTAAAAATAGATTGAATATAATAATATTATTTTTTTAAGACGTTCAAATCATTAAGCTAATAGTACAAGTAGTCATCAATAAAATAATATTAAATTTTAACCTGTGTTTTGAATCCTTATATTTCTCAACAAATTCTATCTCCTTCCCTAAATTTCGGATAATTCAAAATTTGAAACCATCAGAAAATACATGTTGATTCAAATATCCCTCCTGCAGATGGCTCTTTTTTAACAGGTTTTTATTTTAATCCTTACTTGTAATTGATTTCATCATTTTTAACTTTTTGTATTTTTATCTTATAAATATATTAGGTGAAGGCTTTATTATATCAGGTTTGTTCCTAAAAAGGTTTTTACTATGTTTCTTTAATGTGTTGGCTTTGCAGGTTCAAAGAACTCAACCAAGAGGGCCAGTTAGAGCATTGTGTTATCATTAGTTTGTATATTTTGGCATCTTACTTTTGCAATAAAGAACAGTTAAACACAAGATTTGACATGATTAAGGTAGTTTGTATATTTTTCATCTTGTTTAGTCTAAAAATGAAACCTTTTTCATCATTGGTTCTTATAATATCAAGTTTCATCACATGGACTTCCTGATTACGGTGATTATTGTCCTTATTATAAGGTTCTATATAGATTGTGTTCAATATTTTAAGGTTTCGAGAACCTAAATCAATATGAATTCTTGAATTACATACTATCGTTGAAAATATTTTAATTTGTGACCAAACTTGGTTTAAAATCACAATGAACAAGTTGACACCTGAGTATTTTGGCCTTCTCAAAGGCCTATTTATCGACTTTTGAATCACAACACCTGATATTCCAAATGTTTCTTTTTATAAACTATTATTTATATATTTTAGCATTTTACTTAGTAGGACATTAAATTAATAAAGGAATTAAGGAAAACGAAAAAAAAAGATGACGATAAACAGTACAAGTGGTTTGGGTATGTATAAATGGAAGTAATAACCATTTAGGGGGTGTTTGGCAAAAAAACTTATTGCTTATTAGTTTATTAGCTTATAAGTTAATAAGTAAGTGTAGGATAACTTATGAAAAAATGACGTATTAGAGGTTCCCCACCAAAATAACTTATTTTAATCCAAACACTTTTTTAACTTATAGTGATGTGGAACCTAATAAATTATTTTAAAAAAACTTAGCCAAACACCCCCTTAATATGATATGGTAATGCTCTTGAAAAATAGATATCATTTAATATTCATTTATCAAATTATTCGCCGTCCGCCGCTTTGCGCGGGTAGACGGCTAGTATATATATATATATATATATATATATATATATATATATATATATATATATATATATATATATATATATATATATATATATATATATCATATTAAAAACTAGTTGTGAAACCCGTATATTATACGAGTTAATTTTTTTTTTTTGGAACGACAAATCTATTCTACTCCTACACTACTCCTAATTCTCCACCTATGTCCCTCACGAGACTTGAACCCTCGACCTCAAGGAGGGAGGGCAACATCGGATACCGCTGGTCTAGAAGCACTTTGGTTTATACGAGTTAATTAAAACATAATGTTAAATAGGAGCGATTAAATGAGAAGTTTTTTTGAATTTAAAATATGAAATAAGTGAAAATTATGAAAAAAAAAACATAAAAAAATAAATTAATTAAAACTATGTGTTTAATTGTTAGACCCATGTACTAAACGAGTTATTATAATAAAATGTTAAATACAAATGTTTAAAATGTAAATTTATTTGAAATTGAAATTGAAATTTCAGATTTCAAGTTTGAAATTAATAGTTATTATAATAGGTTTAATTTATGGAAACTAAATTAATGATATAGTGGAAATGAATAATGAAGTAATTGACAAGTGAAAAATAAATATATTTCAAAATTATGACAAAATGACATGTGGTCAATTAAATGAAAAAATGACAATTGACAATAACATTTTCATTTATTATGGTAGATGAGAAAAAAATTGAATTATTAAAATTAATAAGGTTTTAATGTATTGAATATATTACATATATAAACTTTTCCTAATAAATATCTTACATATATATTAAATATGAAATTTTAATTTAATAAAATGAAAAATATAATAAAATAACTAGTGAAAAATAGAAAATTCAAAAATTCTAGAAAATATCATATGTCAAAATGAAAGAGAATATGTCAAAATGAAAGAGAAGATAACATGTGACAAAAAGTCTTTTATTCATTAGGGAGGATGGTAAACTGCATCATTTGAATGATCCACACCGAATCCGTCACAAGCCTATTACATTGGTAAATCACAATACACCAATAATATTTTAGGTGTGTCAAATATTGAACTCTTGACCTCATTTATGAAATTTTATACCTTAACTACTAGCTAGGCTCTCATCACATTACACACTGGTCATATGATATAAACACTGAGTCAGACTTGATCATTGCAGTCGTTTTAACTGAGTCATGGCTTGTTGAAGATGTGGTCAAGTGTTCGATCTTTAGTTGATGGCAATCCAAAGATACAGTTGTAGGTGAGTTGTTTGCAATTGATGGGCCATTTTTAATGGACCAAAAATGGTAGGGGAGGGGTTGGCATATGGAGTGGAGTGGGGTGGGGTTAGGGGTAGGGTAAGGAACATATTAGCAAACGAATAGCTGTTTATTTTTGGTGTTATTCTAGTTTTGACTTCCTTTTACTCCATCTCTTCCCTTTGACCAAACTTCAAACTTTGACCTTGCTTTCTGTTTATGCCTAGCCCTACCCTCACCCTAAAGCTTTGACAAATCCCAAACTTTACTTACCCATCTAAACCAAGGATCATATGGCATTTTGTTAAAAAAAATCAATTTCAAAGTGTAATTGTGCTATTGTCCCTTTCATTTCATCTCAAACTCATGGGCAAACACAACTATTTTTGAAATATAAGATGGTTTTATTTAGCAATTGAATCTAAAACAATGGTACTTTGGTCATTTTGTTATAATTATATATCATTTGATCATATTTTTTTATGGACTATGTTATTATTTTATTAATTAAAATCTTTTTACATAAGATATGTAAGATCAAATTCTTAGAATATAATTTTTTTTTTTTTTTGGGATGAAAATATATTTTGCTGTGAATATAATATTTGGGTGTAAAACCAATTAATGTGATGAAGAAAACCAATCAAAACATATGGGGTTTTATTATAGAAAAAGGAAAAAGAGTCGGTGAAAGAGCTCCATCCACCAAATTGTTTTTCCATTGCCTCCACTCCGCATTATACTCTCTTTTTTGTTCCGCGTTATTATTCAAATGTATAAATGTTACTTTTTATGTTATAAAAGAATTCATTCTAAAATTTTACAGATGATTATAACCCATATAATATAATTTAAACGAATTTCGTAAATCTACTCAACCCATGTAATATAATTTAAACGAATTTCGTAAATCTACTTGTATTGTATTAAAATTAAAATATTTTACTAACAAAAACCGAATACAAGATCTTTCCTTAAGAAATAGCATCGAAGCTACAAAAAAAAACTATGTTTATATAAATTTATTATTACCAACAAAGTTATAATTAGATCATGATATTGATATGAGATTTATAAAAGCGTACGAAACTTGTATATTTAACAATGCTAAATGGTATAAGTTATGCTTAGTAAGATAAGAAAAAGATTCGGAGCACATGAGAAAATCATGTATTGAAAAAATATTTATTTTAAAACAATAATACACATTCTAATCTATTTTTAAACGTTACTTGTCTTGTATAAGCTTGAACTCTTTTAAAAAAGGACATCTTATTATACTGTAAGGTTTGTTGGTGTATCAAATCATCAAATGTAATGTATCATGCCCATGCAAATCTACATTTGTATATACATTTGGCATAAATGTATTCGATTGGAAATGTTTAGATGATTTGAAGCCATTCAACTTAACGTTTAGATGATTTGAAACCATTCAACTTAGAATTATAGTAATATTATTTCTATCTGTTGTTTGATAAATTGTGTTAAAACAACGCCGACCCTAAAATTGAAAAATGTGGAATTCGAACTTATATATCGGCTTCATATTTAAAATGCTAGAATCCTGTGTAATTATCTTTAGACCAATTTGTAGAGTCCTAATAATTGAATAACAAAAAGAAAATATAAAATTTATGGAGAGGAACAATTTATCCTCCTTCTCTAGACCACTTCCCTTTTCCCCTCCCCTCCCCTCCCCACCCCTACCCTCCACCCATATGTCTAATCCATGATTGTTTATATAGCATGACCCCCTCTATGCATCGACATTAAAATATCTGGTTTGACACATAATTAAAAAAAAATGATTAATAGTTAAATATATATTCTTAGAAAAAATAATTCTAATATCTATCATTCCTCTCACCAAATTTAGCTAATATCTTAATGATTTTTAGACAAATATATTATATATTTCTTTTACAGGTGACAGTTTCAAGTTATTTTATTTAAAATCTGTCCGATTTTTATTATATATTATGTTTAAGGATTAAAAATTGTCTAAGGTACAATAAATGCTTACAAACTATTATTTTATATAACTACATTTAATATACTGATATTTAAAAAGATTAAACGAACATTGTATACCATTCAAAAACTTAATAATTTTAATCCGAATCCATGTTTAATTTTAAAACAATAAAGAAAGTATTAATTTAATGATCCATGCATGTAATATATAATCGCATTAGAATGCATTTACTGTAAAGAAAATTTTGATGATAACCATAACCGTGTTGAAGTGTAATCCATTTTCTCTTTCACGCGTACACCAAAAAACTAAAATAAAAATCCGAAAAAAAACTATAAATACACTTGTAATCCATTTCTTCTTTACCTTCTTATTCTTCTTCTTCTTCCAAACACACACTAAACTAAATGGGATTCTTCTACCTCTTCTTTCTTCTCATTTCCATTTCCTCCACCACAAATGCTTGTGATCGATGCCTTCATCAAAGCAAAGCTGCCTTCTTCTCCAAAGCTTCTTCTCTTTCTTGTAAGAAACTTTTAATTATATCATCTTCTTTACTTTGTAATGGATGATCAATTTGATCACGACCCATATGGATTTCGAATTGATATAATCGATTATTAGATTGACCCAGAAAAGATTTCTTGAAATAAACTTGTGGGTGTTCAAGAACCGACGTTTTTTAAATAAATTTTGCTGTAAAAATTAGTCTTTTTTCTTTCTTTCTTTCTAATTAATGAGTGAATCACTTTCTTGATGATCATCGATTATGACCCAACTGCTTTTTTAATTGCAAAAATTAATTTTGAGATCGACCCAGATAATATTTCTTGACATAATTTAATGGGTATTAATTAATTTCTGATATTAATGCAGCTGGAGCATGTGGGTATGGTTCCTCTGCCGCTAGCTTCTATGGTAGCCACCTTGCTGCTGCTGTTCCCAGCCTTTACAAATCCGGGTCGGGTTGTGGTGCTTGTTTCCAGGTTCGGAATTCTTATATTTACATTCTTAGCCTCGGTGTTTAGCATATTGTTTGTGTGAATTTGTATGTTGAATTGGGGGTATGGATGTAATTTTGCAGGTGAGATGTCTGGATTCTAAGCTGTGTAGCAAAACCGGAACTCAAGTGATAGTAACTGATGAGAATAAAAACAATGAGACAGATTTTGTGTTGAGTGGTAGAGCTTTCATGGCCATGGCTAATAAGAACATGGGCAAAAACTTGTTGAAAGTTGGCGTTGCAAACGTGGAGTATAGAAGGTGAGTTTGAAGCAATTGGTACAATAATATATGCAAAATGTACAAGTCTTTTTGAGTCTTGGTTGCACTTTGTACAATCATAAATACATAAAGTACAACCCTTTTTAAGGTTTAGTTGCCATTGATAGTTTGGTAGAATCATGCATAGTTAAAATACATGCACAATGAACATCTCTTTTTTAGTCTATATGGCTCATGGTATAATCATACTTGCATAAAGTACAACCCTTTTAACGATGCATAACTATAAAGTACAACGTTTTCTAGTTTTAGTTGCCATAAAAGTACAACTCTTTTGAGTTTTAGTTCTATTTGGACAATCATACCTATATGCATAAAGCAAACACCCCTTTAGTTTTAGTTGACATTGGTACAACATGTATAAATTGTGACTTCTTTTAATTTTAGTTATCATTGATTATCCCATTTAAAGTTCACTCTTGCTTAAATGTAACCTTTTCAAATTGTATTTAAAAAAAACAATTTCTATTCCATAATAATACGTTCATAATTGTTTTACTTCAAGTTTTTTTGACCTGATTTCGTCTCCCTTAAAACAGAGTACCATGTGATTTCAAAGGCAAGAACTTCACTGTAAGAGTTGAAGAATCGACTCAAAAGCCTAATTATCTTGCACTCAAATTCCTATACCAAGGTGGTCAAACTGAAATCGTTGCCGCTGACATTGCGCAGGTTAGTCACAAGCCATGCATCACAAGTTGTACAATCATGCAATACACTTGTACTTTCCTCTAATTCATGGTTTGACTTTCTTCTGTAGGTTGGTTCGTCAAGCTGGACTTATTTGACCAGAAGTCATGGGGCTGTTTGGGACACCAGTAGAGCTCCGGCGGGTGCCCTGCAACTCCGGCTGGTGGTGACCTCCGGCTATGACGGAAAGTGGATTTGGGCCCAGAGTGTGTTGCCGGCTGACTGGAAGATCGGAGGTGTTTATGACTCCGGCGTACAGATCGATGATGTAGCTCAAGAAGGATGTGGTGAATGTGATGAACAAATATGGAATTAACTTTTTTTTTTACACAAAATGTTAAATTGGGTTATAAGTTAATGATATAGAATTCACAGTAAAATAAAATTATATTGTAGATGGAGTAAGTAAATCTTGTGGAGTAGATGATATATTAGGTCCGATCGAGTTGGAGTTAACAAATGTATGAACTTATTATTACATGATATACAGATCATTTTACAAAGTTACTACTTTTGTTACTTGCGTACAACTTTTAATGTTAGTGACAATTTTATTTGCGTAGAGATGGTAATAAACAATGCATCTGAATTCTGAAACATCAAAATAAGTTGTGCTAGCAAAACTAAAGACTTGCTAAAAGATATAAAGAAACGTGTTAGGATTCATGTATGATTTTAGTACCCTAAATTTAGGTCATTATGATGTTAATTAATGATTAGTTACTTAATAAACTTTGTTTTTTTGGTGACAAATAAGCTTTTACTTATCAATAGAGATGGAATAGAGGAGCTAATGCTGTTACAGCGACCAAAGAACACATGTCCCTTTATATATATATATATATATATATATATATATATATATATATATATATATATATATATATATATATATATATATATATATATATATATATATATATATATATATATATATGCGGAGGTTATATAGGGCCAGGGGCTGTGGCCCCCTATTTTTTTTATATATATAGCCTATTAAAAAAGTTACATATTATGTCTAAATTTATAAAATTTTACTTTGGCCCCCCTGTTTTTCAATTTTTATACATATTTTATTTTCGGCCCCCCTAATCGAAACTTCAAGCTCCGCCCCTATATATATATATATATATATATATATATATATATATATATATATATATATATATATATATATATATATATATATGTGAAATACTATATATAATATTGTGTGCATTCACAAGTCACAACATGAGTTTTGTAAAGCGTTTTTGGTTAATATGGGAACAAACTTTATCGAATTTGATGATTTTGTAGCAATGTAAAATATTTTGAGATTTTTCCATAATTATTGAAATGTTGGTAATCCTTTGTTTTGCATTGTGTGTGGAATACGCGAGTGCCTAGTGCTTATTTTTACGATCAGTAAATGACTTTTAAATGCTTATTTTACCATCATTTTAAAATTTTATAGAATTTTGAGGAGAAAATGGTTAAATATTATAAGACGATTGTGTGAGTCAATTGTTTTTAATTCTTAGTATTTTTTAACTCGAATGGTGCACTTTGTGGACTAAAATATTAAAGAGTTTTGTGGACTTCAAAATGAATGGGCTCTTGTTTGTAGATGGCCAACACTAAATTGGACCAGGCTGTGGATATCAAAAAACTATCGAATGACACTAAAGCATGGGAGTTTCATTTTTATGCTTTCTTTTGTTTTTGGTGAAGTGTATTGCTATCTAGAATTTAATTCTAAGACGATGTTGAAGTCTCTTCCCATCATTGTTATGAATTCTATTTTAATTTTTACAAGGTAAACTTTTATCGGATTCTAGTTGATTTGGTAATTTGATTAGTTAAATATAAACTATGTTTTTCTTATGTTACTAGGTTTAAACCCGTAGAAATCAACGGTTGATAATTTGAAATAAAATTATAATTTTGATTGTCTAATAAAAAAAGATATCAAAGTTTATGATTTAAAATCTTATCTTTCAAAACTGGTAGCATCAAAATCCAAAATAATCCATATGCATTTTCAATTTGAATATATGACTTTTTTTGGATAACTATCATCAAATAACTAAGAAAATAAGAACAAATTAACCAAATTCTTTGAGCGAGGCATATTCTACTAATCTATTGTTTGATAAGTAACTCAATGTTTGTTCCATGATTACAATAGCCACTTAAGAGCTTTACAATTCCTTCCATCATAATGTTTATGTGATTTTATATTACATTATATTTAACATAAGCAAATCAATTTTTCATACAATTCTGATCAATATAGAATCTACATAATGGTCTTATTCCCAAATAATAAACTCAATACCTAAACTTTCAAGAAAAATTGTGGATATGCATCTTCAAAATGATGAAGGAAATTCTATTGTCATCACAACTTCAACCTATGTTCTTCATAATTCACCAATTTTTCTTCATACTTTGGCAACTCTTACCAGATCCCATGTCTACAATGAGTTCATTTTAAATTTTAATTGCTTTAGGAAATAATCACAACGACATAAGATAAAAGCTCCTAAAATATTAGCCATCAAAAAGTAAATGTCACTAAAGAGTCCGGGTAGGCCAAAATAACTGTCTTTAGATATAAACAATTTCTCTTAGTCAATATTTGAAACAGAGAAAAGAACCCAATAAAAGTATCAAGCAAAAAAGACACAAATATGGTGAGAAATAGTACCTTTTTGTAACTTGGTGGTGGCTTGTCATCAAAAAAGACAAGTCAAATATAGGAGCACAAGGGTATAATCAGAAATTTAGTTTTGTTGAGATGTTTAAGGAACCCCTCCCTCACTTAATACTCATTAAGACATTCACAATGCATTAACTATTAACGAAAGTTTCTTTATATATCAAGTAAAAAAATTATATACATTCATCTGTACCCATTCAGCACATTAAGTAAAAAGGAAACTCGCATACCATACTTACTGGAACTGGTTAAAAGTTCGGATGAGCAGCCCGTAAAAGAGTAATCCTGGACCGATTTATGCAACAATTTCAGTTCTGATACACCTCGAGCACAAAGCTTTTTAAAATGAACCACAAACCTAAATAACAAAAGCACCTAATCAGTGATATAAATATAATTGGATTCCTTATATGTTAAGAATCTTTGAAACCTTTAGCTCTCAATTTCTACCCCTCAAGCTTCTTCTACATAATAAGTAGTTAGAGGTTGACCTGTCACATCAATCATGAGGCAATTCCCATCCAAACAACTTTTTTGATGTTAGATTCAAGTAAGTAATGGATGATTTTGAGAATAAAGAAAATAGTGAGACACCAAAGAGTGAATTGAATGAAAGATTGAACAGTTAAAGATGATTGAGCTGACCATATTTGAACAGGATTTGACTAGAAAAAGAAATTGTTTTTGAGATAAAAAATGTGTTTACCAAATTAAATAGATCTGGTAATTGACCAAAAAAAACCATTTTCACTAACGCTTAAATTGATCAAATTTGATAATAAGTCAACCCTGTTTGGTAGCAATCAAGAAACTACCACCAAGATTAACACTTTGAAAACTCAACGTTCTTGAAAAAAGTTGGTGGAATTAAGTTAACCCTATTTGGTAGCATTCAAATCAATGTACTCAAATGTGTTCATTCTTATATTGTAAGGAAGTGGGCCTGGATTCCTAACGAAACCAAACTAAGAAACTTCAAGTTTGTAAACCTTGATAAAATGATAATCAAAGACTCGATCGATAAGAAATTTCAGTTCTGCATATAATACTTACTTCAAGTTTGTTAATTTTGATAAAGTGGCAATCGAAGCCCTAAAATCAAACAAAAAAACGATTAAAGAACAATCTTAAATACAAACTTACCAAAACTTATCAAGTCGGTAAAGGTTTCCAACATTCACCATAGAATCTTCAAAATCATGATTGAGCATAATCGATGGTTAAGGTGGTTGGAAGCATGAGAAATATGTGTGCTGCAAAGAGAGACCCAGGAATAAAATCGATTGAGGTAATATATGGAGTCTACCGAAGCTTAGTAAATACAATTCAAAATTGAAAATTGATTTTGCTTCCTGATTTCTTGTGATTTGATAGCTGTTTTTAACGATTTATTGACAATGAGAACCGAAATTGATCAAATTGAATTCAAATTCAAATACATCATATCCTTCCTCATTCTTCCAGTCAGATTTAATGGGGGCATGGCTTTAATAGGAACACAAGGGTATAATCAGAAATTCAGTTTTGATAATATAGGCGGGAAAATAAACTATAAAGGGGCTGAAGAGTTGACATGTGTCATTAGAGCCACTGTTTTATTAGAATAAAAAAATATAGGATTGTTGTTTTTTTTTGTATAAAATGCAAGTGTAACAATAAAATGATGCTAGTGATTATTTTTTGGGAATGATTTGTTAGGAGGGACGTCCGAAACAACTCTTGTTACCAACATTAACTATTTATACACTAATGGGAAGGTTATTTTATATATAAATATCATTAGAAGATTGCACTTTTACCATAAAATATGATTTTTATTGTTACATTTGTTTTTATAATACATCATTAGGTTAAATGATCTATTATTCCTTATGATCGACAACCACAGGCTCAGAAATCATTTAATTATGGTGATCAAAATTGGATTCATTTTCATTTATATGCAGAAACAACATTAAGAGATTTCATATAATTGTTATGTGTGAATTTAATTCTCGATTATTATAGGGATATTTTGATCACTTTTTTACTTAACTTCTAGAACTAATGCTCTTGGTTCAAATGAACACCACATAAATGTGGGATTTGTTTTTTTAAAATGAGTTGTTGCACCAGAAGATGAACTATTTAAATAGTGTTAGCCATTCAGTCACATTTGAATTAAAATATTTTGTAGTTTACATTATGCTTCTTATTTTCAAGTAACTTTAGTTTTAAGACTTATTTTGAATTTGCATAAAGTTGAATTTAGGTTTAATAGAAAACAAAACACCAAATATATTTTCATAATGCAATGTCACGAAATGGTTTTGCATGAATTAACTTTTTTCTATGGGATCGATATCAGGTTCTCCATGAACTACATTACATTATTACTTACGGACCTTGTATATTTGCAAGTAGAAGAATTTGTTAACAGTAAGTTTCATACATCCAGAAACACCCAACCCCAATAATTATTACTAGACTTCTCAAGGCTAATATACTTATTTGACATGTGTTCAAATTATGAAACTCAGTTGAAGATCGAAGATGGAATTAGATTTTTAGCTTTTTATAATAAATCTTAATGTCGATTAAGATGTATGTAAGATGTTTACTTTACATTTATCTATTATGTTATACCATTGTATGCATTGACAATTTAAATCTTTTAAATGTTAAAGACTTGACCGTTTGTGACATCTTCTACAAATTGTTTATTTAAATGTTTTTGTTTGTGAATTTCATGTCATGATGTTCTAAAAATTGTATTAAAATTATTATTTCAAATAGCTCATATGATGAGTGTTACAACAAGTATGAAGCATATTGAACACTTGGTAAAACTATCCGTTGTAATAAGTGCAAAGTTTAAATGTGAAGAGAAGTATATGTATTATTGATGTGAAAGGTATATATAAATTATGATTTGTCAAATTTTAATTATAGTATGTGTGGCAAAGGAGTTTGTGTACTTTTGTTAAACTTATAAATCGTATATTTGTGATTATGGAGGTGTGTTTAGAATGAAAGGGTGAAAACACAAGTATGTTGTCTTAATCGGTTTGGAAGGAAAAATTACTATTTTTCGTGATGTTTGTATATGATGGGGATATAAGGAAGCTTAAGAAGGATTTTAGAATGGTTTAGAAGATCTTCATCTAAAGATCCAAGAGCCTTGAACCTATAACGATCATAATGAAATACTGGCACATCGTAGTGATCAAGAGATTCCATGTAGCCTTCATATGCTATTAGTAGAGTACTCAATCTCCTAGGTTGAGCCATCACATATGAGGACTGAGCATTATGTTGTTTGAGGGGAATTCCTCTCATGTCTTACATATTACTATGTTCTAAAGCCTACTTCATTTTAAACTCTCATATTATGTTCTATTTTAGGTAGGAAACTTAGATAATGATTTATTTTCAAGGAAATCATTTATTTAAACCGAAGTACCTTTCGAGAATATTATAAATTATATGTGTAAATATTTATTAAGTGGATAATGGGTGAAACAAGGGTTAGTGTAACTAGAATGATTGAATTAAAATTCAAGGTAAATTTGAAGAATTTAAATACTTATATAATTTTAGTTATCTAATGTTATTTATTTTTATTACTTGTTGGTAACTATAAAAGCATAATAAGTTAATATTTAATGAATATCTGGGTTTCTTATCCCATATAATCATAAACACTGTCAATGAGGAGAGAGAAATAATGAGAAATTGACCAACAAAAAAAGGGTTTGCCTTAAGTGTCATGACTTCAAATAAATCCCCGCACCTAGTGTATTTATATTGTTGGATCGAATTGTAGTTGTAATCAATGGTTCAATAAGATCATAGTCTACCAAATGGCTTCTAGCCTAATGGAATCAGGTGTTGTCTTTTCTCATTGAGGTTAAAGGTTTAAGTCTTGTCTGAGACATAGGTGGATTTATGAGTACTTTAGGATTTTATTAGATTTTTCATTCCAAAAAAGATAATGATCCATTGTATATTTATGATCAGATCATAATAAATGATATATTTATGAGTCTTAGTGACTCTAAAAAGATCCCATCAAAACCATTATTGTGGTTGTATTATTATATAAAAAGCAGCCTTTGCATGTAATTTTTGATGATGGGTTTTTAGGAACAAAATTGATAGAAGCAGTGAGTAAACCATGTATGTTTAAAAAGTTAGTTGATCTAGTTTTCTATTCAACACAATTGACTTAGTAATAGTATAGGTTTAATGCTTTGTTTTTGGATTGACTTAGTTTGGTTACTTTTTTTGTCCATTAGAGAACATAACATTGTTTTTAAGCCATATTAAATTTCCAAAAAAAAATTAATTAGGATTAGTACTTAATTTGTAACTTCCCAAAAATACCAAGTAAAAATTTCATTTTTAAACAACTCAAAACATTCATCCAACAATTTAAAAGATAACTATAGTGTAACATATGAGAATACATCAAAGTAAATCATAAAGATGCCTCGGAATAAAACTCTAGGGAATGCAATGTGATCAAGCTAAGCCCTTCCCTTTCGATCCAGAAGTGTCTAAAACATTTAAACATAAAACCGTAAGCACAAAGCTCAGTGAGTTCCCCAAAATACAACATATCATACACATAACGGGTATATTTCTACCCTGAATGAATGTTATGGCCTAATCATAGTCTGACAATCACTTCTTTTCATGGGCCAAATCATGGTCTTTCATTGGAATATCGAAGGCCAAATCCTAGTCTTACATACAAGTGCCAGGGGTAAGATCTTGGTCTTTCATACAAATGTCAGGGGCCAAATGCTAGTTTTTCATACATATGTCAAGGGCCAGATCCTAGTCTTCCATGCAAGTATCACAAAGACAACTATCTTCTAATAGCTCCCAATTAAACAAGTTACCAACAAATGTAAGGTCTAATATTCATTAGTAATAAGTAGAGAGTGTGCCATCCAATCCACCTACCATACTCAAAACTCCAAGTTGTGATAAACCCTTAGATAAGTGATCAAATATCCCTTTTATATTCAAGATATCTGTATGAACGTGAGACATGGAAATATGTCATTCTTGAACGTTAAACATTATGTTTTCCGATAGAGACTTGTGTCGACCATTAAAGACTACTAAAGTATCAATTTAGTATGAGCTCAACCATGAATTTTGATGTCAAAACCAAATTATTGAGGGTCCCAGAGATATCAACTTCTCTAGTTAAGGTAGAAGAACCAAATAAACTATCACTACATATATTTCGCCTATTCATCATGCCACATTTTGTCAATCCATGTATGATTTCCAGTTCTGAATAACATTGCAGAGAAACCAAGACACAACATATTGTAGGACAAAAAGCTCATGCATATATGCTTGAAGAATATATGATATTTTCATGTTATAATTACTTGTGAGGGAATGCATGAAGTAATCTCTAAGTGCAGGTTACAACAAAACTTTAAAATCTCCATTTAATTAGTCATGAGTATTTGTCGTAATCTGTATGCTATGTTTATCTCCATGAAAGTCTTAAATAACTAGTTACTTACAAAAGTAGGACCGACTATGGAGGTTTAAATAAATTAATATTATGGAAGTGGGTTCAAAATGTAAAAATGAACACAATGATAAACTAATGAAATGACTGATCTCTGTCATATATTAATAACTCCACTTAATAATCTCCAAATTAGATAAATATTTATACTACTTAAGTTCCTAACTAAAACAAAGTAAATTAGATTTAATCAAGCTAATTCACTTGATAATCTAAGGCATTATAGCCTGGTATGGCTATCATACTTTGTCTGTGACAATGGCTTAGGGAATGGAAATGGCAAGGCTATCTTCCAATATGTCTATACTAACTGTGTTGTCTTTGCATATGAAAAACTATCAAATATGATGGTACTTACGGAATATATATCATGTGAACTTGTACGATTGGGGATTATTAATCAAGATGACTGCACTCTTATATTTATAAAAGACTTCAAAAGGACCATCAATAATTGAATAAAACATTTAGGAAACAAATTAATCTCTTTTAGTCACATAGATGTTCTTTGCAGTTTTACTAGCTGCAATATACTCAAATTTTGTTGTTTAGTACTATATGGTGTATTGCCTATTACAATCCAAGTTATAGATTTCCCAATCAATAAGATCACATACTCCAATTATGAACAAAATTGTCTTTACTAGCATGGAACCTAGAATTAATGTAACTTTTACATTGATCTATTTACTAACAATAACATATCCTTTGTCCTTTGATGACAATTAGGAATGTTCATGATTTCGATTTATCAATTCTTGATAAAAAGATCTGATTACGACTTGTCATGTGTAAGGCATACGAGTCATCATATACAGTACATGTTATGTCATACATGATGATCTGATAACGACTTGTCATGCGTAAGGCATACAAGTCATCATATATAGTACATGTGATGGCATACATGATCAATACCATAGTAAAAGCATGTGGTATTAGACTTATTTCGTCTAACTCATCAGTAGAGCTAAGATATTAGCATTGTTCAATATCATGACATTGTTTTCTAAGTGTGAACTAATTTGGAGTTCTACATATTGAGTTTCCTCAAGGTTTTATGTACTTTAGCTTAATCTAATAAGTTGATTAGATCTATCTCCATAGATTCTTATATTTAATATGTATGCTACTTCTCCCATGTGTTACATAGCAAAACAATTTTCAAGAATTTACACTTTGCAAAGTTAGGACGTCATTTCCTATGATTGTACATTATACATATACAGTACGAGGGTGACAACAGTGTTCCTAGTATCTCAGACATATACATATGGCTCATATTCATTTCTTGGAATTCAAACTCTTTGATTTTCCTCATTAAAACAAAGATTTCAAATTTGAGATGCTTGTTTTAGCTCATAAACGAACTTCTTAGGCGTACACGCCTTCCATAACCTATCTTGGTCAGAGAATATGGGTCTTTATATCTATGTTTGTCTTTTAATTGATGATCTACTTACACCCAACGAATTTAAGGCTAAGTACCAAACATTCATCAATTGAATCTTGCTCTTCATACCCTCCTTCCAGTTTGTAGCCTTTACGATCTGTCATAGCTTCCAATAGCTGGTAGACTCAGATCACCAAATACTAGTGACTCATTTTCCTTAGTAATAAAATATATATTACTAGGTGCATGACGTCCTCTGTCAGATCTATGAGGATGAGGTAGATGTATGTCATATTCCTCAATAAATCTTTCAACATCTAGTTAAGTGCTAGTGCCAACTTTAGATTTTTCATTGGTTGACTCTTGAACCTCATCAAGATCAATGTGGCTCCTAATAGATCTTCTAGATATCAGGTACCTCTCACAGAGGACTACCCTTCAAGCAATAAACATTTTATTGTCATAGTGTTTGTAAAATAAATTCTCACATCTCAATTGGTATCTCATAAATCTTCTTAGTTTGCCGAGCGCTTCATAAGAGTATAAAATTCACAATGCTAGACTTACATATGTGCTAATGAGGAATGGACCCCACTCCACATCTCATAAATTATCTTATAAACCTTCTTGGTTTGTGATAGACCAAGGAATCTTGTAACACTCTTCATCGCACAATTTATAACCTGTTTGTAAGCATAGTACGACTCATCATTTATCGTACCAAACAATGATTGGTTTCTCTTTCCAACTAGATTGTTTATAGTAGTGTTCTGGGTAGAGATAGTTCGTGAAACTGTTTCACATTTCCTTAGATGATTGTTAAACTTTTGACTGATATTGTGCTATCCCTATTGGATATGAGTATCTCATCTTTTTGCCTAGTTAATTCTTTACTTCATTTTATGGGAACTTTGAACACCTCAGAGGTTCCAGGCTTATGTTTATTCATATAAACATGTTCATATCTTTGAAGGTAACAAATTTGGTATTACAATGTATTATGGTTAATATGTACAGTCCATTAGTGTGAACTAAATCTAACAGATATTTTCACCACCAAGTGATACATTCATTATCTATGTTGATAAACAAGATATGAATTTATCATAAGACCTATGGTTAAATGATTTCCAAAAATCCATCAACTTGATATTTGTTAATGCGTTTTTTATTCATATGTCTAAGCAGATGATTCCATAAATACGTTTCACCCAAACTTTTGGATATATTCGAATAACGTTGAACTATTTTCGTTATACCAGTTTCATAGATTTCATGGCATGTTATTAAATAGAAAACATAAAATACATTTTTTGTTTAAATAAGTTCAAACCATATCAGGAAACATTGTATAAATAATTTCAACGATAATACCATAGACTGAATATTTGGGAGAATAAGTTGAAACACTTCATACTTATCTGTCTCAGACTCATCACCAATGTCTGGAATAGGATGTTCATCATTTGTTGCATCAGCTTCTAGGATGGGTTGATCATTTCTCTCTTGTTCAGCTACAATAATTGCTTTTGGATTTTCATCCCTTCCTGATTCAGAAATTTTAGGCTGAGATAGAGTTGTTGCATTCCTCATTGGTTCTTGATTATTCTCCTCCTTTTGGCATCATCAGTTTGGGGAGGGGAATCATTACGTAGAGAGGGAGTACGAGGAAGGGGATTTGATGGTAGATGAGGAGGTAGAGGTGGACTTGATGATGGAGGTGGATTTCATGAGGGAGGTGGAGGTGGAGGATTACTCCTTGGACATCTAGGAGGAGTGTCTTCAATCATCATATCATCATCATCATCACCCAAAGTCATTGAACATTTTATGTTAGCCACATCTTTCTCTACTTTGGACAGTCTTTCTCCCAAATATTGAGTCATCTGCACCAATATTGAGAGCCGACAGAGCACAGTAGTTTGAAAGTTGGAACTATACTTCCCCTGATAAGTAAAAGCGGTCTAAAGAGGTGTTGCCATTGGAGGAACTGTTACAACTTGAGGAGATGGAGACACTAATCTTGGAGAACTCATATCTTGAATTAGTGGATTAGTAGTTTCCATTTGAGGTGGGGCTGGTATTCACTCTACAAAATCTTCTACAGAAGGAGTTGTGGATAAAGTTAAGTATGAGGAGAATTGAATATGAGGGTTTAGTCTTGAAGGAGGATTATTCATTCCTTGAACAGAGGCTTCTCCTTTATCAACGACAAATTCATCGTCTTCGTCATCAACATCTTCTTCATCATCAGCGCTTTCTTTTAAGGTTTGTATTGATCAGATACACTTAAAGTATAATTAACAAATGATAAAGAATTTTAAAAGTAAAGAACATGAGTTAATCATAAAGATGTCTTTCACCAAGAAAGTGATTGTTCTCACCAAGAGAATGAAGGTCACAAAGACATGCATTAGGGTTTCACCTTAATGTTGAATATATAATAAACTATCTTAGTAAATCCCTTCAATCAAGGGATTGTATCTAATCTATAATAAGAACTGATCCTTATCACAATGATATCAGATCTACTATCTATTATGTACATATCCGTATAATTAGCTAATATACAAAGATTACATTAGATCACTATCTACACATTGACATTGATAAGGTCTTGTGGCGCTGGCACTAGTGTTGATGTTGGTGATGGTGCTAACAATCATCGTATAAAGTGTTTGACTCATCAGATCATAAGGTTTGACCTTACAATCTTCTCCTATCGGTTGATGTCAAAACTAATATTTAATGAAGTCATGAAAATCATCAAGGTCATCATTTGAAAATTTCTCAGTTTTATCGAATACTCCTCCTGACATAATGTATAACTCTCCTTGAAGCATATACAATACAATTACCCCTTTATATTCAATACTTTTCCAATCACCTAGCATTTGGCGTTGTCGTTTAGTATTTTCACCATCGCATGAATACAATCAGTGTGTCGGTGTATCATGAGGCTCACCGGATGTGGATATATGCTCCCCGTTAGATTTAGCTCCTCTTCAGATCATGTATAACACCTCCTTGGTCTCTCTCCCTTTTTGACACCAGCAACATATGATACTAGATTAGGAGATCAACATATTAGAGTTGCAACTAGTAATCCAGTGAGTTAGTGATGTCTCCTGATAGTATGGGTTAAAACTACCATTCACGGACATAGTGTTCCGAGGTTTTAATATCATTTGGTTTCATACACTAACTCATTAACCACTTCTATTAGAAGAAGAGGGCAAGAGTGGAATGATGCATGTAATAGACTTTGATATGAAATGTACCCATCTTCAAAGAGTGTTGAAGTTTTATCAGGGTATGATTAATACACTGAATCATTAACTTCTTAAATAGAAGAATTGTTGGTAAAAAAATGGGTAGGTGCTTGTAATACATCATGGACAATGATATATTCATCGACATAGATTTTTCGAATTCTCATCAGCGTCTAGCTTCATATATTGAATCATAAAATTCTAAAGAAGAATATACAGAGAGAATGGATTGACGTGTGTGATAAGTTTTGTTGTTTTAGCTTAACCATCAGCACAGTGTATCAAACTTTTATCATTGTGTGGTATATCACAGTGAATCAGTAAGTTTTATTGAGAAGAAATTAAGGAGAGAATGGAGTGTTTCTGTCATGCTGAGGTAGAATCAGCGTGAATCATAAATGCTGTCAGCTCATCAACAAAAAGTGGTTCAACTTCCATATCATAGATTTGAGTTATAGTCTATAACTTTGAAGTTCATCGTCAATTCACTTAATGTTGTATAAGACAAAATAGGCAAGGAGATAAAATCATAAGAGATAGTCAATAGAAAAATAGTTAAAAAGGAATATACAACTTTGTTAGAGTCACTTTATGTAGCCTTTTCAGAAGAATCATAAAAGCAAAATATCTTTTGAGTAGAATCACCAAAAAGATATCTTTTAAAATAAAGACTCATTAATCAATTGCCTTTCTTCAAGATATATATCCTTCAATTCTGGATATTAAAGAAAACTCAAGCAAGAATAAACACATTAATATACAATACAACTCAATACAAACCGAGAATGATGAAGCCATTTATTGTTGAGATGTTACAAATGAATTCCAAGCTGCATGTTCATCAAGAGCAAGAGATGATCAAAAACTAGTTTTGTTACTTACGACTTAACTGGCTCAAATCCGTGTAACCATCATGTTGAAAAGATTAACACAAGAGCATTCGAGGTTTTATCGGATTATGAGTCAGTAGATGAAAGTAAGACTTATTGTATTAATGGTTGCTTCTTGCATCCACAACAATGAGTTGAGGACAGAAATAGTATTTTCAACATGAGGAAGACTTTATGCCAATATTCTTCTCAAAAACTAGAGCATTCAAAACATTTGGGATGAATCCAACTCTTTCTAACTCTGGAAGGAAAAGGTGCACATAAATCGTAGATATGATTGAAAGATAGATAATAGAGAGAAAAGAGAATACTTGTACACATTAGAATCAAATCTTAATCAAACTATGTAAAGTTATTTAAAAAACATAACAAAAACAACACTTATTTTTGTGTTTTTGAGTTTTGAGAAAGCAAGTAGAAGAAAAGTTATTTCAAACGTGTTAGAAAACGATTACGTCATTAAAAGCATGCCAAGATTTGCAATCAATTTTTTTTAGAGTCTGCTCGTCCAATGCCTTAGTGAAAATGTCAGCCAGTTGATCAGTGGATGGGATGTGGAACAACTCCATTTTTCCTTATTGAACAATGTCCCTGATGAACTAATCACGGATGTTGATGTGCTTAGTTTTGGAATGTTGCACTGGATTCTATTTCATCTAAATGGCTTTGGTGTTGTCACAGCAGATATGAGTCTTCAAAACTTAAGACCATAATCTAAGAGTTGATTTTGAATTCATAGAATTTGAGCACAACAACTTCTAGCGACAACATATTCAGCTTCAGCGGTAGAGCAAGCCACTGATTCCTGCTTCTTGATGGACCAAGTCACCAATCTATCTTAAAGCATTTGAGCCCCTCCTAAAGTAATTTTACGATCAATTCCACATCTACAATGATCGGAGTCAATGTATCCCACCAGCTTGAACTCAGAATTACGAGGATATCATAACCCAAGATTGGGTGTATGTCGTAAGTAACGAAAAATCCTTTTATAGTGAGGATATGAGATTCCTTAGGACTTTCTTCATAACATGCACAGAATATGGTAGCAAACATAAGGTCAGGACGAAAGGCAGTAAGATAGAGCAGCGAACCTATCATTCCTCTGTACAGGGTTGCATTCACATCAGTGCCAATGCTAGTTTTTCCTTGAGGCCTAAGAACAAGTTTCCACACACGATTATGATCAAATTATTTAGCTCATCCTGCACTTCCTTGATTCAGCCAGCTTATTTCATGGCATCAACAACATTATTTGGTTTAATCATTGAGACAAAATTCACAAACATGCAGACGTTGCTATTGACTCTACTACGAGTGAGAATCCCAGAATTTATATCTCCAATGATTTGTGATTCAATATTATCATGAAGAATTCTAGGATTAGAACATTCATTTGTATTATTTGGAACATAATCTTCTTGATTATATGGCTCAGTTTCTTCAGAGACAATAGGCTGATCTTTAGAGTTAGGTTGGGAGTTGAAGATTTGATCAATATTGGGAACAATAGGCTTAGTGTCATTTAGCAAGAAATTAGGGACAACGTCTAAAGGTCTAAAAGTAAGTTCATTTACAATGGATGAAGGATGATCAATCCGATCGTGAATGAAGGAATGAGTCTTCATTGAATGTGATATGAGCAGTTTCCTCAATAGTTTACATTAAAAGATTGAATACCCTGGAAGCTTGGACATACTACAGTAAACTAGAAACACCCATTCATCATCTTTAGCTTCAAACCTAGAACGTTGATCTCTTTGATTCAAAATGTAACAAACACACCCAAACACATGAAAGTAAGAGATACCTGGTTTCCCCCCCTTAAGTAGCTCATAGGTAGTTTTCCCATCACACATAACAATGATGGAACGGTTTTAGGTATAACACATCGTTTTAACAACTTCATCCCAGAAAGACAGAGGAAGACCAACTTCAATGACCATAATTCTTCTAGCTTGAATGAGAGTTCTATTTCTTCTTTCAACAATGCCATTTTGTTAAGGTGTTATAACAACAGAGAAGTTCTGAGAGATTCCTGAGATTGAGCAAAAGTCTTCCAGGGAGGAATTTCTAAATTTAGTTCCAAGATCACTACGTAATTTCCCGACTTTATGATCATAAAGAACTTCCCACGACTTAATGAGTGAAATGATTTCATCAACATTATGACTCTTGTTACTTAAAAAGACTACCTAAGTAGATCTTGAAAATTCATCTATAAGAATGAGAGTATACTTCTTCCCACCCCTTGACTTAATTGGTGCCGATCCAAAAAGGTCCATGTGAAGAAGATGAAGTGGTTTGATAATAGAAGAACTGGACTTTGGCTTGAAGGAGCACTTGGTTTTCTTTCCCTTTTCACATGTTGAGCATAGTTTATCTTTGAAAAACTATGTCTTAGGAATTCAACTTAAAAGATGATTCCCAAAAATCTTTGATATGTTCTTAAAGTTCTAGTGAGATAACCTCTTGTGCCACAACCACTTTAGATGAGACTGAGCACGAGAGAAGAAGCAACGACGAAGATAGTTATCAACAAACAACATATCCAAGACATGTCATTCTGTCGATTTGCAGTCAGAACAATGAAATTCTTTTAATCAACAACCTTTGTTAAAGTGAAATTCATAATCAGTGTCACACAGTTTTCTAATTGAAATGAGATTGTGCTGAAGACCTTTCACGTAAAATACATTCTTGAATACAACAGAATTGAACTAGATGGTTCCATGTCCCTTTGTATCTCCCTTGCCATTATCTCCATATGTAGCAGTAGGACCATTCTTCCTTATTAATCTTCCAAAAGAGACTTGATGCAGTCATATATCTATATCAATCGCTATCTAAATACCAAATATGATCTTTACCCTGAAACTAAAATATACAATTAATATACACTGACCCATCTTGCAAAGGGTCACTTAAGAAAAAAATATTATAACAAGCATCATGGAGACAATTTAAAGAGTTTCCCCTTTTTGATACATTTATCATTTCGAGTCATGATGGTGTCAGCACGAATGAAGCTCTTCCCAGAAGTGCACTCGATGACTTTTTAAGAAGCATAACCACATCGATAATAAATTCCAGTTCTAGTATTTTTTTAATTTAACATTAGATTTTGGTTCCTTTTTAACTTCTGAACCCAAAGAAAATACTCATGATGAGGAGGTTGGCGGGAAGGATCAAGATCAGATAAATGAGATACACATTTGGTGTTACCATTAGAGTCATTGGTGCAATGAGTATTAACTAAAGTTTCATTTATAAAATAGGTACTTACAGATCTACTTTTAAAGTCTTTTTCTAGCCAATCAGTGTTATAAAGGGTTTGTTTATTCTCAACCTTTTTGATTAAGGAGAGAACACCTTCTATATAGCCTCCAAGAATTTTCTCACACTGATCAGGAATTTGATCATTGATAATTCTCGTGAAATTATAGTGAGAAGAAGCCTAATTTTTTAAAATAAGTTGAATGCATCTAGCATGACCAACAACTTTTTTCTTTTTTGAGTTAAGAAAATTGTTGGTGAGTAAGATATAGGTGTTTTCCTTTTTTAAAAGAGAATAAGATACTTCGAAAGAGGAGAGTTTTTCTTTGAGATTTTGTAACTTAATTTTGAGAGAATATCTTTTTTCTTTTGAAACAGATAAATCAAAATGCAAGTGATCAATCGTGTCAGCTTTTTCGATGTTATCAATGGAAGAATAGTTAACAAGATTTTTCACCTGATACGCTGAGGTTGAGTCCCAGTCATGTATAAGGTCTGTAGCAACTTCAGAAAGATAAGCGTCAATACTTCCAACGTTGTCATTTGATTTATCTACGTTAGATTCAACAATCCAAGCCATGAGAAACATATGTTTTGAAACTTCATCATCTGAGATACTCTCTTTATCAAAAGTAGATGATAGTGTGATCATCATCTCCTGTGCAGTTGAGCAGTTCTGAACCAAATGATAGACAAAATATGTAAGAGAGTTTCCAATAGCAACCCTCGCCTTTACATCGAGATTTAGCACCCTTTTCTCTTCCTTGTTGTATCCTGGCATAGATTTCTGCCTTTACATCGAGATTTAGCACCCTTTTCTCACTATTAGATGCAATTTGTCACATAACTTCAAGTACAGCTTCACCTTGATTCTGGGGTAGAAAGATTGAATGTTGAAAAATAATCTTCACTTCCAGTTCCTTCGAATGAATGTTCTTCAACGAACACTGATGCGTCTTGAAAAGTAACCATGACTAAAAAGTCCCTATGGATCACAGAATCATAAAGACCCTTCTCACCACAGTTGTCCATGGACCCAGCCTTGGCTAAGAATGAGACTACTCACAGAATCTGTGTGAACACAGAAGAACACACTGCGATTTGTTGAGTATCGGAGAGCTCCTCATGACCTTTTTGATGTTAGCCCCTGTATATCCTAGATCAATGATCTCAATACACTTTTTCAAGCTAAAAAGTTAACTTGGCCCTTGGCGATACATTCAACAATAATCGTGCCTTGCGTGGTGCATCGCCCTAGTGCCATCACATCTGTACAGTTTTAGACATTTAATTCCTTAAATACGACAGTTCTTAGAGAGATACTACCTAATTGACAATTTGTATAGTTACAATCCTTCAATTCCTTATGAAAATAGAGTGAAGTGTAATAACCATCAACTCCTTTCCAAGTTTCTTCTCCTTGCTCAAAAAATTCTGATACAGCCTCCTTGTGTCTCTTCTTCTTTTTGAATTCACTTTTTAAGACAAATGAAACTTTGAGATAAAAAAAATAAAAGTAAAAATAAACTTAGCACACAATAAAAATAACTAAGAAATAAAAATAAAAATAAAATACACTCAAAAGTAAAAATAAAATATTTTTAGATTTTTGATTTTTCTGAAAAGGAAATAAAACATAAATAAACATATTTTTGGATTTTTAAATTTGATGATTTTTCTATTTTTTTCTTGATTTTTTAATTCTCCCCCTTAAATTTGTACATAAAGGAAACATATTAACAAATTTAACAAAAAAAAAAGATACAAAATGTACAAAACATAATCTTTTGGGATCAAAGTTGTCAAGCAATTCAATATCGTTTATCAGTACACACCTACATGTTTAGCTCTGGTCAGTCACCAATATTGTGGTCCACTTAAACTTAAAGGATATTGACAAGTTGGACAGATTATAGATGACAAGACATTGTGATTATATTCCTTAATAATATTCATAAATAGACCATTTTGCTGACGATGACCAAGGATATTGTTGTCCACTTAAATTTAGCAGCGAGATCTACAGACAACCTTTAATCATGAACCAATTCAATTTTGAGCTCACTACAACATGTTACCCAGTTGACGACATACCCTGGCAATCAAGGAATTCCAAAGAGCTCTTTACTTTAGGTGAGTGCTCAATTATTTAAGAGATAGATATAGAGATGCATATGTTGTATCCTAGGTTGGATCTCTTCCATTCACATAGAGACAACATATAACTAACATAGATAGAAATAGAAAGATGCATATGTTATGTCCCAGGTCGGATGTTCCGATCACGCACAGGGGACAACATATGACTTACATAGATGGATAAAAAGATGCATAGATAGATGTATATGTTGCGTTACAGATCAGATCTTCCGATCACACAAAGAGGGCACCATAAGACTGACAGAGAGGATAAGAAAGAAAAACAATTTCACACAGACCTACTTTATTAGAACCCCCAATCACCCTATCAGCACCATAATTAAGGACATAAGTTTGTACATTGAAGAAGTGTTGAGCCACAGTTCTAGACGATAAGTAACTTTAATGTATCTTGTAGGCTCCCTCGTTTATCTCACTACTCAATCTATCCGAGCATCGTATCGTCATTCCAGATGTAACTATCTGAGTCCAGATGAGTTAACATTGTCAAGTCCTTTCATTTGTCAATAGTGTTTGGTCTTTTTATTTGAATCCTTTGTGCCTACCAGCACATTGAACACAGAGTCTAAAAAATTTAGCTTCAGTGCATTACACGCATTTCAAATTGCCCTTTAACACTAAAATTCATATCATTTCCCAAAAACACTTATGAAAGAAAAATTATTTTTATATTTTTAATTTTATATTTTTTTTGTGTTTTGATTTCTCCCCATTAATTTGTGAATGGGAAAGAAAGGAAATAAAGTAAATGCGCAAATTTTAAAAATTTGTCTTCAAAACGAATCATTTTATGAAAAACTTAGAAGTATCGAGAAGAAAACTCAAACCGTAATTCAGCAATTAAAGTTGCATCTAGATGATCTGAGAACAACATGCAGATGCAACAACATGTTCAACCTCAGTCGTGTTTCAACTCCGGAATGAAGTTAAGATATTTAATATTCATCATGCCATTATATGCGATCCCCATTTGCGATCCTTTCATTCTTCCATCCCGCAAAGGATGCACACTCTCAATTAAAGTTCTGAATGTAATATAGTTGAGAGATGTCTCCTATCATGTGTCTGGAACAGCCACTTTAAATCTATCGAAGTCTGATGATATTCCTCCATAGTTGCTCCAGCATATAGTGCAGGATTAGTTGCTTTTTGGAACGCAGTCCATTTTGAAACTATGTTAACCATCACTATCTACACACGGTACTCTTTCCCATGACATATTCTGCTTATCACACACAAAATATGAAGAAATGCTAGAATCATTAGATGATTTGGGAGTATGAACCTTTGGTACCCATCTGTAGTCGGGTTTAACCCATTTCTTGTTTGATCGGATGGATGCATCATCACTCGTTTTAGAACTTGAAACTGACCGCCGAGATGACTTCGACTTAACCGATCTTTGTCTAACAAAACCATCTCTCGAATTTGGCTTCTTGTCATACATTCCCTTCTTGTCCTTGGGAGATTGATTATTGTGACATCCCCATTTTCTCGGCCAGAAATGATTGATTTTTGTTTATGCTTTATAAAAATCAGAGTATCTTTTAAAGAAATACGTTGCGGAATTTGTTCCCAGAAAAAAACATGATAAATATGTTATCAAATCATTTCTGAGGAAATTTATTTTGTTAATATTAAAACTTTGGGATGTCATCGTCAATACTGAAACATAAGCATAAACAGACCTTACATTTATTTACACTAGTGATCTACATCTCCTTTAATCTCTCAAAGTAAAGTAACTTCGTATCGATACCTGTGATACAAATAGACTGAGTGGGTCATGTTGGGAAACCTGGTGAGTATATAGGGTTTTCAACCCACAATAATATGATTATTATATTTAATCATCAAACAATCAACCTAATTACCCATCCCCATTATCTTCTTTATTCTTAAGGATCTACCCTAAGAATGATCTATCCTTCATTTATTCATTCCTAAGGATTCTCCTAAGGAATAGGCACGAAGTCCATCGTTGCCTATGAAACAGCTACCGGTGTTATCTATTAGGCACAGCTGCAAATATTATCATTTAGTCACAACTTCTAGGATTATGACATTCTCTATTAGGAACAACTGCCAATATTATCCTTTAGGTGCAGCTGCCAAGATAATGTTGTATCTATTAGGCACAGCTGCCAAGATTATGTTGTATCTATTAGGCATACCTACCAATAATATCCATTATGCACAACTGCCAGGATATTTAGATTACAACTAGTGCACACGTAAATCAAAAACACTTAAGGGTTATGGCTGCCAATATTCATCTATATCATCTTTCATCCCTCATTATTTATCTACCCATGTTCTACCCAACATATTCGTAGATATAAAATACATATACAGTTAAAATCATTTAAAACATGTATAAAACATTCATCCAGCATAGATATCAGGAACACAAATAATATGCACACATAGTAGGTAATTTATATTGAATACTTCATATCTATGTATAAGATAAAAGTAAATATGCACTCACTTTAGTAGCGTGATTGGATAGAATCTAACTAGAAATAGTCAGCGTTTCGTCGTTGTCAGGCTCAGGAAGGGAAACGGCCTTCGGAAAACGAGAATGAAATTAGAATGTGTAAGGAATGAATGAGCCTTGATCGCTATTTACAGGGTGTTTTGGGGCCATTCACATCGTGAACATGATAGGTTCATATCGTGAACTTCCATGAGTCATCCCGAAGCTTTAACACGTGTTTTCTAGCTCCAATTAGTGTCCTTGACACGTTTCACATCATGAACTTCATGTTCACGTCGTGACTTAAGGGGGCTAGGGTTTTTGCCACGTGTCATGCCCTTAAACAACTGCATCTTCGGAAGGTCATCACTTTTGCATACGAGCTCCGTTTTCAACATTTTTTATATTCATATGTACGTGGAGACGTACTATACAACTTTCTTTTAGGTCACAAATGCTAAAGAGTATTTTATCATGAACTCACTTTTTATGATTCCTGGTGTTATACCGGTTTTGTCGCGAAACTTCGACAGGTCATAACTTCTTCGTTATATCTCGGATTTCATTGTTCTTTATATGTGCGGAAACCTTGTTTCATATACTACAACTTAGTTGAGATTATTTATTATAAATAACCCTCTATCAAAAAAGTCATTTTTGACGCTTATCGTCTCTAAATTGACTAGCCCGAATCTGTGGGCGTTACAATGATCTCCCCCTTAGGATGATTACTTCCCAGAATCATCAACGAAATAGTGCTTGCATAATGACTCCATATATCTTTTCATCCTAGGTAATAACCGTAACTTCTATGTTCCTTCGAATGAGTATCTAACTCTTGGACTTCTTAATTGCAAGCGGTGGTAAATCTTGCACCCGCTCTTTATCATATATTGGAATTTCAACTGTAACCTTCGAGTTAAAAAATCGATCCTTATTGGAGACTCCTTCTTCTTCTTAAACCAACTAATCTAAGAGAAGTTCTTTACTTCATTATCATAACAGATTGATGGGTCATGTTCTAATGACCTCTCATCGTATGATGCAACGCTTAGACTCAGGTCTCTTAGAGTCAAATTCCAAAATGGAATACCCCTTCCTTCATATTCTAATGTGATATAATCACATTCTAGCATGTAACACTTCTAGCTACAAGCTTCTTACATTAACAATGATTGTGACACTTCTATTGATCGCTTCGATTATCTTTCACTTTAATCTTCTAGCTTAAGTCGGATGTTACATCGATCTTGGTTCTCTGAATCATGTAACATATTCCTCTTAGTCGGACTTGATTTGATATGGCCACTAGTGTCGGAATAACAATCATCATCTTAGTCGTTACCGAAACGATGATAATGACATACCTGAACAAAACGGAATCAATTACTAGCTTCTTGGTAAACTTGTGACTTTCCTTGATCCAAGTGTGAGTCCTGTGCTTCCGGTAGTATAGGCCTCTACTACCTTTCACACCTACTCATACTTTTACCAAGTATTGTCTTGCAGTCCCCAAGTTCTTATCTCCTAAAATCACAAAATGATTTAACACATAAGAATGTCTCTAAATAATCTTTGAATTTTCCCTAGACTCTATTAGGACTTCTTCCATGCATATCTTCAACATAATTGTGCTTCAACTCGGTTGGTGATGGAAACGCCAGACGATAAGACAACTTTAGAAATTACACCAACCGTTCTATCATCCCGCAAATCAAATATGTACATTTGGATGCACCGTAATCCTCTATACGCACTGTTATTTTATTAGACGTATTTCTAAAGGCAAGATATCACTCTGACGATATCTTCCGATAGGTATCATTCACTATCGTAAGCCTTTTCATTTTCTCCATTTACTCAGTTCACTATGATTCTTCACCATGACATTATGTTCACAAAAGCAGGCGTTCAGCATATCGGAACGAGAATATAGATAGAGGAAGGTTTTGACGCGTATTCCTCCTTATTACTCCGAAAAGTTACATGTCAGTTCTAATATCGTAATTAAACGTTTAGAATCCTGAGCACATAAAATTTCCAAATCCGGTCAGCAACAGACCATAGATCCAATCAAATAATAGCATATAAGGCATATACTGTTATAACATAAAACATTTATCACATAAAACATTTTAGGCATCTTTCCTAAAATAAACTAGTGCTCGTGTCTAAAATATAACAGGAACTCATCTCACAATCATCGCATAGCATTCTAAGTTTAAGTCTAGAAATTTGCTACAAATTCCTAGTTCACTTAAAACTAATGCTCTGATACCAACTATGACATCCCCAAATTTCACGACCAGAAACGATTGATTTCTGTTTATGCTTTGTAAAAATCAGAGTATCTTTTAAAGAAATATGTTGCGAAATTTGTTCCCAGAAAGACATGATAAATATGTTATCAAATCATTTCTGAGGAAATTTATTTTGTTCATATTAAAACTTTGGGATGTCATCGTCAATACTGAAACATAAGCATAAACAGACCTTACATTTATTTACACTAGTGATCTACATCTCCTTTAATCTCTCAAAGTAAAGTAGCTTTGTATCAATACCTGTGATACAAATAGACTGAGTGGGTCAGGTTGGGAAACCTGGTGAGTACATAGGGTTTTCAACCCACAATAATATGATTATTATATTTAATCATCAAACAATCAACCCAATTACCCATCCCCATTATCTTCTTTATTCTTAAGGATCTATCCTAAGAATAATCTATCCTTCATTTATTCATTCCTAAGGATTCTCCTAAGGAATAGGCACGAAGTCCATCGTTGCCTATGACACAACTGCCGGTGTTATCTATTAGGCACAGCTGCAAATATTATCATTTAGGCACAGCTTCTAGGATTATACACATAACACGTATGTTATATAAAATTTTTCATAATTATGCGTTAGAAGAAAGTAACTACACACTCACTTGATAAGACGATGATTGGACAGCGCCTCGTCTCTTAAAATAATCTTTTGCGATGAAATTGGGATGTTTCCTCCAAAACCAGGCTTGACGCGGGTAAAGCTTCGACTCGGGAATCTTTCTTCTCGGGATCTTCGGGGCTCGGGATTAATACCAGGGCTTCGGGATATTTCTTGCACACAAAACAATGCAAAAATGAGAGAGAAATGAAGAAATGAGCAAAGAAACTCGGTTGCCATTAACTTCTATTTATAGGGGCTAAAACCCCGATTTACGTTGGGCGTAACTCAAAGTTACGTTGGGGGTACCGGGTGGATAAGGTCGAATGAGTCACGGGTTTGGTATTATCCGATTTTATAATTAAATAAATATATTTTAATTATTTAAAAACTTCATAAATTCATATCTTCCTCATACGAACTCCGTTTTCGACGTTCTTTATATCCACACGTAGGTGAGACTATGCACTCTAGCAATCGGGCGAGTGAAGAGTTGTCAATTCCTAATAGCGCTATCCATAATGACCATTGGCTCAAAGAGTTAATGGTTGGAGAAAAGTGTAAGGGAAAGGACTTAAGACGATAAGTTCTCATGTTCCGTGTTGCATAGACATACATAGAGAGATATAGCAATCAAGTTTGATACAAATCAATTTAAATACAACGAAAAAATAATAGTTTTTCGGACATGCTTTTCCACCCCAAAACATAAAAAAAAAACCGAAAATAGGGGAGTGGTGAATACTCACAATATGCAAAATATAGCAACCAAGTTTATACGAGTTAAATAAATACAACGAATATAAATAGTTTAGGACATGCTTTACCACCCCAAAACATTTAAAACCCGAAAATAGGGGATTGATGAATACTCACTATGCATTGAGATGATGCAAATTGTGCCTTGAACTATGCTCCACTTGTACCACTATCGTTTTCCTTCAACGATGTTACACACTAATGAGTCTCTAATAGAAAGCTAACACTAGTATATTTGCTACTACAATAGAATTATGCCAATATTGTGTCAAAATTTAATATTGATAAGTTACAAACATTTTTTTTTTGAAATGGTGAAGTTTTATAACTCATGTGATTAAGACAATATTGGATATTACTTTTCCAGATTTTTGTAATACAACTGAGGGTATTTCAACACATTTAAATGTGTATTAAGCTCTTAAAAAGCCAAAATATTATCAAACAGTTTCCAAAAATTCTCAAACTTTTCATTTTGATTCTAAAGACAGTAGAGGTCTTCCATAAATTTTCCTTTGAATTTTTGATATGATTAACTATTTCTCCAAAATTTTAAGCCTTAATAAAAATATAAATTCGTGAAAAATAGTATCCAAATGATAAAAACTCCCTAACGTTTTATGGTACTTCTATTAGACATACTTAAGCTGGGAAAAATATAAAAATGGATTTCTAAACTTTTTAACCCAATTTTATAATTTTTGTGCATTTATTCTAATAAAAATTGAAATAAATATAAAACAGTTTCCAAAATTTCCCAAACTTTTTGTATTACTGTTATGTAACCTTATTAAGTTGGAAAAATATTAAAATGGATTTCTAAACTGTTTACCCGAATTGTATGATTTTTGTTCATTTATTCTAATAAAAATTAAAATAAATAGAAAACTGTTTCTAAAATTGCCCAAACTTTTTGTAACACTGTTATTATAAATGTAGAAACTGTGAAAAATAGAAAATATATTTTTCAGTTAGTCTTTCTATTTTTCTTTGTTTTATCCTCTTAAATAATCATTAAATGGAGAATAACTATTAAACAGTTAAAGTAAATTACCAAAATTTTTGTAAACTTTATTTACAGTGTAAATAATCTGGGAGAAATCCCAATGGTGATTTTTATGTCGTGTAATCCGATTCTGTGGATTTAAGTGTATTTAATATTAGAAAATAGAAGAAAAATAACATACTGGATATAAAAACCATCCAAATTTTTATTTAGAGTTCTCATATATTATAAGGTTTTCTGGTACATTTTTATGAATTTTGGATGAGTAGAACTAATTTTTCTATTTTTAGTCCATTATTAACACAAAAATCGGGAAAAATAGGAATGCATTATGAAAAATTCTGTAAATATTTTTCTGAGTCTTAAACATAGGGGTCATCCACGAATTTACTTAGGATTTATAGACCTCAGAAAGTATTTTATATGATTTATTGCCCTAATTTATTGCAATAATTACAATAATTCGAGAAAAATGAATTATTTTCTGAAAATTTGTAGAACATCTCATTTTGTTGGTGGAATACCGGGAAAAATCGGATTTGATCAGAAAAGTTGTTTGAGATATTTATTTGGGAATAAATCATTTATAAACCTATTTGAAAGCTTTTTAACAACAAACTTTGATCATCAAGCATCTAAGCTTGAAGATCATCACATGCATGTTAGTTTGAAGACCATTCATGAGTTTTAAATGTTTAAAAATCATTTTTGATAGAAAACTTTGGATGCATGTGGTGTTTTTCACCCAAAACTTGTAGAAAATGTGCATTATGTTGATTTTGACTTAGGTTTTGGTCCTTGGATTTCACCATTTACAACATGCATGCTGTTTTTGGGTGAAATCCTACCACCATCATCATCAAAACCATGAGTTTGAGCAAGTGTTCATGATTTTACCATAGAATGGAGTAGAAGAAGGAGAAAGTGTAAGAAAAACCTTTAAAACTAGAAAGAAAAGTGAAGGAAAGTAAAGGATTTTTGTGTCCACCTTTAAGAATAACATCAAATGATGAAGATTTTGTGCTTGAGAAGTGTTCTTGGCTGTATAATTTTCGTGAGTTTAGAGAGAGATTTGAGAGAAATGAATGGAGTGGGTGTTGGAGTGTGAGAGAGAGTGAAGAGGGGAAGATGGAGTGTGAGGGTGAAGTGAATGATTAAATTTTTTGGGAAGAGTGTGCCTAGGAAAGAGGTGGAATGAATTTTGATGAGGAGAGAGGTTCCCTCACTCTTCCATTTTTATAAAATTCCAATTATTTTATAAAAACACCAAATTTTTATAAAATATGCACCTTAATATAGTTTTTACTCATAAAATATTGATTTTTGACTTATAAATTAAGGGTAAATGTTAATGACTTAAATTTTTATTTTCCTTGATTATATTTCCTTGAATTTAATTATTTTAAGATAATATTAGAAGTTTCATAACTATTTTTATAAAATTCTTGATGTTAAACTTTATAAAATTTAGGTTTTAGGGCTTTTAGGGTTTTGGAGTTTAATAAACTTTGAATATCAAAATAAATTGAATATTTGAGACATCAAATTATCTTATGGTATTATAACTCTTTTATAGTTATAAATAATGTTTATAATTTATTTTTATCGGTTTATTGGTATTCTATGTAGTGATTCTGAGATTCAAGCGAAATTGAGGAATCAAATATACTAGTCCTAGTCTTCAACTTTGACTTAAGTTTCTATGAGACTTTGACCTAATTTCTACCACTAGGTCAAGTGCATGATGTGTGTATATGATTCATGAAAAGGTGTTCGAGTCAAAGTGTGACCTAAATATGGATATTCACTACAGTTAAGTAGTTGTAGAATTCACATATCAATGTGAAATCTATGTATACTATCCATTGATTATAATTGTTTCCAAGTTTCTAGTAGGTTATAACTTAGTTTATAGTTACTTAGTCTAGTATGTGTCGTGCCTATACGTGCAACTAAGTTTAGTCAAATCTAGAACCGACTCAAATTTTGACGGTTGTTACAATTCAGTCCATAATCTCTACAGGCTTTGGGCTTCCGGGAAGACTTGGTGGTTTGGTGCCCAAGAAATTCTTATACATACGCTCATCTCTGTTGACTTCCTTCTTCAGGTTATTCCTTTCTGCCACTGTGGGTTCCACTTGACTGATAGTACGACTGTAATTTCCTTCCTCTGACTGTCCGTCATTTAGTTCTGGTTGTTCAACAGGAATTGAAGGTTCACTCCTGTTGTTCAACAATAGTTGTTTCATTTCTTCCCTTTGTTCATCCATCATTGCCTGAATCATGGCATGTACTCCAGCCATTGTGATGGGTTCTGGTGCAGCTTCTACTATCGGCACCTACTCAATCACTTGGGGTTGAGGTTGTTGATTCCTATTCGCGTTTCCAGCTCCACTTCGGGTTCTTGCATTTTGATTTGTACACCAGATTAGGCGATTTTAGATATTTATTCATGATAGATATTTAAATTCTCATTATCACTATGAAATGTTACATGCTAGTTCTAATATCGTAGTCATATACTTAGAATCTTGAACACATAAGGTTTCCAGATCCGGTCGGCAACATACCATAGATCCGCACAAATAATAGCATATATGGCAAACATATAGCATTTAGCACATAAAAGCATTTTAGGCATTTGTCCTAAAATATACTAGTGCTCGTGTCTAAAATATGGTAGACACTCATCTCACGACCATCACTTAGCATTCTGAGTTTAAGTCTAGAAATCCTACAAATTCCTAGTTCGCTTCTGATACCAACTGTGACATCCTCATTTTCCATGGCCAGAAAAGACCGATTTCGTTTATGCTTTTATAATAAAACTAGAGTGATCTTTCAATTAAAATTGTTGCGGAATTTGTTCCCAAAACAAAATATGATAAAGTTTATCAAAACATTTCTTAAAGAAATGTATTTTCATTTCATTACAAACTTGGGATGTCAACATCGGATATAGATCAAAAGCATAAATAGTACAATATAGGCATTACAACATTTATTTATATCTACTGGCCTATAATCCAAAATCCCTCGTTATCATCCAACTATGCTTTTGTTCCACTACCTGTAATACAGAAAGCTGAGTGGGTCAGGCTTGGGAGCCTGGTGAGCACCTAGGGTTTTCAACCCATAATAAATAAATTTATTAATTTCATCAACCAACAATAACCCCGATTACCCGTTTACGTTATCCTCACTTTACGTCCCTAAACACCTATCATAAGGGACCTGGCTTAAGGATAATCATCAGGATGGACACTACTGTTAAGGGGATTCCTTAGCCATATATGTCCATAAGGCAACCATGAGGGGGATGGAGTACATCGGTGAACACATCGTTCACAAACACCTACAGGTTACGAGCATGCTAGCATTCCACTGGACTATCTAGAAAAGTCAATGGTCGTCACCTATACTCCGCTAGATGACTGGAACATCGTCAACTTCGAGGCCTCTCATCATTTTATTTCATCACACCTCAACTATTTCATTTACCCATGTTTTACCAACATATTTGTAGATAAAAATACATATACATTTTAAATCATTCTAAACATGTATAAAACATTCATTCAACATACATCTCGAATAAACAAACAGTATATATATATATATATATATATATATATATATATATATATATATAGACACACACATACATAGCATGTAATTTATAAATTACTTCATATCTATGTGTAAGATGAATGTGACTATATACTCACCTGATAAGATGGTGATTGAACAGCACTTCGTTCCTTAAAACAATCTTTTTTGATGAAACCGGGAGGTTTGCTAAAAAACCGGGCTCTGCCTGGGCAGAGTTTCGAATCGAAAAACTCTTTTTCTCGGAGACTTCGGGCTCTCCGGGGCTTTCTTCTAGTGCTAGGAAGGTACCCTAGGCTTCGGGGGGTTTAGTGTAACTTAAGAGAAAGTATAAAGGTGAAAGAGATTTGAAAATGATAAAAGAATTTGTGCAACCTTGCACCCCTTTCATACTTAGCCGAAGCTTCAGGTTATGTTGGGCGTAACTTTGGTACGCGGGGCGTACTGCTGTACGCTAAGCGTACCTTCGTACGCTGCGTGGAGGAGCGGGGGTACTTCGAACGTGTCATCGACGTGTCAAGCATGTGAAGGGTATGTCATGGCCAATTCTGGACCGAGCAAAATGTGAGACTGTTGGGCGTACGACCCTCGTACGCTGGGCGTACCTCGGTACGCTTAGCGTACCCCTTCGTACGCTGGGCGTTCCTTCGGATAAGCTTTGAAGTGTGTGCCTTGAACTTCAAAAATTCATAACTTACACATACGAGCTCCGTTTTTGACGTTCTTTATATCCACGTGTAGGTAAGACCATGCTATACAACTTTCGTTTAGACTCCGTCGGCTATTTTTGAATTTATTTTTTTAGTTATATTTTAACAGGCCGAGACAGGAAAAGTCCATTAAAAATTCATAACTTCTTTATCTGACATCCGTTTTATCTGTCTTTTTATCGTTGAACTACTATCGACGAAATATTCAATTTTCTTTTAGGTTGTGTCGGCTAAAAATTGTTCGATCTATAATTCGATTTTCGGGCTGCATACTGTTATGTCAAATCTTAGAAAATTCATAGCTTCCTTATATGAAGCCAGATTTGGACATTCTTTTTATGCATGCTCTTGGTTTAACGTATACTACGACTTTCATTTAGATCGCTAAGGCTAAAAAGCAATTTATCGTAAACTCACTTTGTTACGTCACACAACATCGTGCCGGTTCTGTCGCGAAACTTCGACAGGTCATAACTTCTTCGTTATAGCTCGGAGTTCGGTGTTCTTTATATCTCCGAAATCATTGTTATGACCACTACAACTTTCTTCATAAATATCAGGTTAGATAAAGCACATAATACTCAAATAATTCATTTTTATTATTTCAAAACGAGTTACAATGATTGACCTATACTATTAAATCATTATTAATGTTTAGTCCAATAACATGGACGTTACATTTTCACCCCTTACATTGTAGAGTGGCATTTCCACCCCTAAGGTTTATTTCACAGTTTGAGTCCATTTTTTGCATTCACATGATTAGTTTCCAATTGAAACTTTCATACAGATTTAATCCATCGAATTAACTAACATCTAAAAAAGACTTACACTGTACTTTTTTAAATACCAAATGGACACAATCTGCATATAAATTTCAATTGACACTGAAATAAACTCACACTATACTTTTTAAGATACAATATGACCATTTTTGCAATTAAAAAATAAAGAATTTTTGAAGGACCCTCGATTGTTTGGTGCACCTTGTGATTTTATATTTTTATTTGTTATTTCAATTTCTTTTAAAATTTTCATTATTATTATTATTAAAGATATTTTTTTCTTTTGTTTGTTCAAACTATTTATATGTTATGTTTTCATTCGGATTATTATTATTCAATTATCATTATGTTATTTTTTTCATTTATATTATACATATGTTATTATTTGTAAAGATTTTTGTTTCCGTAATTATGTGCCATCAAATTATTATCCTTTTATAAAGAGAATCAAATTACTATTATATAATATTTTTTTTGTCTTTAGTTGTTTTTTTTTGTTTTTTTTAATTTTATTTTATTAGTTTTTTTTTCTTTTTAATACTCTTATTAAATACATAATAATAATAATAATAATAATAATAATAATAATAAATTAAAGAGTAGTATTAAGAGAGAAATGAGCCCATAGGTTAGCAAGATTATCCCTATTTGTGAGTAGCTCTTCATGCTTATCCAAAAAAACTTAAAAAAAAATGAAATGGTGTGAGTGGATTGTCCCCGCAACATAGTTCATTATAATTCATCATCTTTCTTTTTCATTTTTCTTTTTTATATTTCACTTATTTTATAAAAAATAGATGTGATATTATTTTTAAAAATAAATAAAATATATTAAAATACATAAAATAAAATTATCTACAAAATGAGTCTAATGTTGATGTATTTTTTTGATAACTTTTTAAAAATAAAATAGAAGATTAGGTTGTGTTGCTAATGTTGATAAAAGTTTATGGTTAGTTAAGTTGTATATTAGGAAGATAGAGAAAATAATTTCTTAATAAATATTTGGATTTGGTTGGATTGTCAATGAAAGTAGTAGAATAGGCAGGTAGGGTGACTCTTTTCTTTTTAATTTATGAAATTGTTAAATTAAATTAAAAAAAATTAGAAATAAAAATAAAAAGAGCAAACTTAATATTTGAAAAGGAAAATCAAAATAAACTAGACATAGCTAACAACAAAATCAAAATTTTGGATTGGTGGTAGGACAAAAAAATTTCAACTAAAATGAAATTTTCAACAAAATTTTTTGTTTTTTTTTTCAGGTTGGTCTAATCATAAATTTACAAATATACTACAACTGGTCAAGTCGTTTCCAGAAAAACAGATACTCGTGAATAATTTTACGCAAATGTTTATAAACATAAATTTGATTGGTTATTTGCTTTAATTTTTTTACCAATAATTTAACTGAACCAGCTTCATTAAAAATTTAAAACTCTCAATATTTTAGTTTAACTAAAACTCTTCTTCTTTTTTTTTTTTTTAAGTAATTGTTATGCAATAAATTATTAATGAAAAATTGTAGCTACTATGTTTTAATATTAATTTGATCTGGAGAAAAGGAAATGTTGAATAGATGGGAGAGGGGAGCTTACTTGTACGAAGGGGATTGCTTTGTAATGTCGATGAAAGAAACACACGCGCCACCATCCACCACTCTCTTTGGTTGTTGTAAGGCGGCTATCAAAATGATTACAATTGCATTTAATTTCGATTACTGTCATATAACAGAGACCATTGATGTTGGAAAGCATGCAAAATATATTAAAAAATACACCACTAAAAGACTCTTCGTTTTGATGGGAAAATTATACTTCAAATTTTTTCTACTATTTATCTTTCTATTTTTTAACGGCAATTTTAATTTATTTTTAAATTATTTCTATATTATGTATTATGTTTTAGGTGTGATTTGAATCAAGACTCTAAAAAGCTCGTTATGGCATGCCACAGCTCAAAGGATTACACCTGCCGTCAAGTTTTGTCAAAACGCCGCCTTAATTCATATATGTGTATAAAAATGAATAATAGTTGAAAATACATATAAAAATATTAATTATCTCGAAAATTATCGCCTTAAATCATGTCTTACAAACGTCATGACTCGCCAATGCTCATAAAAGTTTGAGACTTGACATTGATAACAAAATAAACAAAAAGATTTAAAGAAATAATTAATGTATACATGTCATTAATTTATATAAGTAAAAAAGAAGAATAAAAACAAAAAAATAAATAAAATGATATTTAATTTCTTCAAATTTAATAACAGTATTTTGAAATATTTCCTCATTTTATACTACTTATTATTAAACTGAATAGAGTTTTGTAAATTTCTTCGGTTTTCTTGTGGATCACCAGGTCTTGAATAGAAGAGATCCTAAATCAATAAATAAGCATAATATGATACAAATATAATGTTAAAATACAATATATTGCAAACTGTAGTTGGAGCGGAAGGAGTTAGATACTCAAGACCTGAAGTCAAAGGAGATCTTTCGTGAATATATTATCTTTTTTGTAGGACGAAAGGACATGAAATACTCGAATATGGCTAAGAGCAATTTTTCAGATACAAAGTGTGTCTATTTTGACATGTTTTTATGTTGATAATGAACTAGGTTAATAGAGAGGTAAACCACACAAACATTTATCACAATAGAAAATAGTGGCTCCATGAAGTAGAGTATGAAGATCGGAGAGAAGATTTTGTAGCCAACATGCTTCCATCGTGAAATTGGTTACGTCATTGTATATAGATTTTGTACTAGATCGAGAAAGTGTAGCTTGCCGTTTGCAGACCAACATATAAGATTATCTCATAAGGCCTACCGATATACTCTTCACGAACGGGTCCGTGGTTGAGGTGGCAACAAACAACAGCCATGCACACCAACCCGACTCTTCGTGGTGGAGGTGTTTCTTGGTGTTTCGTGGTGGGCATCATAATTGTAAACGACCAATGGTCGTCTTCTTCTCTCCCAACTTCCTCTTCTCTCTCTCTTCTTTCTTTCTTTTCCCTCGCTTCTTTTCGGTAGTGGGGAGTACATTTGGTGGTTCGTAGTGGCCTAAGGCAGCTGACATGGAAGCTCTCCACGATCCTTGGTGTGGAGAGCATACAGGATGGCCTAAGAAAACATAACAACGTGATGTTGATCATTATGCGTCGGAACAACCACTCTAGTCGACATTAGTATACGAGACAGGTTGTGTAGGAGCCTAAGGGCATAGATGTAGGGTGAGTTTAGTTTTGTCATTTAAATACCAAATAATATGTTTAAGAACATTGAAATGTAGAATCCGAGGAGTCTCATTCAAAGTTCACATTTCACTCTCAATAGATATGTGTTAGTCGATGGTTGTTACAAGCTAATCAAATGGAAAAGAACGAAGTGTGGTTATCTATTTAAAATTTCATTTAAAGTTCACTTTTTACTCTTGATGAATGTATGATATTTGATAGTTGTTACGAGGTAAGGTATGCAATTTATTTAGGTTAAAGAACATAAGAGGAACACTGACATAGTGCATCTCACCATGACTTCAACAACCCTGCATAAAAGGAATGAAGAGACTTTGAAGTGGTCAACATAGGAATGCTTAATACATATTTCCGTTCCAATAATTTAACAACAATTGGATTTCCTTTTTTATAATAAAAATATGTGTTATGTTCATAATCAATTTGTTTATAATAATATACATTATTTCAAAGGTAATCTTAGAAAATGTCACAATATTTTTGTTATTGTTTAAAAATAGGGTAATATTCATAAAGGTCCTAATATTTTGACCAAATTAACGAAAAATGAACGAGATAACAACTAAATATTTGAAACCTGTTAAAAAAGGTTTTTCCGAAGTTTTAGTCGGCATTCCATGCTTTTCTGAAAATAAATTTAGTTTTTGATTTTTTCATAAACTAGGGTAAAGTATTAGGACTTTACTAGAGATTTCCGTAAATTGAAGTTAAACAAAACTTCATAGATGGTCTTTGTGGTTTTCCAGAACATGTGCTTTATTCCCTAACTTTTTTTCATCAAGGAAGGTCCATGTAGTTTAAAAACTTTTCACAGCAAGTCCTTTTCGTTTACTCCGTCAGTTTTGGTCTGTTAAGCTCCATCACAGCAAATTAGGTAAGGCAATTGCATCATTTCACTTGTGACCTATAATCAAATGTGGGAAATGATTATGCATCAATTTATTTCATCATCTTTCAAGTCAACACCCATCGTCCCTCTCCTAAGAAACCACAATTCATCTTCTTATTCCTACTTTCCGGTTACCAGACACAATTCAAGGTTTTAGGGTTTATTGATAAGGAATTTACAATGGTCCTCACAATATGGACTTTGCGTGAAAATACTTCAAGCTTTAAGGACTTGCAAGCAGAATACGGTACGGTTCTACAAAAAATGAGATTTTTTTTCTTACAAGGTGTTTATCCAAGACTATCATCATGTTTACCATATATTTTTTTGTGTTTGCAGAAGGATTTGACAACTATTTCATGTTAATGATACATTATAGTGGTATCCCGACCAAGCCACCATGAAGAAATTACATTGATGGTATTGTATCATACATATATTATGTTAACACTGATATCTTTTCAATACATGAAGTTGATGACATCCTTTGAGAATTAGGGTACCAGAATGAGCACACCTTGTACTACCATCTCAGTATCACTGATTATTCCTTAGACTACGACGTAATGCCTTTAGGGAATGACCGAGATGTACTTAAAGTGGTTACATATGTCCCTAAACATAGACTTATAAGGTTGTACATTGAAAATGGACACACTAGGGTGCCTACTTATTTTAAGTCTCCTTCCAAAGCTGTTATTGTATATAAAGGCCATGATTATTCCAAGACTATTGTACCATTTATAACATTACAGGTTAGCCAACAAAGTTATGTAACTTTTGAGTTTAATCATGAAGATAAAGCTCAAGAATGAGTGAATAAGGGTAATTTAGATAATGATGGGGGATTGGTGATAAAAATGAAGTTGAAGCTCAAGAATTAATGTGCAAGGGTAACTTAGACAATAACAAAGTTGAAGCTCAAGAACTAGTGTCAAGTTATCATGTTGATTGCAACTTCTAAAATGTAAAAGAATGAAGTTATGAACCTAATAATGGAGTCCATAGTGTAAGAGTTGATGATTTTGAACCATTTTAGAAGGTTATTTAGTCATGGGTGGATTTGATGATGAGTTTAATATTAAAGTTGTATTTGATGCTCAAGTGGGAGTGGAAAATGTTGAGGGTTTGGTTGATTATGATAGTGGATATGGTTATGATGAAGACGGTGGATATAGTTTTGATGAAGACAATTGTTATGATATGTCAGAGATTGTTGAATTGAGATCAAGAGTGAGAGTCGATCTGGTTCCTTCTCCTGATATTACGGTACAAAAGAGAAAGATGATCGTTAATCGACATCCAGGAGGGATTCTCAGGACGAAGCTCCGACGATCAAGTTAGAATTGATTTTGAGAGAAGAAAGGGTAATTATGAGGAAAAAAGAGTTTTGTCCCCTTCTTCATGAGGAAGAAGGGTCCTTTTATACCTGATTGAGAGGTGCGTGCCTCCTAACTGATTCTGTTGAGCCTTCCCTCGTGAGACATGACGTGGCGGATCTGTATTGAAGGATCCTCCATCATGTCTTTCTGCGTCGTCACCTCATTGGCTAGAGGAGAATATTCGATATTATGATGATCGTGGCTGTCGTTAGATGGGCAAGTGGAACTCTCAGATTGGTCCCACGTTTTCTTGGGTACTTATTATGGGAGAAGAGGGCAAAACACAGTTCTTCCCCTAACTGTTATACCAGTGACTCCGCATTGGCGAAGTCTCGACCTTGGCCTCAGACTGGATATGACCAGATTCTAAGCAGGCCAAGCTTGATGTTAGTTTGACTTCTCCGACGTTTTTCCTATGGGATACATTAACAAGTCCCTTAGGCTTGAAGGCGTACGTGTTGGTTTGGTCGTCACCGTTCGAGCCTATATTATAACACGTGTATGTCTAAGATTATCTCTAGCAAGTTTGCTGAGCTTTGGATCTTTAAAAAAAAGATTATCTCTAGCATTCGACAGACTTTACATAGCGTCGTCGGTGTGTCAGATCCATCACGAGACGGTTCGTGACACCAGTTTTGCCTTTAAAATCCCCCATTTACCCAAGACTTTTCATATTTGCCTGCTTTCCTTGCTTTCATTATAGCGACTCAGGCATTTTGCGAATTTTTCTTTTCTATCATTCATCCGTTCTTGACGATGGACCGTTATGGAAGAGTCCTTACCGTAGAGGAATTCCAACCTCTGCAAGAACGATTCGGTTTGTTACCAGAGCATGGTGTGGTGATTTTGGCGAAGGGATCATCGGTTTATGACTGTACTCAAGGGAAAGTGGGGGTTCCTGTTCCCCTATTCGAAGTGGGGTTACGCCTGCCAACATCTGACTTTTTTGATATGATCATGCATCACAACAGCTTTTCCGTTGACGAATTAACCCCAAGTGTCATCAATAAGATTGTAGGCTTCAAACTGATTTGGAGAAAAGGCTGGGCATTTGTCAGTTGATCTCTGAACAAGATACTCCGAAGAAAAATTGGCAGAGGCAATGGCTCTGGGTCAAACAAAACCTTGTGGGGCATGGGTTTCATAAAACCCGAGACTTTCTTGACCGTCTTCCCAAACTATCCGTGGATAACCTTACTCTTGGAAAACGGCTGGGAAACATAACTGTCATCAGGGAGAACTGGGAAGATTTCATCATTACCGCAGCCGATATGAGTACCTCCTAGAGGGCGCGTGGGAAGATGGCACAGTTATTCATAGTGAGATGCGGTATTCGCTCATCTCCTTCTCCCCCCCCTTGTTTTTTTAAAAGAACAAGGTATTTTATTGGATTGTGATTTCTTATACTTTGTGTTTGTGTTCGCAAGTGCCTAAGTCGAGATTTCCTTGGAGACGGCCATGTGTCGTCACTATCGGGGTAAGCTTTGTCACTGGGAGGTTGACCTTTTGGAGACTCTCCCCCCTCCCGTATCTGAAAAAACGTATGCGGGAAGTCATTGGATTGTTCTCAACAGAAGGGAGAAATGTTGGTTCTAGCGGACCTGCCTCGCCTTCCCAACCGGTTGTTGGGGCCATTTTCACAGCTCGTTTTCCGGCCTCTGCTTCTGCTGATATTCATGTGGTGGCTCAGGCAGGAAAAGGTACTACTCCTATCCTGAAAAAACGAAGCTTGCACGTGGTGTTGTCATCGGACAAAGAGACCGAATCTGATGACGTGGGCCCCCGTCCTCGTAAGATGTTGTTGGGTCAAAATATGGTTTATACTTTACTTTTCTGGGAAGTTGTATTTTTGTGTAATATTTATGAGTTTATAGTCTAGTTTACGGCTAAGTTTACGACCGTAAACACCTTACGACCGTAAACTCATTTACGACCCATTTGTTTCCGGCCCATGTTCCCTTGTATAAATAGAGGTGTTAGGGTGAGGAGTAGAGATTGATGAACAGTAGAGAGTTTTCGGCCAGAGAGAATAAGGAGCATATGTGTGTGAATCTTTTGTATCTGGAACGTTAATTCATATCAATTCATACGAAGATTCATATTATCCTTCTTCTCCTTCTCTTCTATTTGATCTGACATCATCCGTTTGATTGAGATTCCACACAATCCAACGGATTTGATTGATACACAGGCAAATTAGGGACTTACAATTGGTATCAGAGCCTGGTTGTATTAGTCAAAAGGATTTATTGTTTCGTCTGGAATCTGAATAATTGGTGTTTCCGGTCCAAGCTTACGGCCGTAAACACAGAGTTCTTGGGCCGTAAACCCTATTTTGGGGCATTATTTGATCTTATTTTCGAAATATTTTTGCGTTTTTGCATAGATCTCGCAAAAATAAGGGGGGGTTTGTTCTTCGTGTTTTTCATAAAAAAGGGTTTTTGATCAAGTTTTGGAGCTTTAAAGTCGAAAAATCGTTGTTTTTCACGTAATCGTTGAAGGGTTTTCAGCCGGAGCTTACTGCCGGAAACAGTTCATGGCCGGTGGCGGAGTTCGTGTTTGCGGCTAGGGTTTCTGAGCTTGCGGCTCGGTTGGAAGTATACGGCTCGGATTGTCTGCGGCTCAGCTCGGTGATCGGCTCAGGGACTGGTCTCCTCAGCAGCAGCGCGCTTCAAATAAAAAGGACGCGAAGTTGATGGTGGCGGGGATCAAACCCGCGACCTCTAGATCATTGACACAACCGCTTAGCCAACTCAACCAACTATGACTTTGTTCCTTCCCACCCAAATATTAAACTTAAACACTTCCAGCCGCACCCTAATCTCGAAATTTGACACTTTTAACCCCAAAAATCAATTTCTTTCCTTTTTAAATATCTTTTCCAACCAAAAATTTTAATTTTTAATTTTTGACTTTTATTTTTGACTTTTTATTTGAAATTTGACCTTTGACTTTAAACTTTGACTTTCTCGTTTGACTTTTAAATTTTCAAATTTATTTTTTTTGGTTTGACTTTTAAGTTTGTCTTTTCAAGTTTGACTTTTGAGTTTAACTTTTTAAATTTGACTTTTTCAAGGTTGACTTTTTCATGTTTGATTTTTTGAGTTTGATTTTTTTAAAAAAAATTGACTTTTAAATTTTATTTTAGCTTCTAGTTGTGCTTTTAATTGATTTTAAGGTCTACGAGGGAGTTGAAAACATGAAAGAGAGTCGTCAAGATATGTTAAGACAAAATTTCAACATTTTCGATTATATCCCTGGAGAAACCCTCGAAACTCAATTGCAGAGATTTACTACACTCACTACTGAGATGAATATAGCCGGGATCTTCTTGTCCAAATCAGAGATAAACAAAAAGCTGCTAAATTTACTTCCGAAATCGTGGGATATGAACGTAGCTGTCATCAAGAAGACAAAAGATCTCAATCGTCTTAGTATTGTTGAAGTAATTGAAGAGCTTGACGCTTTAAAGAGTTCTGTAAACCTTCCGGTCAATGAAGTGTCATGTTCTCATTCATGTGAAGTTTCATGTTCTTAATCATGTGAAGATACGATTAAGTTTCTTCGAGAACAAATTGATGTATTTAAAAGAGAAGTTGAGGACCTGAGATATGAAGGATATCAACTCAGGAAAGGACAGAAACCCCTGAAGGCTGAGTTAGAAGCAAAAACCAAGGACTTTAGGAAACTTCAGGAAGACTACAGTAACAAATGTGAAAACTATGATTATGTAGTCAAACAAAATGCTGAGCTTGTGGCTGAAGTTGAATCTTTGAAAGGAAAGTTTGGAACTACCAAACTTGATGTTAGAAAATATGATTTCTCAAGTGAGGTGGTTGCAAATATGATATACCAAAGCATGCAGTTTAAAAGGAATCAAAACAAGGGTATAGGGTATGATAGTGTACCTCCTCCTTATAATCATAACTACACATCCATCCCTATAACAAAGAAAGAAATTGACAGGGAGGCACATCTTCAATATGGAAAACGAGCTGGATTTGTGTCAGGAGGTGTTATTAATATTGAAGATACTAATGATGCTACTTCTTGTGCAGGCAAAGTAACAGAAGATGAGAACAAGGAGAAAACCATTGAATAATCCAACATCTCCTTGAACTCTGAATCTGTTGCTTCGAACTCAACTGCTTCTGATCAACCTGCCGTTGGTAAATACAGGACACCAATTCCAACGCAACAGAGTTCTTGTGGCAAGTGTGCATGTGGGAACAACAAGAGACAAGGCAAGGATACGCCACCAGGGGCTGGAAGAAATAACTTCACAATGAAGAAAAAGACATGTTTTCACTGTGGAACACCTGGACACATTGCCCTGAAACTGCCCAAATCACGCATACGTTCCCTACTATGCACAAGGGTGGCAGAACGTGCCAAGAGGGAGATACTCCAAAGGAAACCCCTCAAGGTCACGTTCAGACAATGCCGAATGGAATGCCATGAAGACCAAGAATTCAACTCCCAAGGCCAAGAATCAAACCTCAAAGGACAAGAATCAAAATCCCAAGGGCAAGAAGGGAATGTTGGCACAGAAGTCTAGTTCAAGAGATGCTCCTGTAAAACCAAGACCGGCTAGGTCAAAGTCATCTCGACAGCCGACTTCAAGTTCCAAAGCAAGTGTCGAGGCACCCATCGGATCGAAAAAGAAATGGGTTAAACCCGAATATAGATGGGTACCAAAGGCTCAATCTCCCAAATCAACTAATGACTCTAATATTTCTACATATTCTGTTTGTGATAAGCAGGACATGTCATGGGAGAGAGTATCGTGCAAGGATGACAAAGATCGACCAAGTTTCAAAATGGACTGGGTTCCAAAGACCAACTGATCCTGCTCTGTGTCGGAGCAGCTATGGAGACATATCATCAGACTTCAGTTTGTTGGTAGTGGTTCTTCCAGGCACATAATAGGGGACATCTCTCAAATATACATAACTCATAACTCTGTTCGAGAGTTTGTGTCCTTTGCGGGAAAGGAAAGAAGGGATCACACGGGGTTAGTGCTTAATGACATGAAGAATTTTCGGATCTGTTCTGAGATTATGCTTGCTGTTCTCAGACCTTCTGAATGCAGATTCAATCGGTGAATTACGGTTTGCGTTTTCTTCTCTATACTCTTGTGTTTTTCTTAAGCTGATTCGCTTTAAAGACTAATTTTTGTTTTAGGATAGTTTAAATTTGCGCATTAACTTTCATTTCTCTCCTATGCACAAATTTAGGGGGAGAAATAAAAACAAAACAAAAATTAAAAAAGTTTCAAAAATCCAAAAACATTAGAAAATCAGAATATCAAATATGGTGTTAACGGAATGTGCTTGCAGGAGATGTTTTGGGAAGTGATATTATTAAGTGATAACAGGCAACCTGAGTCTGCGTAACGTACTCGAAGTTGAAGGGTCTATGCTCTGGTTTGATGTGTCGGTAGGCACGGAAATTTTTAAATGGACTTGACTAGGGAGATTTGAACTTAGGAAATTTATAGACTTGACAAATCTTGACCTAGTTAGATCCATTTAGCCTAACAATATGACGCTCGGATAGGTTGAGCAGGGAGATATATATGGGAATCTACTCGTCACATTAAATGAACCCGTACTTGGAACTGTGGTTTAACTTTTCCTCGATGTGCGGATTTTGTCCTTAATTCCGGTTGGATGGGGCGACTGGTAAATTCCGATAAATTAGGTCTGTAGAATATCATTTTCTTTCTTTCCGTCTGTTAGTCATATGTTGTCTCCTTTGCGTGATTTCCAATCCGAGCTGGTACACAACATATGCAACTCTATTTCTCTGCAGGCTATATATATGTGTGTGAAATACTTCTTATCTGTTAGCCATATGCTGTCTCCTTGGCGCGACTTCTAATCCGACCTGGTACACAGCATATGCAACCTTTTTCTTCTCAACCCCTCTGAAGTAGTTAGCAATAGAATTCTGAATCTCTCCTCTCTCTGAATGGTTGTCTGCTCACCCGGTGTAAGGAGTACTCTGGAAGTTCTTGATGGCTGGGGCATACAGGAAGCGGGAAACACATTCCAGTACACTTAAAATTGAACTCATACAGATTGTGTATATATCTCGCTGCTCAATTTAGGTGGACAACAATATCCCTGGTCGTTGTCAACTGAATGGTCCTTAAGATAGAGTATTGAGGAACTTAGGATCAGATATAATATCTAGGAACTTAAGTTGACCTTGTCTTGTAACAAATTGTATGTCCTAAATTTGTCACAATTTTTCGTGTTTAAGTGGACAACAATACCGACGATCGACCAGACAAAGATGTGAATATGAAAGGTACCGACAAGTGGATTAAGGCTGTCTAAAAACTTTGATCCCAAATCACTCTTAAAGTTAAATATCATTTTTATTTTTGTTAAATTTGTCATAGTTTCTTCTAATTTAAATATTAGGGGAGAATTAAAAAAAAATTAAAAATAATGAAAATAAAAAAAATCAGAAAAATTTAAAAAAAAAACAAAGAAAAATCAAAAAAATTTAAAATCCAAAAATAGTGTTATTTCTATTTTATTTCTTGTTCAGAAAAATCAAAAATCCAAAAATATTTTTGTTTCTGTTTTAATTTGTGTGCTAAGTTTTCTTTTAGTTTTGTTTTGTCTTGAAAAGTGATTTCAGGTATAGATAAGACTCATGGAGTTTGTGTTGAAGATTTCTAAGCCAAAGCTTCGTCCGTGAGCATCGAAGAATTCGCATTCGAAGGAGCAAGAAATGAAGATTATTCTTTCAACATGCAATCCTTCAACCCCAGAAGCAAGGTGAAGCAGAAATTAAAGATTATATGACGGATTGCATTGAAGCCTCCTCAATCAGTCTGCCGCTATCTTAAACCTGCTGAAGTGATCCAGAAGATTTGTTCTCTATGATGTTCTCTCTGAAGATTCTCAAGCTGAAAGCGTTATCTTTCAAGAATCAGTACATGAAGCCTCCTCACCCAATGTGCGTTCAATTCCAAATCTTGAAGAATTGCCCAAGTGCCTAAGATGAAGTTAAAAGCTGAAGCCAAAGCTTCCATTGAAGATTGACAAGAAGAGCCAGCTACTTTTTAGGGGGAGCTTGTTGGGTCATTAAGAAAAGAAAGCTATAAACCAAGGGGGAGATTGTTGGGTCAAAATATGGTTTATACTTTACTTTTCTGGGAAGTTGTATTTTTGTGTAATATTTATGAGTTTATGGTCTAGTTTACGGCTGAGTTTACAGCCGTAAACACCTTACGGCCGTAAACTCATTTACGGCCCATTTGTTTCCGGCCCATGTTCCCTTGTATAAGTAGAGGTGTTAGGGTGAGGAGTAGAGATTGATGAACAGTAGAGAGTTTTCGGCCAGAGAGAATAAGGAGCGTATGTGTGTGAATCTTTGTATCTGGAACATTAATTCATATCAATTCATACGAAGATTCATATTATCCTTCTTCTCCTTCTCTTCTATTTGATCTGACATCATCCGTTTGATTGGGATTCCGCACCATCAAACGGATTTGATTGATACACAGGCATATTAGGGACTTACAGATGTGCAACACGGTGTCTATGCCCAAGCTTCTTGGTGATATTGGAGATGTTCTTGGCGACAAGTTTTCTCTGCCCGGGCAGAAAGAGATAGTGGTGGGGCCCAGTTCCTTAAAGGCATCACATTCTCCGTTTACTGGCTCGCTCTTAGTTGATCCTGGTTCCTATTCCGTGCTTGGGGGTGCACTGGGCATGTCAGGAGATTCTTCCCCGTAGGATAAACCTTCCATGGTTGACGAAGTGAGAACTACGTCCTACCCCTTGGCTTTCGAGGCTTATGTTTAGGATGGACGGTTACTAAGGATTCCTTGCTGTTGAAAGGCATCACCACCTAGGAGTGGAGTAGTTTTGTCCATCCAGTGGCCACAATGAAGTTACTTGCGTCCCAATCGGGCACTCGCATGGCCAATGACCTTCGATATGTCGCTGCTCAAACTTCTGCCCTTATGGTTAAAAACTTTGCGAGAGGCCGTTGCCAGCTTAAGGGAGGAACTCCATGATTTAGAGGCAAAGCGTCGAGTACTATCCGAGCAAAATTGCATTGTGGCCTGCGAGAAGGCTACTTTGGAAAATCATGTGGCCACTCTAGAGGGTCAAGCAGAGCGACTCGAAAATCAGCTGAGTTCTCTAACCCGAGAGAATGGTGTTCTAACGGGTGAGTTGGCCAAGTGCCAATGTCAACTGGCCCATGCCCGAGTTGATGGTGCTGTTTCCCGAGGAAAATTGTAATGGATGTTGGAAAAAGGGGTGGTCTGAGTAATCGATAAGGTTATCGAGAGTACGAAATTTGCCACCGAGATCCAAGGTGTTCAAAAAGGCATGCGAGGCCCTTGGGCTTGAAAAAAGGAAACAGTTAGCCGGTTGTTCAACAACTTCTGGTGATCCTGAAGCCCTGGATCCTGGCCATGTCTCGAGAAGAGCCGAAGAGGTGGATATTGCCATGTCATCCCTTGCTGAGATGGATTTTGGTGGCCAATTTCATCTGGGGGAGCTGGATTATGACAACTTCCGCCAATTTTGTCGTAGGACGGGTCTGGGAAGCTCTTCCTCAGACTCTAGGGACTGATTTTTGTTTGTCCCTTTTTGTTCATTCTTTAATGTATCCGCACTCCCTTGTGTCATATATTTAATGAAAGATACTGGTCATCAATGACCAAGAACTATGTATTTTTCTTTGTACTTGGTATAGAAATACTTATTCTGTATTTTGAATTGACTTGTGATATCTTTAGGCTAGGGTTATTTAGCATTTATACTATAGTTCTTTTGTACACACTCCCTTGTTCTAGGGTTCACGTTAATCGGTTAGTGTGCGTTTCAGACTTCATAAAACCACTACTATTGACTTATATATCACCGACTTGTATGCTTAATCAGGTTTTTTATGTTAACTCGCAAAAAGTTGGCCAATGTTCTTTACTATACTTTGAGGTTTAGTGTAACGCCCCGACTTCCAGGTATAAATTTTAAAGTTTTATACTCATTATTAGAGACCTACTCAACGAGTTAGCTGCCCCAACTCATCGTGTAGAAACGGATATGGCCGCGTGGTTTATGGAACCTGCTCGACGAGTTGGAGGACCCCAACTCGATGAGTAGATGTTGTGCATGAAATCCCTAATGCTTAGGGTTTGCACCCTATTTAAAGGACCTTAAGTCCATCCACCCTTGCCACTTTTCACGTTCCGAAGCAAAACCTAATCGATCTAACCCTATTTTTGAGTGAGTGAGGCTTAAAGTGTGTGTTTGGTGGATTTCTTGAAGAGGCTGCAGATTTAGAGGCTTGTAATGAGAAGAAGCTTATAGATCCAGTATCTACATCGTGTTGGCATCTAGTTGAAGGTAAAAAGTCTTTACATTGTGTGACAACTCGAAATTTTCATTCGGTCAAACCCTAGCAGTCAATCACTTCATATTATAAGTCAAGTTCACTTTTACTTGTTTTTGGGAAAAATAAGTTCATTTGATTATTTTAATAATTAATCTTTAAACGAACGGGTGAAAGAAAGTGTCGTCTCGGGTTTTGAAATTTAAAAACCGCAAACGCCTCAGGTCTTAGAAGTTCACGGCCAAACTTTTATGTTTGGGTCGAAAAATCATCCAAAAACGTAAACTCATGCCTTAAGCATGAGGCTACTCCCCAAAAACTTGTCATTTTGTGTTTACTCCCCATTTACCAAAAGAGTAAACTCCAAAAATCCTCTCAAGTATCATCCAAGTTTTGTTCAAATCTCTTCAATCTAGTAAGTGTTTCTAGCCCTTTCAAGTTAGTATATCACTTAATCTAGTGATTGTACATCCTTTAATTCATCCATTTATGTGTTTTGACTAGTTTTTCCAAAACACCAAGAACACCAAGAACACACACTAGTGTTCTTGGACTATAAGTTCATTTCAAGCTTCCACAATGTAAGTACTTCTATCCTAGAGTCATTTAAAGCTAGCTATAAATGTTTATACCAAGGAAAAGTCCCAAGAACACCAAAATAAAGGTGTTCACGGTTTTGGGAGGTCCCAAAACCGTAAACACCAAGAATAGGGCCAAAGTGGTGTGTTAGGGTGCCTAGATGCTTCACCATGCCTTAGGGACTTGTCTAGATTCATCCTTGATGAGTTTATCACACAAAAAGCACCAAAATCTTACATTTTTATCTGTTTACGGTTTGGGGATCTCCCAAAACTGTAAACACCCAAAAAGGTGTGTAAAAGTCCCATAAATGTCCCATAGTTGTTCCTTATGTCTAAATCCAACCTATACTAGTGCCATGATTGAGCTAAGGACTTGAAAACCCCCAAAATACCAAACTTATGAGTTTAAGGTAGTAAGCTCATGAGTTTAACGTAGTAAAATCATGAGTTTAAGGTAGTAAAATCACGAGTTTAAGGTAGTAAACTCATGGAGAAATGGTCCTTAGACCGTAAACTCCATTTAGGAGTGTTTTGATGCCACACAACACTTCCTAAGGCTTAAACATGAAGTAGGAATGTTTGGAATAGCTTAGAAGACTTCAAAACAAAAAATGGTCAAAAGGTTAGGAGTTTACCACCGTAAACTCAAGAGTTTACGAGCGTAAACTCATGGGGTGTTGGTCTTTAGGGAGTAAACTCATTTTAGGAGTGTTCCTTGAACCCCAAACACACTAGCCTTAACCTACAACACTTAGATGCACTCCTTAGCACTTATAACACTTATATAAAGTGTTTTTCATGTCATAGAGTGTCTTGACTTGTTTATTAGTTGTTTAAAGACTAATTTTTTATATACATATGTCCTCATATGTAATTAGGATCTTTGTGCGTGTCTAAGTCTTCACTTGACACCAAGCACTTATCCGACACTTCCATCCGATCCACTCGTAACAGGTGAGTTCATACCCCTTAATCAACCTTTTAAATGTTTTTAAATACTTTATGGGGGGGGGGGTAGGGGATACAAGTAGAATCATGCTACTTATTATATCAATCACATGTGATTAATAAGCAACATTCAAATGATTGGCTACTCATTAGCCGTTTTACCAAACAGTTTCCTTCAAATGTTTTTCATAAATACTTTATATGTTTAAAACTACTTATTAAACTATACATTTTACTCTGTATGTTTCATTTCAAACTCATTTACAATTGTGTTTCAAACAAATGTTTCTTTATACTTAATCTGTTTTATCAAACCCATGCTTCCAACCCGTTTTATAGATTGACATCAAGTCGATCTTTTCTTAGATAATAATTATGTTCAAAGGTTTTACAAAACTTATTTTATGCTTTTATATTATCAATTGTATGCCTATATATGTATATTTATATAAGAAATGTTTAAAAGACTTAGGAAAGCTATCCACCCTATTTCATTTTCGCGCTTGTGATGTGGTCTGGTGGGACATCGGGTATCCGTCTGAAGGTTGTCTAAATGTTAGTTATATATCATATGTACATATATAGTCATAAAGGTCCTTCCAGTTCATCCAATGCCCTTGGGTAGCAAGGGTATACATCCATGTTCATACGTACCAGTTAAATTACTAGTAAGCTACCATATGGGTAGTTTAGGAAGATACTAGAACTATTACTAGAACGCGATATCATACAATGAGTCAGTTCATTCATGAGTCAATACTTGCTAGATAGAGAGAACATACGTCACAGCTAGTACACACAGTACATTACTATACATGCTAGATAGAGAGAGAACACACATTACAGCTAGCACACATAGAACATTACAGTACATTACTATACATGCTAGATAGAGAGAGAACACACATTACAGCTAGCACACATAGAAAATTACAGTACATTACTATACTATTACATAGATATGTTTACATGATTACACTTACATGAGTACGTTTACATATACGATGATAGGACATACATCACAAGGTGCTATAGCACAGAACAAGTTCAGGATCTAACTATACCGATGAATCGCAACGCATTGTGATAGTTATGTCGGGTATACATGATCATAGTAATGTGGATGTTCACGGCGTGCATATATGCATGGGCGTATAAAGGTCTCAAAATCCCTTTGACAGGGGAGCATCTAGCCTGGTATCTAGCCATCACATTATACCTTATCCCTCAAATAAGGCAATAGGAGTACAAAAGTAGTTATTTATTACAAATAATACAGTACTTAGAAGAATTACCCTAGACTTAAGGTAATTGGTACGGTTGTAGTTCGACACTACACCATAGTACTATTTCATTTTCCCATTACATTCACTTCGTGAACATTCACACGACGCACGGTAATGTAGAAACTATATTTTTGGTTAATGATAGTCAGACTTGGGAAAAAACACACTCTTACAAGAGGCACACACACATACACTAGATGCCTTGGTAGAAGGATACGATTAGTAGGAAACATAGGGCTTCCTAGGATCATACAAAACATTTTCATACTTACAATTCATATACATTTTTTAATACTTACAATTCATATACATTTTCAATACTTAAAATTCATATACATTTTCAATACTTACAGTTCATATACATACAAATTAAGACACTAAAATACTTATGATCTCACCAGCTTTAAAGCTGATACTTTCTTTCAAAATAACTTGTATCCTTAGGTCAACCATGGACAGGTACCAAAGCAAGGTTTAGAGAAGATGAAGCTCGTTCAAGACTCATCTTTCATTTTGTTTATACTTTAGTGTCTATTATAATTTGACAGAACACTTGTATTAAAATTATATTATTAATGCAATGGATGATGTTGTTGCTTGTTTACTACTTTTCATTGTTGTGATACTGTACATGACGTCCTCCGCCCCAGAATGTTTCCGCCGTTCTTGGTTTTGGGGTGTGACACATTGGCTTTCCATTTCTTAGATCTTTTCTTATGTTAGTATATGGCAATTTTTGGTGCAAAAGGGGGTCATGCTTGAGTTTGAACTTGTCATGAGAACCTGGTCTCAGATCTGGACTCCTCTAGGCCCTCACAAACATAAAGTTATCGACTTTATCTAGCCCTAGCCCTTTTCCATGTCCTAAACTTCTTCCTAAGGCTAGTTTTGAGTGTTTTAGCTTCTTGAAGCCTTGCATGCACGTAAAGTTAGAAACTCTACGTGATAACTACACCCTAGGAGTTTAGATCTATAGTTTTGAGCCTTGGTTTCGTTTAGAGATCTCTAAATTAGGAAATGACTGAAGGAACTCGATGAGTTGCATAGCCAACTCGACGAGTTAGATGAGGGTTTCCTGCTTTCTGGATCCTGCATGAACTCGGTGAATTAGCGAGATGACTCGACAAGTTGGTTAGGGTTTTCCCGATATTCTGGATGTTGCATGGACTTGACGAGTTACTTGGTAACTCGGCGGGTTGATTGGGGTTTTCGTGACTTTCTGAGTTCTGAAGGAACTCGAAGAGTCTAGAAGCTGCACTCGATGAGTTGGATCAACATGGACTGTTGACCTTGATCGTTGACATTGACTTTGACCATGGGTTGACCAGTTTGATTTCTGAGGGTATTTTGGTAATTTAGGAATTCATGGAAGTGGATCATTGGTGGTTGTTGGTGTTGGTGTTTGGAGTCGTGTTTTCAGGAGTTTGATATTTCAGTTTTGATCGACATTCTGAGGTGAGTTGTCCTCACTATACTAACAGAGTCGAAGGCACCAATACCGACCCTTCTTTTTGGATTGATATCCTGGTTATTGCATGATGATATGCTTAGTGACCTGTTAGGTCGCTATCATGGTATATAGGATGATGTTATGTTAAAGACCGGTTAGGTCAGTATCCAGGTATATAGGATGATGCTATGATTAGTGATTTGTTAGATCTGTTTGACTGTTTGTATATGCTAGCATTTGTTATCTATGTGTTCATTGTATGATTGGGGGTGAGTTGAGGCGGACCTGCTTTATGCTGTAGGTCAACATACCCAGGGTGGCCCACATAAACTGCAAGCCATGGGAGCATATCAGTCAGATCGAATGCCCGGAGAATGGTACAGACAATTTGAAGGCCCGGTGAGGCGGACCAGACATGCTGAAGGTTCTAAGAGTGGGCCAGATAGACTGAAGTCCCGGTGAGGGCGGTCCAGTCATACTATAGACTCTATATGCATGATGTTTGCTATTATATGGTTATGGTTTGTATAACGTTGGTATTTTGGGGGAACTCACTATGCTTCGGGCTTACAATTTGGATTTTGTTTCAGGTACTTCGGATGATCGCGGGAATTCAAAGGTGTGATCGTGCACCTCCTTGCATTTCTATGATTTAATTTTTGGGATACTATGATATGAAACTATTTTGAAAACATTTTGTGATAAATAATGGTTTTTGAATGCTTGAAAAAGTTTTAAATTTTCATGAATTTTATGGATGTTACAAGTTGGTATCAGGGCTTTAGTTTGAGTGAATTGGAGGAACACACGTGTGAATCCAGTCTCAAGCTAAGGAAAAAGATTTTCAAATGGTTTTCAAAATACTAAAGGAGGATACAGAGTGTACGATCAGTCGGAGCCAGTAAGTAGACCCCAAAATACCATAGAGATATTTGATATTGTGATATGTTAGAACAACATGCTAGTTCTACGCTAGGGATCTTCAAAAATTTCAAGATAGAATTTCCTGATTATATGATGCCTGATAGCCTAGGGTTTTCCTTATATGAAATTGACATCATTATTGTAGTTACTTAGTGTATGCATCATAGTTGTACATAATTAGGATCTTATAGCATGAGAATGTTTGGTTTGGCCTTATTTCTTGTTCTTGTTTGATGAAGGGCTTATGGTAGGATCAAATATTTAAATGTCTATAGGGTCCAGTGTTATGTATGACTAGTAGACAAGAGTGCTGTAGGGTTGGAGGAAGTTTCATGGGTGAGTTTTGCGGGTCAGTCGGCCAGTTATGATATATTTAGCCTTCCTCTAGGAGTGAGGATTGAGCACTCGCCATGCTTATGTATATTGTTAGGGCGTTGTGATGATACTTGATACAAATATGGGTAGGTTTGGAAGGTAGTATGGGCCCGTACTATTGAAAGCATATGATCCATACGCGTATCAAGGAACTCACAACCCTTAGGGTTTTATTGGGAGTTGGTTCCCCGTTATTATATGGAATGGCTGATATCTTCTTGGTATATTTTCAGCATGGTGGTCACAAGGCGATTTGTGACTGGATCCGGATCAGGATCAGGAGATGACAGTCAGGATGGACCAGCAATGCCCGACGTCATTGGTCAGATGAGGCCGGATGAGTTGGATGCCAGGATTTGAGAGATCCTGCATGATGAGGTTGCTACTCTATTTCGGGTATAGTTTCCGGAGATATTTTGGTCTATCAAGACCGCTATAGTGGAGTACTTTGATGAACTCTATGCAACTCTTACTGAGACAGCTGCCGCTGCATCCTTCACAACCGCTGGTAGTGGGACCAGTCGGTCTTTTCAGTACCGGGACTTCGATAACATGAAGCCCCCGACTTTTGATGGGATTCAGGATCCGATCATAGCCATGAGGTGGCTATCTGACATGGAGGGATGTTTCTTCACATGCTCATGTCCTACTGACCAGAAGGTCAGGTGTACTCTGAAACCTGCTGAGGTCCGGAGCCAAGGACTGGTGGAGGTTGATGACGGGGTTGTATATTGGTGATCAGAGAGTTGGCGGTTGGTTGCATCGAACACTAAAAAGTCGCCTAAAAGGTGTGGGTGACAGTTGTAACGTGTGTTAGGCGGGGTCATATCAATGCCAGTTTCAAATTTCGTGTGGCCAAATCTTATCCTTTTAAGATTTCGTTTTAGTTACTCCTTTTCGCAGTTGATTCAGTTGCACCCTTTCATAATTAATTGCAATCAATTATTCTGTGAAACTGAAAGTAATCATGAGTACCATGAACTAGAATTTGGAAAATCACAAGGATCTTCGTGCGAGAGTGTGTCAAAGGTAAAGAAATAAATCAACATTATTCGATGGGATTATAGTGATAACTTTTAAGAGATTTCACTCATATCACTATCATCATCGAATTCAGATGTATTTTTCAGCATTAAGTTTATTTTCTAAACTCAATTTAGTGTCTAATGAGTCAAACTTCTGCATAGTATCAAATTTGATTTTCTCTTTGTCATTTTCATCCAAAAGTTGTACTAACATATTTTTGTGATCTTTAGACTTTATGAAAGATTCAATTTAGTCCAGTCCTATTTTGTAAGCATCTGAGACTTTGTCAGGTGAGATGATGGATTAGCACCTGTAAGAATCCGCATCGATTTCATCCTCTTTCAATTCAAGAAAGGGAAAAATCATCTTATGGATTTTCTTTCCAATTTTGCAATCAAGATGCAACTGGGTAATATTGAAATAAAGTCTTTTAGAAATTAAACAAAAAATGTTTCATTGTTTTAAAAGCCCCAAATTATCTCTTTTCAAATAAATCAACTCATCCCTAGACCTAGACAAATCTGACTACAACTTTTCAATCCATATGCGCCTCTCTTCACTTTTGTTCGAAACCCTGTCGAGTTGATCGGTTACGTTAGAATTATTCAGATAGGTTCTTTTTAAACTTTCACTGAAACTAGATACTGCATATTTTAGATCATCTAATTCAGTTTCATATTTAGACACAAGAATATTTAAGAATGGTGTGTACCTTGTTAATCACCTTCTCGCACTCGCTAATCTTCTCAGGGACGGGTTTTGCAGCGAAACAGCGAAACAGTTATATGGCAACACATAACATTTAGCACATAAAAGCATTTTAGGCAACTTTCCTAAAATAAACTAGTGCTCGTGTCTAAAATCCAACAGACACACATCTCAAAATTTCACTTAGCATTCTAAGTTTAAGTCTAGAAATCCTACAAATTCCTAGTTCGCTTAAACTAATGCTCTGATACCAACTGTGACATCCCCAAAATCTCAGCCAGAAAAGACCGATTTCATTTATGCTTTTTAAAATAATTTCAGAGTAAATCCTTTTGATTTAAAAGTGTTGCGGAATTTGTTCCCAAAACAAAACATGATAAAATAATATTTATCAAAGCATTTCATCAAGAGATGCATTTTCATTATATAATCAAAACTCGGGATGTCATGTTCCGATACAGACCATAACACATAAACGATAACATTACAAGTCATTCAACAAATATATACATATATAGACTTGTAAACAAAACAACTCGATGATTCATCCATCTTACGCCCTTGCGCCACTTCCTGTAATACAAATAAAACTGAGTGGGTCAGGCTTGGGAGCCTGGTGAGCATATAGGGTTTTCAACCCACAATAAATAAATTATATTTAATTTCACCAACCAATCACTATCCCGATTACCCATTCCCGTTATCCTCACTTTACGTCCCTAAAATAACATCTAGCTCAAGGGACCTAATCTAGGATTTTTATCGGGACGGACATTACTGCTAAGGGCTTTCCTCAACAATAGATATCCTAAAGGCAACCATGAGGGGGATAGAGTACACCGGTGAACACATCGTTCACAACACCTACAGGTTATGAACCTGCTAGCGTTCCACTAGAATGTCTAGAAAGAGTCTGTGGTCGTTATCCATACTCCGCTGAATAACTAGATCAACAACAACAACAACATCGAGGCCTCTCATCTGTTTATTACACACCAACTATCTACCCATGTTCTACCCAACATATTAGTAGATAAAAATACATATTTTTATACATAGTTTAAAACCTATATATCATTTTCATTCAATACATATTCCACATAACAGATGAGGCACACCCACATAACACATATTTCATAGGAAATAAATCAGATCTATGAGATAGAAGAGAATGAATATACATTCACACATATAACAACAAAATTATACACATAAACAACAATATACTTAATACACTCAAACCATACTTGTATTATTATAGTGTTTATGAAAGGTAGTATACACTCACTTGATCAGAAGACGATCAGACAGCACTACGGCTTGTAGAAGTAGTAATCCTCAGCAGATCTGGAAGATCTCTACAAAAATTGAACTTCTCGCGGGCAGAGCTTCGGACCGGAAACCGCACTTCTCGGGATCTTCGGGATCTCAGGACTTGCTTCGGGGCTCGGGAATGATACCGGGGCTTCGGGGTACTTCTGGCATGCAAATCGAGGTAAAACGGGAGAGAGAAGAGAGAAAAGAGCAAAAGAACTCGGCTGCCCTCGCATCCTATTTATAGGAGGCTGGAGCCTCGGAGTACGCGCGGCGTACTGCCTCAGAATCGTCATTGCTTACGTATCCGAAGAACTCGAGTGCGAGGCGTGTCATGCTTCGCTGTACGCGGGGCGTACGCTAGTACGCTGGGCGTACTTCGGATGAGTCCGATGACTCCTCTTCGGATAATGCCGGATTTAATAATTAAATTTAATTATTAATTATTTAATAAACTTCGAAAATTCATATCTTCTTCATACGAACTTCGTTTTCGACGTTCTTTATATCCACGCGTAGGTGAGACTACGCTCTACAACTTTCGTTTAGACTTTGTCGGCTAATTTTAACTTTATTTTTATTATTTATTTTTAATAGGTCGGGACAGAAAAACTTCGTTATAAATTCATAACTTCTTTGTTTGACGTCCGTTCTCGCCTAACTTTTCATCGCTTCGATACCAACAACGAGATCTTTGATTCTCGTTTAGATTGTTTCGGCTAAAAACCGCTCGATCTCAAATCGAGTATTTCAGGCCGTATACCGCTAAGTCGAAACTTCAGAAAATCGTAACTTCCTCATATGAAGTTAGATTTGGGCGTTCTTTATATATTCGGAAACCTCGTTTCAACTACTACAACATTATCCAAAGATATTAAGTTTATTTTACACTTAAATTTTGACGCTTATTTTTATTCTTAATAATCCAACCACATAATTAAGCAATTAAGCACAAAACACATAATACTCAAATAATACACTTCTATTATTTCAAAACGGGTTACAAAGGTTAACCTAGACTATTATATAAACATTAATGACAGGCCCATAAACACAGGCGTTACAATACTCTCGGGTGTTTCTGAACTCAAAATAAGGACTCGGTATGAAAATTTTCAACAGTAAGGCATTTTTATGAAAAGAATTTTGAAAAGTGAAAAAGGATGTGGTGCATGCAATCATCTGAGCTCAAGTAAGTACTCCCAAATTACCCATACAAGTTTATGTTATGATATGCTTATGAGAACTGCATGTTAGATTAGAGCTAAGGATATAGGAAGGATGCGTTATGTGCATGTTATATGTGTATCAACTTTATGAACTGCATGCTAGTACAAATTAGTCAGTGATATGATGGCCTGATTAGGACATGCTTGATTATGTGTACTGAATGCTTGAATGCTGCTTGCTTTGTGCTTTTAGGAGTTCTAGTTATCCTTAAATAACTAGTAAACGAATATGTTAAGTTACATATTGCAAGGACTAACTAATTTCAGAAGGTGAGGTTTAGCTCTATTTCACAGCTCTTGTTTGGGTCCACCTGTTGTAGGGTAGGACCTCTCATTTGAAGAATTATCTAGTCTTAGTGATACATAATAGTATTCGTGAGCTAGTTAGGGGGAGATAGCAGAAACTTCTTATGCAGCTAATGGCGGAGAGTGGATCGGTGATTACCCTAGGGCAAGCCTAGGATGAGATTAGCGCATAAAGCAGTAGTAGTAGAAGGGATTTAGTGGATCTAGGCGGTTATTAAGGAAAGTACGGATAGATGTGGAATGTAGTATGGCCCGTACTACTGAAAGCAGAGGATCCGTACTCGAAACAAGGAAGGCTGAGATGAACCCAGGAAACTTGTACTATGTGAGATCCCTCGAGTGATGATATGTATACTGATGTCTGTTATGGTGTATTTTCAGTATGGTGATGCTACACACTAGACCAGTTGGTGCTTCAGGCGCAGACGAGGGATCAACCCTGGGCTCTGGAGCCGGGCAGTTAGATGAGAAGATGAGAGATTTCATCTCAACTAAGGTCACGTGTAACGTTTTAGACCATACTCCTATGATATTTGGTATGGTCAAGGTGTTGGATTAGATGTCTAGGTCCATAACTATTAATGGTATGTATTCGATCCGACTTGGCATGGTCCATTTGGGTTGAATAGCATCAGAACGATTTGGATAGACTTTTGTGAGAAAAGGACATATATGATTTATTAATATATTATAATTTCTAATATATTAATATGAAATCATATTATTTAATTAGTATTGATCAAGAAATAATTTTGTGATCAAAAGACACTAATTAAATATATAGGGATTGATTGTGTAAATCATTCATTCTTATATATGTGGGCTTATGATTCATAGTTCTTCATGTTGGGATAAACCCATGGAGTAACCCATGGATACTCCATGGAGGTTTTAACCTATGGATCATGAAGAATATGGAAAGACATGAGTTACATGGGGTAACCCTAATAGCCAAAATATATAAGGACCCAATAGCTCAAGAGATCGACCCTAAAGGTTTCAATGAGAGGGCTAGCCGATTTTAGCATAAGGACTTTTTTCTCAAGTTATTCGAAGTTGTAGTTGATGTTGTGTGAACCATTTGAGGTGTCACACTTGAGGCACTCGGCTCTTAAGCTCCATGGAATCAAGCTACAACACAAAAGGTATGTTACTCTAACTAGTGTCTTATTTGGTATATGAAAATGCATGCTAGTTATAGTTTTAATGCCTTGGAATCCATTTGCATGTATAATTAGTGAAAACATAGATCCAAGGTATTTAGGGTTGTATGTGCACCATAAGATGTTGTAGTATACTAAAACCCTTCAGTGGTTTCAGAGCCAAGGCTTGTTTTCAGGTTATACTTGTTGAAATAGCTTACAAATCCAAAATTCTGGCTTTCTGGGCACTGTACTCGCCGAGTCCACTGATGGACTCGCCGAGTCCATGAAGAAATTCATCCTACTCATCGAGTAGGTTCATACAGTCGATGAGTAGAAGCCCCTAATAGCACATTTTCGACTTTTAAGGCTGGAATTGAACTAGAATCATTACCCTAAGCTGTTTTTGGACCTACAAACCTATTTTTAAGTGTTAATGTTCATTCTAATCCAATTCAACAGATAATTATCAATAAATTCATGTTTTTTATTTGTTTAATGGTTAGGCTAATTACATGAAAATTGATTGATTTGAATTATCTTGTTCTTATGAGTTCTTTAGGTTAATTGAAAAATTATGTGATAATTTGTTTTCAATCCAAATTGATCTAAAAGTTGTTCATAACATGTGTTTTTGTAACTTATCCTCAAGTTATATGAAAAGTCACATTTAAGATTTTTTAAAACTCATAAGATTTCCATAAGTTATGAAAATAAAGAGTCTCATTTTTAAATGTTTTAAAGTCTTCCATAACTTGTTCTCAAGTTATGGAACTTGAAGAGTTTTTTCATTAAAACTACTTTAAACTCATAAGTTATGGAATTGAAAAGTTTTTGAATTGTTCAAAACTTGCCCTCAAGTTTTGGAATTTGTAAAGTTTCCCCCCATGAATACTTTAATTCCAAGTTAAACCCTTAGAATTTTAAGAGTTAAAATTCAACCCTTATACTATTATAATATTAATAGTTGATAGTTATATATATATATATATATATATATATATATATATAAGAACAAAGTCAGTCTTACCGTTAGTAGACCACATTCACGAAGCCGATCTATAAGGGGGGGGGGGTATAAGGTTATTGCCTATAAAATGGCTGTTTAATGAGTTTCCGTTCTCACCCACCGCTTCCTTGACTAGGGGATGGTCGTTAGCCAAACATGTAGGACAAGGACTATAATTCTCCTTTTATTATAAGTATAATGATAATTATAAAGAAACCAAACCTTTTATAAATTCCCAATCTTAGTTACTTTAGGAAAATGTGAATTTGGTGCTAACCCATGAAATTACACTTTGCACTTTGCTTAAGTCGGTAGTGGAGCGCGTGTTGTTAACCGACACACTAGCCTGGATTTAACAAGGTAGAAAAAAGGTAACTTAATGTTTATATAGAATCGATGGAGCGCGTGTGGTTAACTGGCATATCGATTAAGTGATAAATATTAAGGGTACCAAGTATATTTGCATGGTTATTCACACCTTGTTTGTGATCCTCGGCATCCCAGTCTTAAAACTGAAAGGGTACAATCAAGATTTAAACATGTCATTGAATAGTTCAATGAATCTCAAAATATCTAGGAGTTTCAAACCAATTAAAACCTAATACCTATTTCGTTTTTCATGGTGGAAATTGGTGAATCTTTATTTGCTACCTTCAAATATTTTATAGCTTAGATTACGACATCCCTCTTCCAAGTTATAAACGTATTGTGTTGGGTCCTAGCCTTAATATATCATATTGGGTGTTATATTAAGGACTTAAATCAACTAACTTGAATATCTCCCATTGTAGATGTCTGGTTCAGACTACTATGATCTTCCCAAATCCCTTGGAACAAGCTTTTCTAATGAAGATTATTTCCTGTGATTGGTTCATGGAAATCATACTTCTCTTCCTTCACCTCCCCCAATCAGTCTCCCTAACCTACAAGTTCTTGAAAAGTTCATGGTCACTCAAGCCCTATTGGTAAGCAAAGTCTATGTGTGCTCACATCTTGGAGATAAAGTCACATATTGACAAGCTGAGAGAGTTGGGTGTCAAGGTCTAGAGGAAGTTGGTTGTTGACTAGTTTCTTCAATCACTTTCTAAGTCACATATTGAGTTCCTTTAGGACTACTATATGACAGACCATGACATGACCCTTAATGATCTTACCTATTTGCTTGGTGCTGCTGAATCAACAATGATTTGGAGCACTACTAAAAGCAAATTTGATTGGACGATCGACTTCCCAAACTTCCATGGACTTTGAAAAGGGTAACATTGGAAATCTAGGAAATCTTTCTCTTCCCAATGGAAAGGGATCGGCCATAGTCAATTCAGCTGATCAAATGGTAAAGAGAAAGGCTAAGTCTGAGATAGTGTCGTGAACCATTCCTAAAGAGTCCATATGTTCCTGTTGCCAAAGGAAGGGGCGTTGGTTGCGAAGCCGACCTCTTTACCTGAAAGATCATAAGGTTGGTCAAGTCAAAAAGTTTCACTCTACTTCAGGTAAGTCCACTATCTAACACTATTAAGTTCCTCTTTGGAGATTCTTATTACATGATGTGACTAGGTCACATGTCGATGTTTTAAGAATCAAAGAAATGAGAGGAAGCTCAAAGGAAGCATATGCTGATTTTGATCGCGAAGATGGATTTTGATCGCATGGTTCAGTGATCAGAAATTTGAGTTGTGATAAACTGTTTGGGAATTGATAACAACATTGTTTTCATATGCATTTGCATTGTAAGGATAAGTTTTTCCGCAAGTTTTAAAATAAAAGAAAAAAATATTTTGATTTTATTTATTTTAAGTATCCTTACAATGAAATTTGTGAAAAATAATTGTTTATATGATTCCATTAATAGCAATATTGGAAAGTGGATTTGATTCTTTCGTTTGTGGTAGTGTCATAATTTGCCAAAAAGGAAAAATTCTCATCACCCAAGTTTTTAGTTGGATAGAAACTTGGAATTATGCAGCTTGTATTCTACGATGAATGAGAATTTTTATCTTTAAGAAATTAAGACTAATTCTTTGTTCACATGTATATGTGAGTCAAGTGAAGGACTAGGAGATCGGGTACACTTGGTTGTGCACTGATCAGGTCCACCAGAAAGAACGATAACATTATTTGTCATGATTTACTGAAGTTTAGTAAATATGGTTATACTTACAAGTTTAAGTATAATTCTGAAACATTGGAAAAGTTTCAATGTATGGCAGAACGAATGAGAAGAATCAAATTAGGTAGAAAGATAAAAGTTTCTCAAATCTGAAAAGACGGGAGAGTAATTTAGTATCTTGTTTTTTGATTATGTTAGTGATTAAGATACCATATCACAATTGATTCTCTAAGGACATCTTAGTGCTTTTGTTTGACTAAGAAGAGGAATCATGAATTGTTGAATTGGTTAAATCAAAAGATGAATCATACTTTGTTCCAAAAAAATTGAGTCTTAGAGTAATAATCTAAGATTGTAACTTGAGTGACATAATCTTAAGAAGGTTTATAACACTTGTCAAATGTAGAGTAAAATATTTCCTTACTCATGTACATTTGAAAGTGGTAAGTTGTGATGTTTTGGATAAAACAAAGACCAACTAAGACCAATTATGTGAAGTGTTTGTCTTAATAAGAATCCACACTAACTCTTGAATATTTGCTTTGTCAAAGATTGGTTCTCGACAAGAGAATCTTATATGTCAAGAGGTCAGTGGGAGTCTTAAAGATCCCGAAAGATTTTCAAGAACTAATCAAGAATAAAACATGTAGTTTATCACTAGCTCACGACTTGAGGTTTGTAACCTATCGTGTTAACATACTCTTATTTCTGTGCCCGTTCAAGTTAAAGTTGACTACACATCTGAGTTCTACAATTTGTCATTGTTTGGACAACTACTTGGAAGCAATGGCAGGCCCTTGTGCTGCCAGGTCGCAAGAAGTTAAGATTGCACAAGTTCGGTCCATATGAGTTTGGATTTGTCACTAACCTTCCTCTATGGTTATGAAAAATTCACTTGGATAGGAACACATACACCATAAAATCTAAGTGTCATAAGGTTTTTCTTCGATTCATGAAAATGATGGTGAGGAAACGCTTTCACTAAATAGATTTTATGTAGATAGCAATTATGATATTTGCATTCTCAAGGTCGTTAGTGGAGTGTGTGTGGTTAACTGGCACACTAACATGGACTTGTGAGAAATGGCAAAGGTCTAAACAATTGAGACTATGATTATGGCATCCCTTTTCATAGTTATAAAACTGTTTAGACACATATGTGAGCTATCTAAGGAAAGGTGTATGATTTTGATAAAGTTCTATCAAAGCATATTGTATCAGAAATATGTACTTTAGTAAGAAAGTCAACAAATTATTGATTTCTAGAAGTCCAACTGATTTTTGGATACATGTCAAAGCTAGTGAGAGCAGATGTATTATGCTAATAATTATTATGCTAGTGAGAGAATGATTATTATGTTAAGTGTTAATTATAGAAAACAAAAGTTTCAATTGGGAAAAGTTGCTTTGCTATAATTAAAGGAGAGAAAATTATACTTCATTTCAAATCTAAAAGCTTAGATTGAGATCTTAATCATCTTTAGTCAAGTATATATATGAATGTTATGTTGGAATGGTTCAACATAAGGAAATTCTATATATGAGAACATTATCTGCGTTCTAAAATTCGATTATGATTATGGCATCCCTTTTCATAATCTGAATTATGAGAACATGGAAAATAGAAATAGAAATATTACAGCAAAAGACTAGTATAGCATCATGTCTTTATGTGATACATCGTGAATGGTGTCCCATATGATTCAGATATATGATTGATTGCATGTGCTATAATATTCATCTGTTCTAAATTTTTCCAAATGCCTAGGGTGTTAAGAGGGAAAAGTACTAGAACTGGATATGAATAAAGCGGTTAAGAAATTGTTGAGGACAATCTGAGGTGTTACAAAAGATTGGTTGCTCATGGACAGTTGGAAGTATGGTTTAAATTATTGGAAAGGACCATCTTGACATATTCAAAAAAGAAGAAACTCTTGTTCGGAAGGGATAGTAAAAATGGGAATATGGAAATGTCTCCATACGTGGAAGTTATTCAATCTATGTAAGATTAGAAAAACTTAATGCAAGAAGGACATTCAAAGCGATGTACTTTAAATATGAGACTTCGTTTCCATGGAATTGATCTCCATTGGAGTACTATGTAATGTCTGATGATAAGTATTTATGACTTTGTGTATAATCATTACAAGAGGATCAATGCATATAAGTTTAGAATCTAACAGTTTTTGGTATGTGGCAAGAATGAGGAAATCTTACATTTACGATAAGGATTTGGGATTGTGAAATGAGAATCATTGGAATTATGTTGAATTGATCTATTCCACAAAGTAAGGTTCAAAGACAAACATAGTGTGCATACTTGGTGTATGGCATAACTATTTTTTAGATAAACATAGTGTACATGCTTGGGGCATTGGACAACTATTGTTTTGATTCAAGTATTAAGTTGGTAAATCGAAACATTACATGAATAATGAGTAATCAATACGGTGTTTAAATAAAAGGTTTTTTATTTACTCACAAAGTTGTCTAGGACCATAGAGGATTAGTATTATTCTTGTGTTTCACTTTGAATGTTTTGACTTCCAGAATAGCTAGGTTATTCTTTCCGAATGACTAAGTTATTTAAATTCTCCACAGCCAATCATATGTTGGAAGTAGGTATGAATCAAGACTGTCATGAAGTTGGCTTGTAGATGTCTGAGGTGTTGAACATAGCAAAAGTTGCTACAACATTCATGAGTGATTGTGAGACAATAATATCTTATATTCTTCAAACCTAAAGATATGAGTTGTTTACTATAAGTTGGTTATACATTGATTGTACGAAAATGCATTGGTAACTCGATGTTATAAAACGTGCCTTGGTGTATGATTCAACAAGTAGTAGAACACGCATATGAGTCAAAGTTTTTCCATTCCTTTTACCCTTATACGGGTAAAAGTGATATATATATGGGCCCCTCGATGATTTAGTGATGACAAATGGAAGTGCTCGGTCGGGGCTGGACTGATTTGATTTGTTCAATTAGTCGGTCGTCATAAATCGGATATCGGGAAACAATAGATGGATAGAGAGAATGATTATAACCCATGTCTCAGTACAAAATGTATCTAGAATGGAGGAATATATGATCCCTTATATAATGGACGCGTCATTGAGTTGTTCAGAGTTCTACAGCGGCATTAAGAGCTACGATTGCTAGTTGGGTTTTTTAGTCATACGTAATAATAGTTTTAGACTTATCCAAGTGGGAGACTGTTGGATTAGATGTCTACATCCATAACTATTAATGGTGTGTATTTAACTCGGCTTGGCATGGTCTGTTTGGTTGCATGGCATCGAAACGATTTGAATAGACTTTTGTGAGAAAAGGATATATATGATTTATTAGTATATTATAATTTCTAATATATTAATATGAAAACATATTATTTAATTAGTATTGATCAAGAATGAATATGGAATTAACTTTGTGATTAAAAGACACTAATTAAATATATGGGGATTGATTGTGTAAATCATTCATTCTTATATATGTGGGCTTATGATCCATAGTTCTTCATGTTGGTATAAACCCATGGAGTAACCCATGGATACTCCATGGAGGTTTTAACCCATGGAGCATGAAGAATATGGAAAGACATGAGTTACATGGGGTAACCCTAACAACCACAATATATAAGGACCTCGTAGTTCAAGAAATCGTCCATAAGGGGTTCAATGAGAGGGCTAGCCGATTTGAGCATCAAGACTTTTCTCTCAAGTTATTCCAAGTTGTTGTTGATGTTGTGTGAACCATTTGAGGCATCACACTTGAGGCACTCGGCTCTTAAGCTCCATGGAATCAAGCTACAACACAAAAGGTATGTTACTCTAACTAGTCTCTTATTTGGTATATGAAAATGCATGTTAGTTTTAAGTTTAATGCCTTGGAATCCATTTGCATGTATAATTCGTGAAAACATAGATCCAAGGTATTTAGGGTTGTATATACACCATAAGATATTGTAGTATACTAAAACCCATCACAAGGATGGTATCTTGGAGCTTTTGGATGAGAGGCTTAGTACATTCCGCACTGAGGTGGCAGCCATGATAGGGTCTCGCACGCCGACATTCAGGGAGTTCAGAGCCTGTGGAGCTCCCGACTATCATGAGGCTCAGGAATCCATTGCTAGCGGCAGATGGTTGGCAGATGTCACCACCGCCTTTCGCACCAGCAGACGACCCGAGAGGGATAAGGTTCGACTTGCTCCTTACCTATTGAAGGACATGGCACAAGATTGGTGGGAGGAGGTTGGGAGAACTATTGGTGCTGATACCGCTATTGATGTGATGACTTGGCGTGACTTTTCTGCCAGGTTCAGGGCCGAGTTTACACATGTGATTGAGGTTCAACACGTTGCCAGGGAGTTCCAGGATCTCCAGCTGACTACAAAGATGGTGGCCGAGATCATCGCTATGTTCAGGGAGCGGGCCCTTCTCGTTTTGCAATATGTGGCAGACGAGGACTTGAAAAGGTCCTGATATCATGAGATGATGCGGAGTGATATCCGCCAGTTTGTAATCGGATCTAGCTGCTAGACGCTGGATGATATGATTGCTAGGGCTCAGGAGAGGGAGTTGGATTTGGAGATGGAGAGGAATAGGAAACCAGATAGGGTTAACACAAGTATTTTGGGTAAGAAGCCCAATGTATCAGATCATAGATAGAGGAGTCTGCAGGGCCGCAACCGGTGTGGAAAATATTGAAAGATGCACGAGGGGACGTGCAGGGTGGGGAGTTCGGGCTGCTTCAAGTGCGGCCAAACTGGTCATATGAGCAGGGATTGTACTGCTACCACCACCACCACCATAGCAATTTCAGATCTGATTTGCTTTCAGTGTAATCAGAGGGGCCAAAAAAGGGCCCAGTGTCCGGGTTTAGCAACGGTAGGACAGGTGGCGACGCAAGCTCCTGCCTTGTTGAGGATTATAGTTGGACGTCAGGGCCGGGTTGAGGCGCCTACGGTGAGGAGCAAGGCTTTTCAGCTTACTGCAGAGGATGCACGTGCAACTCCTGTTGTTGTGATGGGTATGTATTCTCTCCTTATCTCTTTATTTTTATTGATTATCGCTTATGTTTACTTGTTTAGTTATACATTTATTCTTAGTGAACGGTATATCAGCTCTGGTATTGTCCGATTAGGGGGCTACCAGATCATTTGTGTCGCTCATGCTTAGCAAGCGATTTGCTGGAGCTCCAAGGGAGCTAGACTGTCCACTTGATCTTAAGATAGCAGATGATAGGATCGTTCGGGTTGCGAGGGTGCATCGGGGATGTATACTACAATTGTTCGACGAGCTGTTCTCCATGGATTTGGTCCCCATTCCCCTGCGAGGGAATAAGGTTATAGTAGGTATGGACTGGTTGAGCCCCAATCGGGCAGTAATTGACTGCAAGCAACAACTAGTGAGAGTTCGGACTCCTAGTGGGGGAGGGTTAGTGATTCAGGGCAAGAGGTTGCAGTATGGACCGACTCTGTGTTCAGCAGCGAGGGCGAGGTGCTACCTACAGGTTATGTCGTCAATGTTATGGATACCCGAGACAAGGGTAAGGCAACAGTGGATGATATACCGATCGTACGAGAGTACCCAAACGTGTTCCCTGAGGATTTTCCTAAGATACCTCCGGAGAGACAGATTAAGTTTAGGATTGACCTAGTACCTGGTGTGGCTCTGATGGCCAAGGCACCATATTGGTTGTCTACGCAACTACAAGAGCTACTAGACAATGGATTTATCAGGCCAAGTAGTTTGCCATGGTGAGCCCTGATCCTGTTTGTACGGAAGACGAATGGGTCACATTGGATGTCCATAGACTACCAGGAGCTGAATAAGGTAATGGTGAAGAATTGTTATCCTCTCCCGAGGTCGATGATTTGTTTGACCAGCTACAGGCTGCATCTTGGTTCTCCAAAATTGATTTGTGATTGGGTTATTACCAGATGCAAGTCAGAGACAAGTATGCGTAGAAGAAAACTTTTAGGACTCACTATGGTCACTATAAGTTTGTGGTGATCCCTTTAGGCTCACCAATGCTCCATCCGCATTCATAGATCTCATGAATCGCATGTGCAAGCTGATGCTGGACTGGTATGTGATAGTCTTCATTGATGACATCTTGGTTTACTCCAAGACTCAAGAGCAGCATGAGGAGCACTTGAAGGAGGTATTGGTGACACTGAGGAGGGAGAGAGTTTTCGCAAAGTTCTCCAAGTGTGAGTTCTAGTTGTGTGAGGTGTAGTTTATGGGGAAACTTTTCAACCAAAAGAGTATTATGGTCGATCCGGCCAAGATAGAGGCCGTGATGCAGTGGGAGGTTCCGAGGTCTCCAACTGATACTCAGAGTTTTCTTGGTCTGGCGGGTTATTATCGGAGATTTATCCAAGATCGTTGTTCCTTTGACCTGACTGACCAAGAAGTCGATGACATTCCGCTGGCGGCTTGAGCAGCAGGCAGCCTTCGAGACTCTTAGACAGTGGTTACATGAGGCACCGATTTTGATTTTGCCGGAGGTAGTCGATGACTTCGTAGTTTAGTGTGACACTTTCATCACAGGCATGGGCGCGATATTGATGCAACGGGGTCACGTGATAGCTTACGCTTTGAGACAGTTGAAACCTCACGAGGTGAACTACCCGACGCGTGATTTAAAGCTGGGGGTTGTGGTTTTCACCCTCATGATTTGGTGGCATTACCTCTATAGGGTCCTTTGTACCATTTACACGGACCACCAGAGTTTTAGGTACCTCTTGGATCAGCCGAATTTGAACATGAGGCTGCGTCGGTGCTTAGATGTGGTGAAGGACTACGATTATGTGATCCTTTATCACCTAGGGAAGGCCAATGTGGTGGCCGTTGCTCTGAGCTGCAAGGCGACGGCGGCTCCAATACGAGACATATGTCTGAGGATGACAGTGATTACTCCGTTGCTGGAGAGGATTAGAGAGGTGCACGTCGAGGGTCTGAAGGAAGAGTGCCGGAAGTGTGAGAGGATCATAGGTCAAGTGGCCTCGTTTGATTATGATAATCGTGAGTTGTTGACCATGCATGGAAGGATCTGGGTTCCGTTCTAGGAGGGGTACGACAAGTTCTGATAGATGAGGCCTACAAGCCAGTGTTCTCCATCCATCCCGGGACGAAGAAGATGTATTGGGATCTTCACCCTGATTACTGGTGGCCCTGCATGAAGAGGTATGTAGCATGGTACGTGGAGCGGTGCTTGACCTGAAGGAAGGTCAAGGCCGAGCACCAGTGACCACATGACAAAATGCAGCCGTTATACATTCCTGTGTGGAAATAGGAAGATATCACTATGGATTTCATCACCAAGTTTCCCAGGGCCGCACGAGGAGTAAATTCGATATGGGTCATCCTGGATCGGTTGACCAAGAATGCTCATTTCATCCTGATCCAGGAGAGTTATCAGTAGAGAAGCTGGCCAAGATCTATGTGCGTGAGATAGTGGCACAACATGGAGTGCCTATTTCGATGGTGTCAGACCGAGATGTTTGTTTCGCTTCCCGATTTTGGAAGCGGTTTCACGATGAGATGGGTACTCGTCTCCACTTCAACACCGCTTTCCCCCCCTCAGACCGATGGACAGAGCGAGAGGATGATACAGACTCTCGAGGACATGCTATGTACATGTGTATTGGATTTCGGTGGCAGTTGGGATACGTATCTTCCATTAGCGGAATTTTCGTATAACAACAGTTACCACGCCATCATAGACCGACCTCCCTTCGAGATGCTCTATGGGAGGATGTGTATGACCCCAATCTATTGGGGTGAGGTCAGTCAGAGGGTTATAGGGAGTACTCAAGACCACTGAGAGGATCTAGCAATTTCAGAGCAGGCTCCAGACTGCTCAGAGTTGGCAGAAAAGCTATGCCGACAAGCGCCGTTCATACTTGGAGTTTCGGGTGGGTGACATGGTCCTCTTGAAGGTGTCACCTTGGAAAGGTGTCATTAAGTTCAGGAAACGAGGCAAGATGGTCCCCAAGTACATCGGTCCTTTCAGGTTTATATCCCAGGCGGGCAAGGTGGCGTATCAATTGGATCTTCCAGCAGTGCTCAACCAGATACTTAACACTTTTCATGTTTCCCGGCTACGGAACTTCCTAGTGGATGACTCCGCAGTTGTACCTCTAGAGGATATACAGGTTGATAACAACCTGAACTACATTGAGAGACCAGTAGCTATCCTCGATAAGAAGACAAAGGAGCCGAGTAACAAGAGGGTTGAGTTGGTGAAGGTGTAGTGGCAGCACCGCAAGGGTTCCGAGTGGACTTGGGAGCCCGAGGAGACATGAGGGGGCACTACTCGGTGTTGTTTCCCGATGCAGTAGACTTCAAGGATGATGTCTAAGACAAATGGGGGAGAATTGTAATGCTTGTGTCCTGGTACGCATTTAACTATAATTTATGCACTTTTGTAGAGCAACTCAACGAGTTGGCAGCCCCAAACTCGTCAAGTAGAAACCAGAATTGACATGGGGTTTTAAGTCACCTAATCGACAAGTTGGGAGCCCTAAATCGACGAGTAGGGCTGCCATGATGAAACCATAAATTCGGGGTTTTGCACCCTATTTAAGCATCCTAATCCGTACTTGTTGGCCTCATTTACAGCCTCCAAGTCCCAAACCTTAGTTCCAGAAACCCTAATGCATTTGTGAGCTTGTGATCCATTTTTGAGTGAACTTTGTGTGTTTTGAAGCTTATGGAAGAAGAAGAAGCTAAAGGATTCAAGGAGAATATAGTAGATCTAGATACTTCCTTTCATCCTTATTATTTTCTGATAATAAAGTCTCTAATTGCTTGGTAGTTCTTTAGATCTCCTTATTTTCATCTTATTGGGTTTCTGGTCCAAGAAGCTTGATCTTTGGGATATGGATGTCCCAAGTCAGTATACCCTTAGATCTGGGATGATAGAGGGCTTTTAGGGCATAAAGGTGCAAACTTTATGGCCATTGAAGCCCCATGCAATCCATAGGATGTCATTCTGGCCTTTTAAGCTCTAAAAGGCCATGCATGGAGTGAAAGGTGGAAGCGCCAAAACGCACCAATATCGACATCGCACGACTTGATCCTAATCGGAGTCCAAGTGAAAAGGGGAAAAGTGTGTCCAACCATCATATTAGAACACTCCTCATACATTTCCCGAAAGAGACGAAAACAAGATTCTCTACCGCTATCATCATCTCTGACACACAGAAATTCAGAAAAACTCTAAACTAACATACAACAAACACGCAAATCTTCAAATACAAATGGTCTGCCAACACTAACTGCAGCAACCATAAATTTTACGCAAATTTAAACTTTTTCAATCGTAAATAAAATCAAACAAGGTTTGTTTACAAAATGTTTTCAAATCCAAATCCATCAGAGTGTACCAAAATCATAACATAAGGGTGAGGAGCAGTACGGTCATGCCTTCACCTTTCCACGATCTCTTGAAGTACCTGAAACAATAACCTGAAAAATGTAAGCCCGAGGGCTTAGTGAGCTACCCCCAAAATACCAATACCACACTGACAATACCATATCAGTAATAATCAATCAATCAACAAGCATACTAGGCCATCGGCCTGACTGGACCGCCCTACCGGGCCTACAGTTTGTCTGAATCTATCCCGAGCCTTCGGCATGACTGGTCCGCAACGTGGGCCTACAGTCTCCCCCGAACGCTCATAGGGTATATTGGCCTTCAGCACAAAGCAGGACCGCCTCAACCCAACCACAAGCGAATAACCATGTGCGCATACTATCTTATACAGGGATATATAAACATCAAACATATCTGTCACACTTATCATAAATCATAGAATTCACCTGTAACTAGAGTACCGACCTAGCAGGTCACTACATACCAATCCCTATGGATCATAAGAGCATAACATACGGTCTACCCTGATTCTGGTCTAAAATATCATAACCACATATAGCATACCATAACAATAACAACTAAAGGGCCGACCTTGGTGCCGTAGACCCTATCGATATAGTGAGGATAACTCACCTTGTAGATGTCGACTCGAAAGGAAAACTCCAACTCTCGATTCACTTGACACAAGACCCACCACCTATCGCCATAGTACAACATACTCATAAGTCCTTAACCTTATAAGATGCTCCATAACCCACTAGTCAACCCCTGGTCATAGACAAAGTCCCCAGTCAAGGTCAACAGTCCATGTTGACCTTAACTCGCCAAGTACCCTTGGGTACTCGACGAGTTCTCTGCAACACATCCATCTCGCCGAGTCATCGGGGTGACTCTTCGAGTTCCTTCGAATCTCGATCAAACCTTAAGGCCACCTGTCGAGTTCCCTCCTTGTAACTCGACGGATATACATGTAAAACATGTCCTGGTTAAAACTCATCTGACTTGCCGAGTTGTTCTTCAACTCGTCGAGTCTTATGTCAATCTTCATCGGACTCACCGAGTTGTTCATCCAACTCGTCGAGTTCATGACCGTCTTCATGTGACTCGTCGAGTCAACTTTGCGACTCGCCGAGTCCATTCAGTCCTATTTCCATACAGACTTGTTTTAAGCCATGCAACGGCTCCAATTCACAAATCCAAGCTTCTAGGGTATGCTTATCACGTAAAGTTGCAAACTTTACGTGCATGCATGTCCTTAAAGGCTCCAAATATCTATTCTAAGGTCTTAATGGAAATTCATGCTCAAGAGGGACCTTAATCACTACCAAGGTTGTGACATTATGCTTCTAGAATCCAAGGAGGGTCCAGATCTGAAGTTACAACTTCAGATCTAGCCCATAGCTCATCATACCAACTTGAAATTCCATAAAAAGCCCTAGAACTCAACAAAAGGGAAAAAAAGAAGTAGAAATGGCACTTTGATACCTCCAAAGGATGCTAGTTGAAGTAAATCCGGCCTCCCACTTCTTCTTTGCTTCAATTCCTTTGAACTCCTAGCTTTCTTCTTCAAGATCCTCTTTTCCAAGCTACAACACCACACCAACGCACACACACACACAAATTAGGGTTTTAAGGGGGCTCTCAAGACTGTAAAGAGCCCAAATCAGGCTACGACTCCTTTAAATAGAGGTGCAAACCCCAGGATTTAGGGTTTCCACTGCCAGCTCCTACTCGCCGAGTCCCAATATGGACTCGTCGAGTAGGCCACTTAACTTGCGATCCGATCCCGCTGCTACTCGACGAGAAGGTCCGCCAACTCGTCGAGTAGAGCTTAACCCAATAAATCTTATTTAAGAAATACCTGAGAATCGGGGTGTTACAATAACATCGACACAATTATACATAGAAACAAAAGACTTAGATGAAAAAGTTCTGAGATAACTCTGATCATATATGGTACCAATGTTTTCTTGTGGCAGACGCATCCCTCTAAACGACGAAAGGATTTAAATTTTACTAAAAGGAATGATTCTAATAAGATAAGAGGTATAAATGTTCTAATGTTGACTAAGCTATTAAGCACATAAAACACTCATCACACACCCTTCCCCCCTTAAGAAACCTAGAGCACCTAATTAAGCCAATCCACATTGTGAGTCTGAACACCAGCCTATGTATTCAGTTCACTCACAACATGGCTCTGATACCAACTTGTAACATCCTTCTATGCCACGTATCACAATATTGTGCGCTTTGGCCTCCCGACTCGAAAACTTCCTAGGGTGTCACCCATCCTTGAATTGCTCTTGCTTGAGCACGCTTAACTGCAAAGTTCTTATGGGATTTGCTGCCCTCACGGCTTTAAAATGCGTTGTGTTAGGGAAGGCATCCACATCCCTTATAAGGAATGTTTAGTTCTCCTTCCTAGTCGATGTTGTGATACGTGCCAAAGGGGGATGTTAGAAATGGTATCAGATCCAGGTTACGAGTCAAGGTGTTCGACAGGGACGTTGAACCCTATAATGGGGGTGAAGGTGGGGTTGTACCTAATCCCATATCGACTGGGAAGGAGAACTAAACATTCCTTATAAGAGGTGCAGATACCTTCCATATCACAATGCGTCTTAAAGACATGAGGGCAGTAGATCCCATAAGAACTCTGCAATTAAGCGCGCCCGGACGAGAGCAATCCAGGGATGGGTGACCCCCTAGGAAGTTTTCGTGTTGGGAGGCCAAAGTGGAAAATATTGTGATACGTGCCAGAGGTAGATGTTGCAATAAAGCACATAGTATCGATCATATAGTAAGTCTACCAGCTTCTCTCCTCATGAATGACGACACCAAAGACTTTGGAGGATTGCATGTTACCCTGGGCTTTGGGAAATATGTGGAGGCTAGTGAGTTCCTAGAGGTCAATAACAGGTGGAAAGATTGATATAAATGGATGATACGTCATATCAAAAGGAGTTTCCATATGAAAGAACGTTTTGGCTAAAAATACTTTGGCTACCTCTTAGATTTTTTTGATAAGGAGAACTTCTCTAAAATAGCTAAGAGGTTCAGCGGAGTTATCTTCTCATTCAATAGATTATTGCATGGGTAAGGTGCATGTTCTTACGTCACAAAGGAAATGGATAAATGAGGATATCTCAGTCATGGCTGACCGAAAACAATACAATCTTAGGGTAGTTAAATATACAAACAACGGCCCCCTTCCACCTGGCTCTGTTTGACAAGGTTGCAGAAGATTACGAAGAAGAATAAAATGTCATAATTGAAGAAGAAGAAGAAGAAAACAATGAAGAAGGAATATTATATACATGGATGGGTGATGAAAATAAGGAGATCGAAGATGGGGAGATCCCACCAGAAAACTTAACTAAAAAGGATGAAGTCAATATCGATGCTACTAGCAGAATCTATGAAATCGTTGGCTTGGTGCCAACACTGATGTTGGGAGCAATGCCTATTTCGAAAAATGAAGCAACATTTATTACATTCAATATGAATGAGAAGGCTCCTAAGACTATGGAAACGTTTGGTATCTTTGATGGCGATACGAATGAAGTACACGGAATTACAAATAATGTAACGGTGGTTATCAAGGCAATCAACAATAATTATATGGCTCGTGGTGATAAGAGTTATTTGCAACCTGAAGTGGTGGAAATAAACCTAATCAATTTGGGCTCTCTCAAAACATGGTCCGGTTTGGCTGTTTTGGGCCTTTTCCTAACCCTTTCCCCATAGGCATTCTGAATTGACCCAACTAACAGATTCTAGTTATGGAACAAACTCAAACAGCAGGGGACCAAATATTAAAAAACACAAAAGAAATATCAGGAGTCCACAGTAGGCTTCTCCTCACGTGTCACCAACAAACAACCTCTAGGAGCCACAAATTGCCACACTGCCTCCATTGGTGTTTGGAATCGGAGATGACAACAACGTGAACTTGGCTTCTTTGGAATTCAACAGGAACTTGGCCCCAGACCTCCATGACTCTCAAGTATTAGTTAAACAATATGATTTCTAATTAATATATTATTTCCATAATACATTAATAAATCATGTATTTTGATTTCTAATTAATTTATTAACCAAGTAATAGATTAATAAATCATTCTTCATGTAACATCCCAAAAATCCGTACCAAAAATTTTTCTTTAAAACATTATCAAAGCCATATTCATAAAAAATATCATAAGTCATAACATAAATTCAGAGTATTAATTCCAAAACATAATTCATTATTAGAGTAAAACATCCCAGGCCGACTAATCAATGGTGTGTGTCATGCGATCACCGTGAGCTCTTCCCTCCACTACCGGGAGTACCTAAAACCAAAACTACAAACCGTAAGCACGAAGCTTAGTGAGTTCCCCAACCTACCACATCCCCTGCATAAACACATACAACATATACTGGGCCACGCCCCCTACTTCGGGCCCCGCCCGTTACAACGGCCCCGCCTGGCTTCGAGCGCCGCTTAGACACAGATCTGTTTCTTTTAGGCCCCGCCTATCTCTGGGCCCCGCCCACTAACCATATATAGTACAAAATAGCATATAACACATAACTGAACATATCCTACTGCATTGTTTTCCTTAGGCCTCGTCTGTCTTGGGCGTCACTCCTGTCCTGTCACTAGTGAGTAATGGAACCCCGTCCTAGCTCCTACGGTAAGTGAGATATGAGCCCATGCCCATACTCACTCCATGCCTATCTTGGGCCTCACCCATGCTCTGCTACCAATAAGACATGAAACACCGTCCATACTCTGCTATTGGTGAGACACGGGACCTCGCCCACACTCACCTTCCTACCAGGCACATACATGCATCACACAGACAACAAGTATACTCTATCATGCAAACCAATTCTTGGGTACCCGTCCGACATCGGACCTTGGTCTGGAATATCATACTAGCAAAAAGTGCCTAGGGCTAACCCCTGGGTATTCCTACTCATAACTACATGGGCCGGCATTGTGGCCGTAGACCCATTCACACGAAGGGAAACTCACCTCCACTATTGAAATTTTGCTGATTACCCTCTGACTTCTGACCGTCAATTCTCTTAACCGTTGCTCCACTAGCTCCTCGAGCTATCAATATCAATATCATACAACACTTACTCCCAAACTGAACTCTTAGAAACTGTCTAAGTCAACTCTGGTCAAAGTCAATCTTTCTGGCTGACTCTACTCGCCAAGTCAGTCCTTTGACTCGTCGAGTACATGAACTCAGAACCCTCATAATGCGACCCAATTCGCTGAGTTACCCCAAGACTTGTCGAGTTCAACGATTTCTGAGTCCCATTCTGTCCAACTCACTGGGTCACCATTCAACTCACCGATCTGAGCCTTAACCCGGAAAGGGTTGAGGTTCTGCGACCAGACTCGTCGAGTCCAAGAATAGACTCGCCGAGTCCAAGGCATTCTTTGACAGACTCGCCGAGTTTTTCTTCCAACTCGTCGAGTCCATGCTCAAGTTCATAAAACTCGCTGAGTACATCCATGTGACTCGCCGAGTCTCTTTGGATCTCAAACCATACAGTGGCTTTTCGAGCCATGCAGGGGCTCCAAACCATAGCTGCACTCATCTACAGTCTATCCCCATCGTAAAGTTGCAAACTTTACGTGAAACCAAGTAGCTAAAAGCCCAAAACACTCTAGGGCTAGGGTTCTAGACAAGCATGCTTCACCAACACCCCCAAGACTGATACTTTATGGTTCGTTAGGCCGAAACACACCTAGATCTGAAGTAGCAACTTCCGATCTGGACTTCTAACTCAAAATGGCTCTTAATCATGCCATAAAAGCCCCAAATCTCATAACAAGGTAACACTTATGCAAAAGAGTGAAGGTAACAACTTCTTACCTCATAATGCTCTGAAAAGTCCCACCAATTCTGGATCTAAAGCCAATCCTTGAATCACCAAAGGTTCCCTTCCTCCTTCTTCTTTCAAATCACCCAAAATCGCAAGAAGGCTTGAATGTGCTAAAATGGAGGCTTAAGGTTTCGTGTTCTGGATAAGAGAGGCTATAGAGAACCGTAAGGGAGAGAATGAGATATTTATATAGTGCACAAAGCCCTGGACATAGGGTTTCCCAATCCAGACCGGTCTCGCCGAGTCCACTCTCCGAATCTTCGAGTCGGTCACTTACTCTTTGACCCGGATCCCGCTCGGACTCGTCGAGTTCAACCCTGGACTCGACGAGTTGACCCCTTTGACTTAGGGCTTTCCTTTCCTTTCTTGGTCTTCTTGATTAAGGGTGTTACAACTCTCCCCCACTTAAAATAAACTTCATCCTCGAAGTTTCTCTATGGCCAAACGCCCTGCAATCAACACTCTTCTTGAGAAAACATAACACTCGCTGACTACCTCTGCTGGCCTTCCGCCCGATCATTCTGTCTAACATTAATCCTTGCGGATAATATTCTTGGGTTAACCCTAACCCTGACCATTCTGGGAACACAACTTACTCAACTGACAAACCTTCTGGTACTCCCCGAGTACTTATGCTGGACACGCTAGGGGTTCACCCCCGTTTCCTTGTGTGTTCTTTGGCCTCTCCATGGAAACATTCCATAACCAACTACTTCCCCTGTCACTGTGAAGGTCCTATCCTTCACCAACTCCACTACTCCCGCTACTTCCAGTACGGGTCATTATCGCCAGTATCCACTCGACACTTCTCACTAGTATAACTTAGTGCTGAGCACCCCTCCCAGCGAATGGTTCGGATAATCCTTCGAGTAAAAGATCCATCCCTGCAGCTGTCAGACTCAGACGAGACCTGCATAACAGGGTCAAACCCTTCCCTCTGAGATTATCCAACCTGCTGTGATATGCATAGCACCCCTCGATCAACTAACTGCGTTCCACCATAGACTGCTTACCATCACTCCCGCTGACTGACAATTTCTGCTGGCCCTTATCCACCTTCTGGATTAACCGAGACCATCCTGGTCCCTACTGATCTATCACTATCTGGGTTACTGTCTCCCACCGGTCGCTAGCCCCAAAATGAACTTCTAGTCGCTCCCAACAACCTCCGAGGAAACTTAGGCTACCTAATACTGCCCCCTCTACTCTGCCACTATGGCGCTACAAGTCTTGGGATCCTCGATCCCCTCTAACTCAGCCTTAAGGTCCTTACCAAGTCCTACCTGTGCTACTAAAACTCACGGGCCTCGCCCATGGGTCCCACCCGACTACACTACTGAGCAACCCTGCTCTCAGGTCTCACCTATATTGCTACTCTCATACAGGCCTTGCCCACGGGTCTCACCCAACTACATCCTGGAGTGGCCTCTCCCAAGGTCTCACCTCTTTAGGGCTATGCTGACAAGCTCCATAATATTCTCATCCACTACTCATTCCTGAATCCTACCTGGATCACTAGGAGGTAAGGGCCTCGCCCCAACTCCGCTAACTAGGCTGTTAGGGAATGCTACAGCTTACCTGTAGTGTTACAACACCTTCCATAGTCACTAACTACTAGTGAATGCTACAGCTACCCCATAGTCTTAAAACACTTTCTACCTCTGGCTCGCTGACGCAAAATTATGCGGCTCTCCCGCCGCTCTACCATGCTCTACATGCAGCCTCTACCACTGAGTACGTGCACGAAAGCATCCCATGCTAACCGTTCTCAAGATCCTCATCCAGCTCTTTTGAGTTCTACAGACGATCCTCCATCCCGAATTCCCAACCAGATACTAACCATCTCGAATGCATGAACTAACTGTTGGAAAGTCTCCCAAATTCCCAACGCTGAACTCCTCAACCCATCAATCGCTGTGCTACTACTTTTCCTTCTCAGAGGTCACGTACTCATTCTGGATCTGCATGCTCTTACCCTTGTACACTCGGAGGGTTCCCCCCCACTTTCATCCTGCTTATACCTCACTGCTCAATGCTTGAGAATAATTCCCAATCTTCTCTGCTATATCACAATCAATCTGTTGAATAACCAGGCTTGCCATAACTAGGAGTCTAACCGATCCATTACTCGATGACACCTTACCGAATCTATTGGGACACTATTGAGTCCTACATAAGCATGTTATAGTTACTGCATCCTAAGTAACCTGCTTCCATAGGGCACGACCCCTAACTACCATTTTAATACCCAAGGTATGCAGATGGCATATAACTAAATCACAAGCAAGCCACACAATTCTAATATACTTATACCAATAATGATGCAGAACCTTAACAATATAATCATGAACAAAGTTAACAGAGAAACAAAAGATACACACCTGCTACGTTCGACGTTGCTCGAGTCTCCATGGTAGTCATCTGAAAAGCCCTGCCTCCTACCGTAGGCTCCTTTGCTCGGCCCTGACGGCCGTCTGTGATCCTCAGAGTTGCAGGGGCAGGTGCTATCACCCATCCTGCTGAAAACAAACCGGGGCACTGGGCCTTCTTGTGGCCCCGCTGACTGCAGTGGAAACATATCAAGTCTGATCCCTGTGTGGTGGTAGCAGTACAATCCCTGCTAAGATGATCAGTCCGGCTGCACTTGAAGCAGCTCGAATCTCCACCACTACGACTCCTACACGCACCCTCATGCATCCTGCCGCATCAGCCGCGGTCCTGGTAATTACTCGATCTTGAATCTGACCCCTTGGGCCTTTTGCCCGAACCTATGGCTACCTGAACCTCATCCGGATTCCTCTTCCGGATCTGCTGCAAATCAACCTCCCTCTCTCTAGCTCGAGAAATCATATCTTCCAGCGTCTTACAGCTGGACCTGCTCACGAATCCCTGATGTCAGCCCTCAACATCCCGTGATATCGGGCCTTCCTCATCTCCTCGTCTGCGACATACTGCGGAACAAGGAGGGCCCTCTCCTTGAACTTGGCGGTGATCTCAGCCACAGTCTCAGTAGTCTGCGTCAAATCCTGAAACTCCTGTTCCAACTGCTGCACCTCAATAATTGGTGAAAATTCAGCCCTAAACCTGGCAGAGAAATCACTCCATGTCATCGTGTCCAACACGACATCATCACCAATGGCATGAACAAACTCCTCCCACCAATCCCTCACTTTGTCTTTCTGAAGACTGGAGGCGAGTCTGACCTTGTCCCCCTCGGGACACCGACTCGTACGGAATGCATTGGCGACATCAGCCAACCACCTTCTGCTAGCGATGGGGTCCCTAGCCCTATGATTATCAAATCCATTATCTCAGAATGTCATAGTACGCACTCCTATCAAAGCCATTATCTCGGTACGAAAGGCTCCCAGCCTCTCATCCAAGATCTCCTGTGTACCCTCCTTGACTATGCCAAAGATCACATGAGTTTGATCTGGGATACTGCGCGTAACCTCTGCTGATATTAACTCCCTCATCTGCTCTTCGAGCTGCTCGGCCCCTAAACCCGAGCCTGATCCCTCTCTGGCGCCTGATCCGCCCACTGGTCTGTCTCCTAATGTCACCATGTTGCAAACATATCGCAATAACTATCAGAATACTCGTCACTACTGAGGGATCATACGCACACACTACAAGTTTCCCGGTCTCATCTCGGCCTTTCTCGAATCGAGTATGTATCCTCTTCTTTCAGTAGTACGGGCCCATACTACCTTCCATATCTATCCGTACTTTCCTCAAGAACTGCTTCAACTCCACCAGGTCCCTTTATCTACTACCACTGCTCCCAGCACTATCTCATCCTAGTCTTACCCTAGGGAACCTCCGACTCAACTCAAACCAGTCCTCAGCTGCTAAAGGCCTCCTTGTGATGCCAATTAGCCATCACCTGAATAACATCACATGTGACGAGGCTCAGATAATTCTTCGAGTAGAAGACTCGTCCCTACGACAGTTGGACTCAGAGAAGAGTTGTGCAATAGGGATAAATCCAGCACTCTAAGATTTTTCAACCATGATCGTATGTGACGTGACGTGTTCACCTAATGGCTAACTCCCATCACTCAGAATCCCACAATGCACAAAGAAAACAACATTCAGACAAAGGAAAATCTAACCATAACATACTCAAGCAATCATAATCTCATATCAAGAATCTGTACTAGCATGAAGCATAAAAGCACATATAACAGGCACATAAGGCATCCTCCCTAGATCCTTAGTCTTAATCTAGCCTGCTGTTCTACTAACTGATAAACATAACATAAACTTATATGGGTATTTTGGGGTACTTACTTGAGCTCGGCTGATTGCATGCACCATACCCTTTTCTCTTATCAAGTTCTTTTTCTTTCTGAATTCTTTTCGCTTTTCTAAAACTGTTTCCCTTCTAAAAACTCTTTTTGCAAAACTGTCTTTTCATTTTGAAAACTTTTAGACCAATCCCTTAGTTTGAGTTCAGACACACCCGAGAGTATGTCCGAATCCCTCAAACCAAGGCTCTGATACCAACTTGTAACATCCCAAAAATCCGTACCAAACTTTTTTCTTTAAAACATTATCAAAGCCAAATTCATAAAAACATATCATAATTCATAACATAAATTCAGAGTATTAATTCCAAAACATACTTCATTATAAGTGTAAAACATCCTAGGCTGACTAATCAATGGTGTATCCCATGCGATCACCCCGAGCTCTTCCCTCTGCTATCGGGAGTACCTCAAACCAAAACTGAAAACCGTAAGCACGAAACTTAGTGAGTTCCCCAACCTACCACATACCCTGCACAAACACATACAACATATACTGGGCCACGCCCGCTATTTCGGGCCTCACCCCTGCCTCTGGCCCGCCCGCTACAACGGCGCCGCCACTCCAGGCCCCGCCTGGCTTTGAGCGCTGCTCGGATACAGATCTGTTTCTTTTAGGCCCCACCTATCTCTGGGCCCCGCCCGCTAACCACATATAGTACAAAATAGCATATAACACATAACTGAACATATCCTACTGCATTCTTGTCCTTAGGCCTCGTCTGTCTTGGGCCTTGCCCCTGTCCTGTCACTAGTGAGTCATGGAACCCCGTCCTAGATCCTACGGTAAGTGAGATACGAGCCCACACCCATACTTACTCCATGCCTATCTTGGGCCTCGCCCATGCTCTGCTACTAATGCGACATGGAACACCATCCATACTCTGCTATTGGTGAGATACGGGACCTCGCCCACACTCACCTTCCTACCAGGCACATAAATGCATCACACAGACAACAAGTATACTCTATCATGCAAACCAATCCTTTGGCACCCGTCCGAGATCGGACCTTGGTCCGGAATATCATACTAGCAAACAGTGCCTAGGGCTAACCCCCGGGTCTTCTTACTCATAACTACATGGGCCGACATTGTGGCCGTAGACCCATTCACACGAAGGAAAACTCACCTCCACTGTTGAAATTTTGCTGATAACCCTCTGACTGCTGACCGACAATTTTCTGAACCGCTGCTCCATTAGCTCCCCGAGCTATCAATATCAATACCATACAACACTTAGTCCCAAACTGAACTCTTAGAAACCGTCTAAGTCAACTCTGGTCAAAGTCAATCTTTATGGCTGACTCTACTTGCCAAGTCAGTCCTTTGACTCGTCGAGTACATGAACTCAAAACCCTCATAATGCGACCCAACTCGCCGAGTCACCCCAAGACTCGTCGAGTTCAACGATTTATGAGTCCCATCCTGTCCAACTCACTGGCTCACCATTCAACTCACCAATCCGACCCTTAACCCGGAAAGGGTTGAGGTTCTGCGACCAGACTCGCCAAGTCCTAGACCAAACGTGCCGAGTCCAAGGCATTCTTCGACAGACTCGCCGAGTTGTTCTTCCAACTCGCCGAGTCCATGCTCAAGTTCAGAAAACTCGCCGAGTACATCCATGTGACTCGCCGAGTCTCTTCAGATATCAAACCATATAGTTGCTTTTCGAGCCATGCAGGGGCTCCAAACCATAACTCCACTCATCTACAGTCTACCCCCTCGTAAATTTGCAAACTTTACGTGAAACCAAGAAGCTAAAAGTTCAAAACACTCTAGGGCTAGGGTTTTAGACATGCATGCTTCACCAACACCTCCAAGACTGATACTTTATGGTTCGTTAGGCCGAAACACACCTAGATCTGAAGTAGCAACTTCTGATCTGGACTTCTAACTGAAAATGGCTCTTAATCATGCCATAAAAGCCCCAATTCTCATAACAAGGTAACACTTATGCAAAAAAGTGAAGGTAACGAATTCTTACCTCATAATGCTCTGAAAAGTCCCACCAATTCTGGATCTAAAGCCAATCCTTGAATCACCAAAGGTTCCCTTCCTCCTTCTTCCTTCAAATCACCCAAAATGGCAAGAAAGCTTGAATGTGCAAAAATGGAGGCTTAGGGTTTCTTGTTCTGGATAAGAGAGGCTATAGAGAACCCTAAGGGAGAGAATGAGATGTTTATATAGTGCACAAAGCCCCGGACTTAGGGTTTCCCAATCCATACCAGACTCGCCGAGTCCACTCTCCAACTCGTCGAGTCGGTCACTTACTCTTCGATCCGGATCCCGCTCGGACTCGTCGAGTTCAACCCTGGACTCGGCGAGTTGACCCCTTTGACTTAGGGTTTTCCTTTCCTTTCTTGGTCTTCCTGATTAAGGGTGTTACGCTTCACTCTCTTAAAAGCTATCCTATTCAATTTCCAGGTTTGAAGGAAACCTAAAAGGACTATGCTATCATCAATTCAAGTTTATACCAATTATAGTTATGATCTTAGACACCTAATCTTAGAGAAATACCACGTAAATTTCTTAACTTTACATCCATGCATGACCATAAGAAGCTCTAAAATTCAACTAGGAATTAATAAAAGGACTTAATGAAAGCATGAGACCCCTAAACTCCATAAAGCTGGTACCTTTATACCAAAGGAGTCCATGAAGACCTTAGATCTGAACGAATAAGCCTTTGGGACGTCCTAATCCCATCATCCATCCAAACCATGGCTAGAAACATAACAATTTAACCCAAAAAGAGATCTAATTATCTAGAAAACAAGATGAGAACTTGATACCTCAAAAGCTTGGCAAATAAGGTAATGATTGGATATAGGACCTCCTCTTCCGGCTAAGAAACTTCTATCTTATTCAACTCCTTCAAAATGCACAAAAATGAACACCGAAATCTCTCCAAAGGCTCACACACTCTATAATGGAAGCTAAGACTCGATTTTAGGGTTTATGGACAATAGAGGCTGATAGGGAGGCTGACACTTGGGACTTAATGACATTATATTGGGCTTGAAACCGATAAATTAGGGTTTTGAGTTTAACCATGTATGTTGGGCATACCACCTTGTACGTTGTGTGTACATGCATGCCTTTGAGTGTCCTTGTGATCATTCTACGCCCCGCGTACACCAGGCATATGACCAATGTATGGCCTCGTCTAAGCCTACGCATAAAGGCCCAATCCTTTAAGCCCAACATAACTTACATGATTCAGATAAATAAATAAATAAATAAATGAATAATACTTTGGAACCATCGGGCGTTACAATTCTCCCCTAATTGGATCAGACTTCATCCTTGCAGTCCACTGCCCCGAACAACTCTAGATAGTGCTCCCTCATCTCCTTTTCGGGCTCCCAAGTCCACTCTGACCCCTTGCGATGCAACCACTGCACCTTCACTAGCTCTACAACCTTGTTCCTAAAGGTTTTTGTCTTCTGATCTAAAGTTGCCACAGGTCTCTCAATATAATTCAGGCGATCATCCACCTGAATATCCTCCAATGCTATAACTCCAGAATCATCCACTAAACACTTCCACAACAGAGAGGCATGAAATATGCAATGCATCTGACTGAGCTCGGCTGGAAGATCAAGACGATATGCAACCTGACCCACACTAGCCAAAACCATGAAAGGACAATTATAATTGGGGCCCAGCTTGCACAGCTTCCTGAATCGGATGACACCTTAAGGTGACACCTTCAGGGGAACCATATCTCCCGCTTGGAACTGATGGGTTTTGAGCCTTACATCGTTCCTATGGTGTACATACAAACCCTAATAGCTTTTGGATCTAGTTTGTCTAATGAACATGCAATTAAATATCCAATGCTATAAACCCTAGATTTAACATATTGTAATCTGAATTAGGGTTTAGAGAAATACCTTTGATTGTTATGTAGTAATAACAATCAATTCCTTGCTTTGATTGGCTTCAGAAAGCTTAGTGCCTCAAGTGTTGCACCTCTAATGGAGTCACAAACACCACTAAGTAACTGGATGAAGAAAAGAAGAAATGAGGCAGCCAAAAACGTCCAAGAAACCCTTCATAAGTGTTAGCCACGTCTTTGGGGCCTTAGGGGTCTTTATATACTTAGGCTATTAGGGTTTTGCATTTAGGAAATCCTAATCTGACTGCTTAGGCCCGAAGCAGCCTATGGACTCCTTTAATTATATCCCTTGGACGAATTCCTTTTGGGCTTCCCATAGAATTCATCCAACCTATATTATTAGGTGATCCATAGGCTAATTGCAATTATCTTATAATTACAATTCTAGTCACCTTAAGTTTAATTAATATCTTTTAGCCACAAAATTAATTCTTAATTAATTCTTGACTAATATTAATTAAACAATATGATTTCTCCTTTAATATATTATTCTCATAATATATTAATAAATCATAATTAAACCTTTCTCTCCTTAATTCATCATACATATTACTATGGTGAAGGCAACCCAAAAGGACCATACTCATAATCGGGTCAAGTACATACCAAAATAGTTATGGACTTAGACACTAATCCAACAGGAACTCCAATTTTGATCGACACCTATCGACATAGCTCTTCTTTTGACTCTGAGCTATCCGGAGCATGCTCCAAACCTGCTGCATCCTCAGTGGTCTTGAGCACCACCTCGGTACTCCCCATAACTTGCTGACCGACCTCATCCCAACAAATCAGGGTCATGCATTTCTTCCCTTAGAGTATCTCAAAATGAGTTTGATCAATGCTAGCATGATAATTGTTGTTATACGAAAATTATACTAACAGAAGATATGTATCCTAACTCCCACCAAAATCCAACACACGTACACGCAACATATCCTCAAGAGTCTGAATAGTCCGCTCATTCTGGCCATGGGTCTGCGAATGAAATGATGTACTGAAATGGAAAGGATTGCCTATTTTATCATGAAATTGCTTCCAAAATCTGGAAGTAAAATGAGCATCTATGTCTGAAACCAATGTTACCGGCACTCCATAACATGCCACCACCTCCCGTACATAAATCTCGGCTAATTTCTCTACAGAAATACTCACCTGGATCTGAATGAAATGCGTGCTCTTGGTCAATCGATCCACGATGAACCAGATAGAATGCACACTGCATGCATTCATGAAAAGCCTTGCGATCAAATCCATAGTGATGTATTTCCATTTCCATATGGGAATCTCCAATGGCTGCATCTTGTCATGAGGTTGTTGATGTTCGACCTTTACTTCGTTGCAATTCAAACACCGCTACACGTACCATGTTACATCCGGCTTCATGCAGGGCCACCAATAATCAGGACAAAGATCCCTATGCATCTTTATTGCCCTGGGATGAATGTAGAATATCGACTTGTGAGCCTCCTTCATCAGAACATGGCGTACACCACCCCAATACGGAACCCAAACTCTTTGATGCAGAATCAACAATCTGCAGATATCATAATTGAAGGAAGTCACCTGACCCACAATATCCTCTTTCTTCCGATGCTCTTCCTTCATAGCCTTAACATGTGCCTCATGAATCTACTCCAACAACGGAGTAATCACGGTCATCCTCAAACATAGGTCTCTGATCGGAACCACGTCCGTCTTGCAGCAGAGAGCATCAGCCACCACATTGGCCTTCCATGGGTGGTAAAGGATCTCATAATCATAATCCTTCACCACATCCAACCATCGACATTGCCTCATATTCAGATTCGGCTAATCCATCAAGTACCTCAGGCTCTTGTGATCCGTGTAGATGGTACACCGGACCCCATAGAGGTAATGCCACCAAATCTTGGGGGCGAAAACCACAACCCTAACTCTAAATCATGTGTCAGATAATTCGCCTCATGAGTCTTCAACTGACTCGAAGAGTCATGCGACCCCGTTGCATCAAAACTGTCCCCAAACCAGTGATTGATGCATCACAATAAACCACGAAGTCATTAACACCCTCCGGTAGGATTAGAATCGGCGCCTCACACAACTGTTGCCTAAGAGTCTTGAAAGTTGCCTACTGCTCAGTCCCATAACGAAAAGTCACCAACATCTTGGTTAGTGAGGTCAAGGGAACAATGATATTGGAGAAATTCTGAATTAATCTCCGATAATAACCAGCCAAACCAAGAAAGCTCTGAATCTCAGATGGAGACTTCGGAACCTCCCACTGCATCACGACCTTGACCTTGGCCAGATCGACCAGAATACCCTTCTGGTTGACAAGGAGCCCCAAAAACAGCACCTCGCGTAACTAGAACTAAGACTTGGAGAACTTTGCGAAAATTCTCTCCTTCCTCAAAGTCTCCAGCACCTCCCTCAACTGATCCTCATGCTGCTCCTAAGTCTTGGAATAAACCAAGATATCAACGATGAATATTATCATAGACCAATCCAACATTGGTCTACACAAGCGGTTCATGAGATCCATGAAAACGGGTGGAGCAATGGCGAGCCAAAAGGCATCACCACGAACTCATAATGACCATATCGAGTCCGAATAGCCGTCTTCTACACATCCTCATCCCATAACCACATTTGATGATAACCCAATCACAAATCAATCTTTGTGAACCAAAATGCACTTAGAATCTGGTCGAAAATATCATCAATCCTTGGTAGGGGATAAACGGTTCTTCACCATTACCTTATTCAACTCCCAGTAGTCAATACACATTCGATGAGACCCGTCCTTCTTCTTCAAAAATAGAATCAGGGATCCCTAAGGTGAAGTGCTCAGCCTAATAAATCCCTTGTCTAAAAGCTCCTGCAGTTGTGTAGACAACTCCAGCATCTCAGGAGGAGCCAGTCGATACGGTGCTTTGGCTATCAGAGCTACACCTAGAACAAAGTCAATCCTAAACTCCACCTGCCTCTCTAGAGGTACCCCTGGAATATTCTCCAGGAACACATCCGGATAATCCCATACGATCGGTACATCACCCACAATCTCCTTACCCTTATCTCGGGTATCCATCACATACGCAAAAAAACCCGAACAACCCTGATGAAGATAGCATCTGGCCCTCGTTGCGGAACATACAATCAGCCCACGATGCAGTCTCTCATCCTGAATCATCAACTCTCCCCCGTTTGGAATCCGAACCCGCTAACTGCTACTCATAGTCTATCATTTCTCCATTAGGGGTCAGCCAATCCATGCGCACGATAACATTGTTCCCACACAAAGGAATGGGAACCGGATCAACTAGATATTGCTTGCTGAATAACTGGAGAGTACAACCTCGATGAAGCCTCGCAACCCGAATAGACATATCATCATCATCAATTTCAACATCTAGAGTACAATACAGCTCCGTAGGAGATCCATCAAATCTCTTGCTAAGTGCATGAGATACAAATGATCGGGTTGCCCCTGACTAAAATAATACCAAAGTAGAGATACCCTTCATAAGGAACGATCCTAAAAATAAAACACATAAACATAAGCAGGAATTCAATATAAATAAAGAGATAAGGAGAAGATACATACTGTCACAACATTAGGAGCTGCATGCGCCTCCTCTGTCTTCATCTCGAACTCCTTATTCTTCGTCGTAGGCGCATCTGCCCGCCCCTGGCGGCCGTCAGTAATCCGGAGAGTTGTAGGAGGGGGTTTTGACACCGGTCCTGTTGTAGCCAAACTCAGACAATGGGCCTTCTTTTAGCTCCTCTGATTACATTGGAAGCAAATCATATCAGATATTAGGGTGACGGTGGTGGTAGCAGTACAATTGATATGACAAGTCTGGCCACACTTGTAGCAGCCAGAACCACCTACCCTGCACGTCCCCTCGTGTGACCTGTCGCACTTGCTACAACAGCCTCGGCCCCGCTGGCCCTTCCTTCTCGTATCAACCACCTTGGGCCTCTTTTCCAAACCCTCAACACTAGACATAGAATCTGGCTTCCTCTTCTTCTCCATCTCCAAATCAATGTCCCTCTCTCTAGCCCTCGCTATCATGTCTTCCAGCGTCTTGTAGCTGGATCGGCTAGCAAACTGCTGAATATCATTCCTCAGAATCTCATGGTACCGAACCTTCATCATATCCTCGTCCACTACATACTGCAAAACCAGAGGTTCCCTTTACCTAAACATAGCGGTGATCTCAGCCACTGTCTTAGTAGCTGGCAGAGATCCTGGAAGTCTCGCGCCAGTTGATGAACCTCAATCACCGGTGCAAACTCGGCTCGGAACCTGGTCGAGAAATCACCCCAGGTATTTGAACAAGAACATCATCACCCACATCACCCCCACCTCCTCCCACTAATCACGTGCCGTACCCTTCAAGAGGCAGGAAGCTAGTCCAACCTTGTCCCCCTCGGGACAACGACTAGTATGGAAGGTGTTAGCAACATCTTCTAACCACCTGGTGCTTGCAATGAGGTCCCTCGCCCCATGATAATATGGTACTCCACAAGCACGAAACTCCTTGAAAGTCAGAGAACACGTCCCGATGAAAGCCCTAATCTCAGCAAGAAAGGCACTCAACCGCTCATAAAAAATCTCCAGAATACTCTGCTTGACCATGCCAAAGATCACATGAGTCTACTCAAGAATACTACGCATAATCTTAGACGAGATGAACTCCCTTTTCTGGTCATCAAGCTGCCCATCTCCAGAACCCGATCCCGAGCCCTCCCCAACACTGAAACTGCCCACTAGTCTGCCTTGTAATACCATCATACTGTAAATAGACCACATAAATAATCAAAACACGCATAAAAATATATACATTGGAGAATCACAACTACACAAACTCCCTGGCTGTTAGGTCCAAATAAGGATCTTTACCAGCAATCAAGCAACAAACAATCACAGAATAGGAACATGATGAAAAGAAACCGAGCTTGCACACGTTTATATTCAATAAATCGTCAGGTATAACTCGATGGACTGCTCTGTAATCTCTATTGCATCAACCACACAAAAGACCTACTCCTCCACAATTTATACTCGACTAGACCGGAAACTGTGCTTGCGACCATAAACAGTGTTTACGGCCGTAAACGTGTTTACGACCATAAACCCTGTTTACGGTCGTGAACACACAAAATGACCAAAATCAGATAAACAACACATAAACTGTATTACAGACTCATGCCAAAACAAAATACACTGAAATCCTAGACCAAACCATTAACTGGACTCTTCAATCTCCCCCTTGCTTTGGTGCTAGCTTGGACTCAGCTGTCACCACCAGTACATCGGACTTTCCCATCGCTCTGTTCCACATTTTCTTCTCTATGATTGCAGCCACCATTGCAGTGTATTCTTTTGCAGTGGGCTCAAAGAGATCTTCAGCCACCACAATCTGATTAGCAGCGAGACGATGTATGTTCCGCTTGCCAAATTGAAGCAAATCCCTTTTTTCATAAAGACGAATGCAATCTTCCTTAAGCTTGATGACAACAACATCTGAGGATTCATCATACACCCAATATTGCATGGATGCGAGAGAACCATCTGAATAATTTTGAAGAACAGGAACTGTAGCACCTGGTTCCTGGTACGTAAAAATTTACCTAAGTATTTTGCATTTTGGCCTTAGACTCGGCGAGTTGTAGGCCCGACTCGCCGAGTAGAGACGGGTTTGGGAGCACGTTTAAGTTGGTGACTCGACGAGTCCACATTCTGGACTCGGCGAGTCCCCGCTGTCTAATGAACCCCTAAATTTCAAGGGTTTGCACCCTATTTAAACCCTCTTATCCTCCCCCAAGCTCACCCCCTTCACTCTCAGAGCTCTCCACTTCGTCCAAGCCTTGTTCCTTGTGAGATTGAAGCATTTTGGTGTGTTTTCTTGAAGATTTGGAGCGGGAAGGAGAGTAGATCAAGAAGAGAAGAAGGAGGCCAGGCATCCTTGTGTTATTTCAGTGATTTCCTTGAGGTACAACTCAGTTTCCCTCTATTTTCATGCTTATTGTCCCTTGTAGCTCCATGAAAGTCCTTCTTGAGCCTTTCCCCAAGCTTTTTTGTGTATTAGGGTTTGTAATAAGTTGTTTAGCCTGTAGATCTAGGCATGATTGAGCTCTAGGAGCTTGGATCTACTGCCTTTATGGAGCCATATTGCATGAAAGCCCTAGATCTACTCTTGTAGTGCATTTTGAGCCCAAAAACCTTCATTGGTGTTTATTTACATGTAAAGTTGGAAACTTGACGTGTTAACTAGGCCCTAGAAACCCAGATCTATGTATGGTATGAGTTGGATTCGAGCAGAATCGTGTGTATAGTATTTGCATGTGGCAGACTCGGTGAGTCATTCATCTGACTCGACGAGTCGAGTCGCGAGTCCCCAAGTTTCCCCCTTTTTGTGTTGCAGGTTGGAGTAGTGAGTCATAGGGTGTGACTCAGTGGGTTGGAACCCAGACTCACTCATGTAGTAACTCGGCGAGTCAATTCCATGACTCGGCGAGTTCAAGGCAATCTTCTTGCCTCAGGAACAGACTCGGCGAGTTGTTCATACAACTCGGCGAGTCTCAGCATAGAGTGTTCTTTGGATGAAGATGAACTCAATGAGTTGTTCATACAACTCGGCGAGTAGGATGAAGGAAGTTTGGTCATCAGTTTAGAAGGAAACTCGTCGAGTCGATGCCAAACTCGACGAGTAGAGACGGGACAATGGTTAGACAAAGGGATAGGGACTCGGCGAGTTGGCAGGCCAACTCGGCGAGTCAGGTCAACTGAAAGTTGACTTTGACTTTGACTCTTGGTTTGGTTAGGGGTAAATGGTCATTTACCCTGAGGTCGATTAGCAGCATTTGACTAAGTGTTTGGTGGGAATTGCAGCCGGAAGATTTCCGGAGCAGTAGCAGCAGACAGACCATTCCCACGCAGATCAACAGCTACTACGAGGTGAGTTACCTTCTAGTAGCGGTGGGTCATCAGCCACAATGCCGACCCACCAGTAGGAGTTGTATGTTAGATGATTGTCTTTGTGATATCATCTAGGTTTGCTACTACCTGATATGCTGGCATTATATGTATATGTGATAGTAGTAGAGTTCGGTTGTTAGGACCGAAGGGTAGGTCAGATACCCCAGATATGTCTGACAGTATGTGATGATATGTTTATATGCTATGTTATCATATATGTGATAGTAGCAGTAGGGGGTGAAATAGTCCCCGAGGATCGGTTGTTAGAACCGATGGGTAGTCAGCACCCCAGAATGGCTTGACATGGGTAGTCAGCACCCCAGAACGGCTTGACACGGGTAGGTCGGCACCCCAGAATGGTCGTACCGGGTTGGTCGAGCACCCCATAAATGCTCGACAGTATGTATGATATGCAATTGTATGGTATGTGGTATGATGGGGGAACTCACTAAGCTTCATGCTTATAGTTTTCAGTTTTGGTTTCAGGTACCTCTTCTTCGAAGGGGAACGAGATGGCGCGGTAGCGGCACATCACACACACGCTTTGTATTCCGCACTATGAGATCTTCCTGGGGATTTGTACTTTGACGTTGTTATGTTTTTATAAACTAGTTTCCAGACACGTACATCTCTGATGAAATGATATGATCGGTGAATGTAATGTTTTGCTAATTATGTGTTTTAAAAATGAAATTTTTGGCTCGTATTTTTGGGACGTTACAGGAACGTGCTTAACTTGAGCAGTAGCAGGCCACATCACTGACCGAAGCGGCTGACTTGTTTTAGGATCAATGACTTTTGAGTGGACCTTGAAAAAAGATTATGCAGTCTTCATTAATGTGAAGCCCTTGGCCACTTGATCTTCCAAAAAGGATTTGACCTGACTCGCCCTGGGATTGCCTGATGGATTTGAGAAAGGAGCTTTGGACAGCTCAATAAGATCAATCTTAGTAAAAGAATGAAAGTCGTGAGCATCTTTGTATAGTTCTTTATTTCCGCTCTTTCTCCTCACCATAAACATATTCATGGTGTCATGGAATCCCCACGAGATGATTCCTGACCTATCACCATAGAGGTCTCTGAAACGATGCATGACCAGATCCGTAATGGTGATCTGTGGTTTATCCCAGAGTGCCTTATGATCTACGCTCCTTTTGAATAACAATTGACCTTTGCCAGTAGACTTGTCCAATTTGGTGCGTTTTAATGCTGCTGCACTTGGAGCTTAAGTCGGTTCCTTTTCAAAACGGTTCATGACGGTGGTGGTTATTGTAGGTTGAGGAACAATGGGAGCATCTTGGTTGGGAAGATAAATCTATGGCTCATCAACGGATGACTTGAATTCATCGCCAAGTTTATCTTCCAACTTTTTCTTCAAATCGTAGTAGCTGGCGGTCAATAGGCCAAAATGTGTCTAAAGATCAGTAATCTGCTTTGTCTTCAGAACTTTATCTTTATTAAGTTCGGCCACTTGAATATTGAGCTTTGTGTTTTCAGTTGGAAGGTCTGTGACCTTGATATCCAGCTCAATATTTCTCTGATTAAGATCAACATTCTTCTGATTCAGAGCGTCGATCTGTTTCTGGAGTCCAAGAAGTAAGGGAATCTCTTCTCCTGAGCTGTCACCCCCTATAAAATTCCTTTACCGCGTGGGGGTGGCATAGAGAATTGTTATTCTGCCAAGAGCCTAGCCAGCCTAACCGAGGCAGCATCATCCTCTGGCCTGGGAGGAGAGAAACCCGTTAGGAATGAGGAGCCACCAACTTCATAGAAGGTACTAGGACCTTCACTGACGGGTTCAGCGGAGACTATGACAAGTGTGGTTGTTGGTGGAGCTGTAACACTTTGAGTCGCCAGTCTAATAATGAGTCTATGTATTTTACTTAGAGGGGGAGAGGCTTGTGTAGCGGTGTGATCACTTTCCACTGGCTCAGATGAAGGTAAGACAACATCCAGGGGAGGAATCCCTGATACTGTCACCATAGGAATTTCTATTTCCGCCGATGGATTGGTAAGAAGAGGTGCGGCTTCAAGAACATCTTCTTCCCTTCTCTTTGTTGCCGGATGAGCAACTTCATCGACATTATCAAGCAACTTGTCGAGGCTTTCTCCGATCATAAAATCTTCATTGCTACCGAAGTTCAAGGGAATTTCATCATTTTCGAATCCTGTGAGATCGAGATCTTCGTACAACTCAGTCTCAGTCCCCGACCCCTCATTGTGATCCCCTTGAACCTGTACAGACTGTAATATGTGTTCCTCAGCGACTTGGGCATTTGTAGCTGGAGTTTCGTCGTCATCATGATCTGAAACTGTGATGACATCTTCAAAAACAACCCTTTCAGAGGACATGGGCTCAGATAATGCTTTATCAGATGTTCCATGATACTCAGAAGATTCATCAAGCTCAGTAAATTTCCCGAACTTCATTAAAGGATGTAATCCTTGAAAAACAACCTTGCCCTTCCGATTTTGTTTAATAAGACCAACAGTGTGAGGACCCAAGGATTTTATATCCAGCTTGTCACCATCCTTGACCATCTCTGGGAATTGATTATCGATGAACACTTGAATAAACCTCGGATATAGCAAAAATGCATCTCTGGTTCCTCAGGTTATGGCATTTATGTTTACCAAGAACTCATCAAAGTAAAATTTTAGACGTTGAATTTTATGCCAGCAACCAAAGAGACAATCGCCCCTGTGTTCCTGAGAGAGATTTCATCAGCTCCTGATCTCCTGCCTGAGATGCAGCTCACGAACACGTGTGCTAGGAATCGCCAGTAAGGATGCAAGAGTTTTTTCAATGTGGAAGGGTAGGTACCCTCGTATCCCATCTTCTCAAGAATCCGTTGAACGCCATCAATCCCAATTTCAGTAGGAAAATTGGATTCATCATTAATCAACAGAGTATCTCTGATGTACTACTCCGTGATTTTGATCTTGCAACTCTTAAGCACAGCTTCAATTGTCATCTCTCCATTGACTTTTCACATCTTAGCCGTCTGCCAGAACTCCCGGACAATGTTCTGATAAATTACAGGATTCACAGTAATGGCACAAGCTAAGCAACATTCTCTTAATCTGTAGATCATTGATTTGAAGTCTCCATGAACAATCGGAGGTTCATCCAACACAATCGCCAGGTTGTGCATGTCTGCAAACTTAAGATCCGCCATTGAGATGCACTAAACAAGCCAAGTAAGAAGACAAAGTATGTAACAATTTAAAGCTTTAAGATGAGTTTACGGTCAAACATAGTCAAACTGAGTTCACGGTTAAGACTGGGTTTACGACCGTAAACCCATGGTAATGGTCAACCGACCGTAAAATGAATTTACAGTCGTAAACCTAAGGGAATTTACGGTCAAAAATCAAAAAGGGTTGTTTATGGTCGTAAGACCAAAAGTGGAGTTTACGGTTTATGAATCTCCCCAAACCGTAAACCCTTCAAGAACCGTAAACGCCGACGAAATCTTAAAACCCCGATTACTCCTTCAGTTTGAGCCGAATCGATGAACAAATAGCATATCCCCAGTCGGTTTTAGGATACCTTCGAAGTGGACTAGTTGATTTTGCAAAAAGCTCCAAAAAATTTCCGGAGGAGAGAGAGTAGAGAGAGAGAGAGAGAAAAAATTTGCGGCTATGAAAAGGGAGAAGAGGGAAAGGAAAGGGTTTACAGCAGTAAGCTCTTCCTTTTATATTCCCTTAACTTTTACCTGTCTCCCACATAGTTAAAATCTCAGTCCTAATCCCGATTAAAAATTTTTAAAAAAATAAAACCTTTTGCGGATTAAAAAAAAACTTAATACAAAACTAAAACAATAATAAACTAATTTCTAAAAATTTAAGAATTAAAATATTTTAAAAATTAAATTTTTAACAATTATAAAAATAAAAATAAAATTTAAATTAAAATTAAACTTAAAAATAAAAATAAAAATAAAAGAGAAATTTAAATTTTGAATAAGCATAGTCAAAATTTATCTCAACATTACTGACAAACTCTTGTGGCACTAGGATCAAAGTTGTTAGACAACCTTAATCCACTTGTCGGTACCGTTCATCTTCACGTCTTTTTCTGGCCGATCGTCAGTATTATGGTTCACTTAAACACGAAAAATTGTGACAGATTTAGGAAATGCTATTAGTTACAAGACAAAGTGATCCTAAGTTCCTAGATACTATATCTTAAGGACCATTCAGCTGACGATGACCAGGGATATTGTTGTCTACCTAAATTGAGCGGCGAGATCTACAGACAATCTTGAATTGTTCAATTTTAGATGTAGTAGAACATGTTTCCCGCTTTTAGATATACCCCAATAATCAAGAACTTCTGAGATACACCTTACTTTAGGTGAGCAGACTATTATTTATAGAGATGATAGATTCAGATTATTATTAATTATAGTTTTAGAGGGATTGAGAAGTAGAAGGTTTCATATGCTGTGTACCAGGTCGGATTGTTAATCACACAAAGGAGACAACATATGGCTAACAGATAGCAAGAATTTCATAGATATAATATGCAGAGAAATAGATTTGCATATGTTGAAGTCCAGGTCGGATCTCTCCACTCACATAAAGGAGGCAAGATATAACTAACAGTAAGAAAGAAAGAAAATAATTTTCTACAGATCTACTTTATCGGAATTCCCCAGTCGCTCCGTCAATACCGAAATTAAGGACAAAATCCGTACATCAAGGAAAAGTAAAACCACAGTTCTAGATACGGGTTCTTTAATGTGACTGGTGGATTCTCATGTATATCTCCCTGCTCAACCTATCCAAGCGTCGTATTATCAGGCTAAACGGATCTAACTAGGTCAAGATTTGTCAAGTCTATAAATTTCCTAAGTTCAACTCTACCTAGTCATGTCCATTTAGAATCTTTTGTGCCTACCGACGCATCAAACCCAGAGCATAGACCCTTCAACTTTGGGTACGTTACGTAGATTTAGACTGCCTGTTATCACTTGATAATATCACTTCCCAATCCTTTATCAACAAGCAAAACTTTATGCAACAATCTTTTTGATTTTTTTTTAAATTTTTAATGTTTTATGGATTTTTGTTTGTTTTCCAAAAAAATAAAATTTAAACATAATGTTTGTGGATTTTTTTTATTTTTCAATTTTTGTTTGGTTTTGATTATTTCTCCCCCAAAATTTATGCATGGGAGAGAATGAAATGACTAAAATGCTCAAATTTAAGCTAACCTAATTAATAACAAAAAAAAATTAATCCTCAAAACGAATCATTTTTAAAAATCCCACAAGCACATCGAATCGAGCTTTGTTAAAAGGCTTAGTGAATAGATCCGCCACATTATTGGCAGTGGGAACCTGTTCTAGCCGGATGAGCGAATGCTCGTAACAATCTCTGATAAAGTGAAATTTGATGTCAATGTGCTTGGTTTTAAAATGTTGGACCGGATTTTTAGTGATTTGAATAGCAGCCTCATTATCACAAAATATAGGGGTTTCTTGAAAATTCAAACCGTAGTCCAACAGTTGATGTTGGATCCATATCACTTGAGAAAAACTGGCAAACACAGCGACATACTCCGCTTCTGCTGTTGAGGTTGAGACGGTATGCTGCTTCTTGCACTACGATGAGACCAGTCTATCTCCAAAAAATTAGCATCCTCCTGAAGTCGATTTTCTATCAAGCTCGCACCCGCCACAATTGCTATCTGCAAAAGCATAAAGATCAAATTCTGGATTTTTTGGATACCAAAGACCTAGTTTTGGGCAACCTTTGACGTACCGAAAAATCCGTTTAACAGCATTTAAATGAGAAAGTTTAGGATTAGCCTGGTAGCGAGCGCATTGACAGACCGCAAACATTACGTCTGGGTGACTAGCAGTTAGATACATGAGTGATCCGATCATTGATCGATAGTACGTCTGATCTACGGATTCACCTTCAAGATCAGGAGCCAGTAAAGGTCTCTCCGCCATGGGTGTAAGAGCAGGTTTCGCATCTCGGAACCCGAACTTCTCCAGCACATCATCCACATACTTTTCTTGGTGAATAAGGATTCCGGTTGAATATTGTTGGACCTGAAGCCCCAAAAATGTGGTCATTTCCCCAAGCAAACTCATCTCGAACCGCTTCTTCATCACGGCTTCGAACTCTTTGCAAAGCTGTTGGCTTGTCAACCCGAAAATAATTTTGTCCACATAGATTAGAACAAGAATTTGATCCAGACCGACATGTTTGATATATAAGGTTTGATCAACGTTGCCTTGGGAATAGCCGTGTTTGAGCAAATGTTGTGTTAGGGTAGTGTACCAAGCTCTAGGAGCTTGATGCAGCCCATACAAAGCTTTGCCTAACTTGTAGACATGGTTGGGAAGCTTTGAGTTAACGAAACCGGGTGGTTGGTGAACATAAATATCCTCCTTGACCTTGGCATACAAGAAAGCCGTCTTGACGTCCATTTGGTATACTGTAAAGTTCATATAGAAAGCATATGCAAGGAACATACGAATAGCCTCCAATCGCGACACCAGTGCATAAACCTCCGTATAATCAAGATTCTGAATTTGCCGAAACCCGCAAACCACTAATCTCGCCTTGTTGCGCACAATGACACCTGAGTCGTCTTGCTTGTTCCGGAAGACCCATTTGGTGTTAAGAGATTTCTTTCCTTTTGGCAGCTCCAACAACTTCCAAACCCCGAGCTTCTCGAATTGATTAAGTTCTTCATGCATGGCCTCAACCCAGCTGGGCTCATTCAGAGTCATTTTGACATTTTTGGGCTCTATCTGAGAAATAAAGTGAGAGTAGAGACACGTATTAACGTCTCCACTCTGACTTCGCATTTGAACACCATCGCCCAGCTGTCCAATGACGTTCTCTATTGGATAGTCGCGCTGAATGCGTGCAGGGATCTCGTAGCTGATGTCATTGATAGAGACTGGAAGATTATGGATGTTAACCGCTCCGTCATTCGTTGTATGATCACGGTAGATGAACTAGGTTCGTTTGTTGGATCTGCTACAAACTCTTCAACAATTCTTTCCGGAAAGAGAAGTTCCATCAGATTTGATGTTACAACAGAAGTCTCTTGGTTCATGAACTCTCTTTCCACCGGAGTTAGAGGAGTAGCAACAACATCAGGAGAAGGTTGTTGAGGAGAGGACTTAGAAGAATCAGTGTTAACAGAGGACACCATTGGAGGATCAGAAGAGACCAGAGGTGGTCTGTAGACAACTTACTCCTCTTCATCTTCAATAATGATCTTCGAACTAGATGTAGACCCTGCTTGATTATCTGACGACACATTGAAGGATTTGAAAAGAGATGTGTAATCAAATAGCCAGTCTGGACCCACTCTAGCGTCTGTCTCATTTTCATCAAGCCAACGAACGTCGAAAGACTCCACAATCTGTTTTGTCTTCTTATTATAAACCCTATATGCAGTTCGAGCAGCATATCCAAAATACATAACAGTCATCCGCTTTTGCATTAAATTTGGGGTTGGATTCCAAGTGGAGAAGGGTGCCAGGGCAGCCAAACACTCAGAAATGGCTGACAGATGGATTGTATCCATATATAATTCCATACGGTGTTTTCATTTTGGCTTTGTTGATCAGCACGCGATTCTGAACGTATCATGCTGTGTTAATCGCCTCCGCCCAAAAGAACACAGGAAGTTTGGAGTCACAAAGCATCGTCCTTGCGGCGTCTTTAAGAGTTCAATTCCTGCGTCCGGCAACACCGTTTTGTTGTGGTGTGCGAACAGAACTGAACTGATGCACAATCCCTTCATCGGCGCAAAAATGGTCAAGAATAGCGTTCTTGAACTCTGTTCCATTATCAGTACGCAACATTTTCATTCGGTTGTTGGTCTGATTCTCGATCATTACAATAAACCTTTTGATGAGGTCAGCGATCCCAGCTTTGTTGGACAGAAAGAAAACCCAAGTGAACCGAGAGTAGTCGTCGATCACAACGAGGCAGTATGAATTGCGATTGATGCTAAGAACGTTAACCGGACCAAATAAATCAATATGTAATAGCGCGAGCACATGACTAATGGAGTTAATCTGCTTTGGAAGGTGTGGTTTCGATGATGTTTTCCTTGAGCACAGGAAACACATTTTTCAAATGTAATGAAATCTCTGACAGGTAGACCTCGGACCAGTTCGTTCTTTGCAAGCCGATTCAGGTTCTTTTAATTAGCGTGACCGAGACGACGATGCCACAACATCACATTTTGTTCTGAGACTTTAGAGAATAGGCAAGTGACTTCGTCGTGGATATTACTGTTCATGTCTATGATGTGGGCATTCCCATCCCGCTTAGATTTTACAAGAATCCACTCTTTCGGAATGACAATGCCTGGCTTTAAGACCAGACATTCTTTATCTGTGAAATGAGTTGAATATCCCTTGTCGCAGATATGGGACACGCTCAACAAGTTGTGTTTTAATTCAGGGGCATAGTTAACATTCTCAAAATTCAGCACTCCATTTGAAACTGTTCCCTTTTGAGTTATCTTGTCTCCTTCGCCTCCCGCAAAAGATACATATCCCCCATTAAATGTATGAATGTCGTGCAATTGGGATATATCTCCGGTCATGTGCCGAGAGCAGCCACTGTCGACATACCAGGGTCTGACGACATTCCTCCGCAACTATCACTGCACGATGAGCGGAATTATTTAGATTTGGGGACCCAGGTCATCATAGTCCTGGGTTGACCCTTCACTTTCACAGATTTTTCATTTGATTTTTCCTTTTCATGAGATTTCGAGGCAAATGGTGACTGATCTGAATTCAGTTTTGGTATCCACTAAAATTTAGGTTTTGAAAATTTATTAGTTTGCATCGAGCCGGTGGATTTTCTACTCGAAGAGTTTGAAGACCCGTTTCTGCTTTTTGACGAAATCGACTTAGGCCTAGCCTGAGTTGATTTTGGCAAACTATTGTTGAATTTATGAAAAACATGTTTATTCTTTTGAAAACTGATCATTTTCTTGTTTGGATTTGTGTTCAAGTCACCATTTCGAGAACGAGTTCTGGAGGATTTTCTATTTAAATATCGTCCCCGAAATTCATTCTTTCCTCTTTTTAATGTGTGAGATACAAATATCCGGTTCAAACAGTTTCTTGCAATATGTCCAGCAGTGCCACAGCTAAAACAGGTTTGTTTCTTATCAATGGTTTTGGCACTGCTATTGACAAATTTCTTTCTTTTATTTTTATTTTCAACACTTTCACATTTGCAAGAATGATCACAATATTTTGAAGCAGATGTGGAAGGTGTAGAAACATTTGAATCAGACATAGAAACATTAGCAAACACATCATTATCAGTTTCAGTCTTATCATCAAAGTAAACAATACCACCAGACACAAAGTTGTTTAATTTCGAGTTTAATGTGGACTCAGTACATAAAATAACATCAAACTTTAACACATCATTATCACTAGACTCAAAAACATCAAACTTTTCATCTCTTTGCTCCCCCTTAGCTATGGACTTATCTGCACTCAAATTGGAAATGTTAGTACCCAAAACCTTATCATTTGACTGTATTGCTTACTCAGAAGTTGACTTTCCATATACCATGTAAGATTCTCTGTCAATTTCTTCTTGAGACAAGGGAATAGTAGTGTAGTTATGATTGAAGGGAGGGGGGACACTCTCAAATCCTAATCCAACTTTTATCTGATTTCCATGAGTGATATCTCTCCACTGTATTTGTCCCTGAATCATTTTTGCAATTGTTTCACTTGACCCATCATATTTTTTAAAATTAAATTCAGCATTTTCAAAACGTGTTTTCAATGAGACAAGTTCAGTGGACATAACTTCAAATTTTCGTTTGAGATGGTCATAGCTCTCAGATTTGTTGTTGTAGTCCTCTTGCAATTTCCTAAAGTCCTTTATTTTATTTTCTAGTTGAGTCTTTAAGGGATTTTGGTTTTTCCTAAGGGTGTATCCCTCATATTTTAACTCCTCGTTCTCTCTCTTAATTAATTCTATTGATTCTCACAAATATTTAATAGTTTTAGCACAAATGGAGAGTAACAAGATTCACTTACCTCAGGCTTGGATGGCTTAGAAGTAGTCCGCACCATAAAGGCAAACTGGAGATTCATCATTTCTTCTTCGGGATCTGCCTCCGTCTCTTTCTCCTTGCAATCCTTGATTTGGGCCAGAAAGGTATTTTCAGGTCCTGAGATATTCAGGGCTTGAATTTGATCTTCCCAATCAAAGGATTGGGCCACCATTTCCAGATCTGTAGGTTGGTTGGTAGATGAGGATCCTTTGTTGTTGATGTGCACATAGCTAACTGGCACCACCGTTCGATCGGCATTTTCCCTTTTGTCAGGCTTTGGACACTCCCTAGCAAAATGCCCTGGCTCATGGAAATTGTAGCAGCGAAGTTTGCCATTGTTAAACCCAACCTTTTTGTCATAATTCACACTCCAGTTGTTTTTGCTAGTTTTCTTGGAGAACCGCTTTTCCCTGAACACAGCCATGGGCATTAGCCAGGTTATATCCATCTGTTGTATATCTTCAGGATGAATCTGATCAAGATCGGCAAACAAAAGTTGTGGAGAGAATTCTCTAGCCATGAAAGCATTGTAGCAGTTTACCAAACCCGTGGCAAGAGCCATATTTTCTTCCTTTTCTTTCATGTTTGACATCTGAGAGCTGAAAGCATGAGACTGAGAAGGTACAACATTAGATGATCCAGCATTGAGATTAACTTGCTGAGGCATGATCTGAGGTTTAGAGACTTGAGCTTGTTGCATGGAATGGGGAACACAGGATGTCGATTGACTCGATTGATGAGTCATGAAGGGTTGAACTTGTGGAACATGTGTAGTTGGGGTAACTTGAGGAGCTTGTGCAACTGTGAAGCTTGAAAAAGCATTGTTGTTTGAGGTTTGGATCCCTAGATTTGCAGTGGAATAAGAATTAACATGATTAATCTCCCTCTGCTTGTCATCAAGATCACAAGCCTTGATGATTGCCATTGTTTCTGCCAAACTCAACCTGTTTAAGTCTTTTGTTTTCTTAATCACTAAGACATTCATGTCCTAGGATTTTGGAAGAGAGTTTAACAATTTCTTGTTGATTTCTGATCTTGTTACTGAAACACCTGCAGAACTTATTTCTATACTGAGAGTAATGAACCCTTGGAGCTGATTCTCAAGAGTTTCGCCCAGGACATAGTTGAACATGTTGAACTTTTTTCGAAGCATGTCCCGACGACTCTGCTTCATATCCTCATTACCCTCATAGACTTCGATTAGAGCTTCCCAAAGTGCCTTCGTAGATGTATACTCACAGAAACCCTGAGCAATTTTTGGAGATAATGCCATTGTAAGTGTAGCAATGGCTTTCTCCTGTTCTTCAACCCTTTTGAAATCCTCATCCATATAATTTTCAATTTTTTTGTCGACAATGATTTCATCCACTACTATAGTGATTCGAATTGGTCGTCTAAGTATACTGCGCTGAATCTTGAAGTCTTTCATTTTAATATACTTTTCGATTCGGTATTTCCATTCTGGAAAGCCTTCAATATCAAAGAGTCAAGGAATCCGAGAAGTTTTTCCCATGATGGAGTCTAGTTCTTAATGTACTATCATTCTTTGAGATTCCATGTGAAATTAAAGCAATTTAAAATCACAAAGGTGTTTCTTGATGATGATTCCGACACAAAGGTGTTTACGGTTGATGATGATTACGGTTTTGTTGTTTACGGCCGTAAACTATGTTTACGAAAGAGCAGTTTACGGTTTACACTTTTCTGGTTTATGTGTTTATGGTTAATGAAGATTGGTTTTACGTTGTTTATTTGAAGATCAGAGTTTACCGGTCTTCAAGATCTTGATTTAACAACCGTAAATAGAATTTACGGTTGACAGTAAACTCCCAGAAAGCCTTCAGAAACATGTTTTTGCAGTAGATTCAATTCCCTTGACCACTAAAACACTTAACGCAGTCTCAAACAATAAAAATATCGGTTGAAACAGCCCAAAAGTCGATTGAATGAAGCTTTATGTGACAAATCAAAATTTTCTATCCTGTACAGTCAAACACTTCATTGAAAGTCAAACTCATTTTTGCTACCTTTTACCGCGTTTGGTGTCCGTTTGAGCATTATGAGCTTTAATCCTTCAAGAGGTAAACATAGGATGTATACTCTAGGGCATTTTGTGCATCTTAGAAGCCTCAAAACTCCAAGAGTTTAGAGTTTACGGCCCAAATGGCATTTGGACCGTAAACTCCATGGACTATATATATGGCACTTAGCCATTTTTCCTTCATTTCTCCCATTTCAACTAGATAAAACCCGATTTCTCTCCCAAGGATCTTCAAGCTTTTGTCCAACTTGTAAGTACTTCTATTCTAGAGTATATTAAGGCTTGTTATACTTCCATATATCAAGAAATCATCCAAGAAACACCAAGAACAAGGTGTTTATGGTCCAAGGTGTTCTTGGACCGTAAACCCTAAAATGGGTGCCAAAGTGTGACCTAGTCCCTTCTAAGCCTTGACAACTAGCATAGATCCTTCCCTTGATGAGTTTAGCACTTGAAAAACACCACCCCCCCCCCCCCCCCCATGAACATGAGTTTACGGTTTGGGAATCTCCCAAAACCGTAAACAACCCCAAAGGGTGTTTTGATGCCCCTAACACCTTAGTAAGCCTTGGATATTAGCATAGAACTTTACACCATTGAACTAAGGACTTCAATACACGAAATACTGCTTCTTACCATGAGTTTACAGCCATAAACTCATGGGGAAGTGGTCCCCAGACCGTAAACACCATACAAGGTCATTCTTGGACCTTAAACTCACCCAACCTCTTGTTTAAGCCTTGAAACACTTAACCACTTAAGTTATAATAGTTTTAAGCCTCATTTGATGACCCAATTAAGAGTTTACGGCCAGGAGTAAACTCCCCTGGGCCGTAAACTCCAACAAACATGGTGCATTGACCATAAACTCCCGTATAAGGCCTTGTACTCCTTTGTTGCAACCCGATAGCCTTCTAACACTTTGACAAAGTGTTTTCCTCACATTGGGATGTTTATACATGTTTAATTAGTGTTATAATCACTAATTATATATATACATATGTCTTCATATGTTATTAGGATCATTGTGTGTGTCTAAGTCTTCACTTGACACCAAGCACTTGTCCGACACTTCCATCCAATCTGCTCACTGCAGGTGAGTTCATACCCCTTAATTAACCTTGTAAATGTTTTTAAATGTTTATAAATGATTTATGGGGGGAATACAAGTTGAAACATGTTTAGTTATTATATCAATCGCATGTGATTAATAACTAGCATGTAAATGGATTTACTATACGGTAACTGTTTTACCAAACAGATTTCTTCAAATGACTTTCTTAAACATTTTTGCATGCTTAAAACTCTTTATCAAACTATCTTACATACTGTAAGTTTCCTTTCAAACTCTGTTACAGATGTGTTTTCAAACAAAGGTTTTCCTTACACTTAAACTGTTTTATCAAACAAAATTCTTTCAAATCGTTTGTTAAACTAACATCAAGTCAGCTTTTCTTAGTATTAAACTTTTCAAAGGTTTTAAAAAACCTCTTTGATGCTTTTATATTGTAAAATGCATGCCTAGATATGTATAGTTATATAAATAAAGTTTAAAGGACTTAGGACGACTAGCTCGCTTTATTTCCTTTTCCTCGTTGGGATGTAGTCTTAGGGCATCGGTTGCTCTTCCGAATGTCGTCTAAATATTAATTATATATCATGTATAAATATATAGGTATAAAGGTTCCCTTAGTCAGTTCAGTACCTTTGGGTAGCAAAGGTATACTTCCGGTTATACACATACGTCAATAGTAACTATAATAGGTGTAGTTAGGAGATACTACTTACCATTCCAAGTACAAGGAATCACACAAGAGTCAATTCATTCATGAGTCTATACTAATACATTACATGTTATATGAATACATTTACATATATATGCTTACATGAATACGTTTACATAGAGACGCTTACATGAATACGTTTACATTGATACACTTACATACATACGCTTACATGAATACGTTTACATAGATACGCTTACATGAATACACTAACATAGACACGCTTACACGAATACGCTTACGATACACGATAACAGAACTAACATAACAAGGTGCTATAGCATGGAACAAGTTCAGGATCTAACTATACCAATGAATCACTACTGATCATAGTAATGTGGATGTTCACGGCTTGCAGAAATGTAGGTTCATGTTTGGTTCCCAAATTCTCATGATAGAGAGCGTATAGTATGGGTTCTAGCCATCACATTATTCCTTAACCCTCAATTAAGGCAAATTAGTAAAAAGTAGTCGCTTATTACAAATACTACATCACTTACACTTTGCATACGACAATTGCAAATGGATTAAAAATCCGGTTAATATATTATTAATACCTTTACCATGTGCCATATTCACATAATCGATGAGGTAGAAAATAATATTAATAGGCGTACAGTCTGGTCTTGGTAGAAGGCTACTTTCAAAACAGTCTGGTCTTGGTAGAAGGCTACTTTCAAAACAGTTAGGTCTTGGTAGAAGATTACTTTTTATACTAGTAGGAATCATAGGTATTTTCTAGGGTTTTCAAACATTTTCAACTACTTACAAACATTTTCATACTTATACAAACTTTTCTCCAAATGTTTACAAGTCTTTACTTTCCTGTTTTACAAATCAAAGACAAATTAATACTTATGAATTCACCAGCTTTATTGCTGATACTCGCTTGCAAAATAACTTATATTCTTAGGTCACAAATAGACAGGTACGACGACCGGGTTTTGTGAAGATGGAGAAATCAAGACTCCTCTTTTATTTTGATTATATATTATGTTGTCTTATACTATGAAAGAACACACTTGTAATTAAAATTATACTATTAATGCAATGGATGATGTTGTTGCTTGTTTACTACTTTACATTGTTGTGATACATTACATGACGTCCTTCGTCCCAGAACGTTTCCGCCGTTCTCGGTTTTGGGGTGTGACACTTTAACACCGGTCTAAAGCTCTGATACCAATTGTTAGGTCCAAATAAGGATCTTTACCAACAATCAAGCAACAAACAATCACAGAATAAGAACAAGATGAAAAGAAACCGAACTTGCACACGTTTATATTCAATAAATCGTCAGGTACAACTCGATGGACTGCTCTGTAATCTCTATTGCATCAACCACACAAAAGACCTACTCCTCCACAATATATACTCGACTAGACCGCAAACTGTGTTTGCGACCGTAAACAGGGTTTACGGCTGTAAACGTGTTTACGACCGTAAACCCTGTTTACGGTCGTGAACACACAAAATGACCAAAATCAGATAAACAACACATAAACTGTATTACAGACTCATGCCAAACAAAATACACTGAAAGCCTAGAACAAACCATTAACTGGACTCTTTACTGGCTTCACCGCATCCCTCCTTGAATCGAGTATGGATCCTCTGCTTCGAGTAGTACTGGTCCATACTACCTTCCACATCTATCCTTACTTTCCTCAAGAAGAGACTTAACTAAAGCAAGTTACTTTATATCCTAAACAATTTCCCCCCATAGATAAGGCTCCTAACACTAGATCGTATCCTAGGTTTTCCTAGGAGAAACTCCACACCACCCTCCGCCATCATCTGCAGAAGGAACTCCCACTAACTTTCTCTAACTAGCCCATGAATACAATGACATATTACAAAAACTAGATAATTCTTTGAATGAAAGGTCTCACATTACAACGGTTGGACTCAAACAAGAGCCGCACGAAAGAGTTAAAACCTAACCCTCTAAAATAACTTAGTTCCCATAATGTGTAACTTAGCATATTTGTTTACTAGTTGGCTAAAACCAGTTAGAACTCCTAAAAGCACAAAGCAAGCAGCATTCAAGCATTAAGTAATTAGAACCAAGCATAACCTAATCCGGCCATCCTATTAATGACTGATCAGTACTAGCATGGAAGTCTATAAGCTCATACAACAGATATATATAAAGGCATCTCTTCGAGATCCTTGGCCCTAATCTAGCATGTGATTCACAGATTCACTATTCAAAAATATCATAAACATGTATGGGTATTTTGGGATAACTTACTTGAACTATGATGATTGTATATACCATACATTTTCTTATTTTAGAAAACCTTTTCTTAAAATATGTTTCTTTTTGAAAACTCCACCAAATCCTCGGTTTTGAGTTCATACACACCCGAGAGTGTGACCGAATCCCTCAAACTAAGGCTATGATACCAACTTGAAACATCCAAAAATTATGACCCAAAAGTTTTATTTTTGATTTAAGTAAAAACAGTAATCCAAAACACTGTTTATACTTCCCAATCAAGTAAATATGTCAAACATCATGAAAATCATATTATGTCCCATAAACATAGTCCATATGTTGTGTACGATGCGGTCAACCCAAGCTCTTCCCCTTGGAATCGGAAGTACCTGAAACCTAAACTAAAAACCATAAGCCCAAAGCTTATTGAGTTCCCAAAGATACCATATACCAAACATACCATATAACGGGCGCCATCCACACTCGCATAACGGGCCCTACCCAATAAACATACATAAACAAGTGTTGGACTAGGTGTCTAAGCCCATAACTATAATTGGTGTGTACTTGACCCGATAGTAGCATGATCCTTTTGGGTTGCCTTCACCATAGAAACATGACTGAATGAATAATAGAGAAAGAGGTTGATTGTGATTTATTAATATATTATAAGAATAATATACTAATTGAGAAATAATATTATGTAATTACTATTGATCATAAATAAATTTGGTGATCAAAAGAGACTAACTGAATTAAGGGAACTTATATTACAATTATCTAATAGTTACACAGTTGTGGTTATGGATCCCTAAGAAAGGCTGAGCGAAATCATATGTGTAGCCCACATAGATTTCGTCCATTAGGGGATTCTGGAAGGATCTAATGGGTTGCTTAAGGCCTAAGTAGAGAACTAGAGTTCCAGTCAGAAACCCTAGCAGCTCAGCTATATAAGGAACCCCTAGGACTCCCAAAATCGGCCACTTGTTAAATGTCAACTTCGATGAAGAGTTGGCCATTAATTTTATCCTCCACTCTTTACCTCCTTGTTATGAATAGTTCAAGATGACTTATCATATGAACAAGGACGAGGTGACCTTGAGCAAATTTCAAGGGTTGTTAAGGACTGCTGAAACTGGTTTGAAATGAAAAGTTGTCGCATCAACTCCTACTGCTGCTACCCCTGTCTTAGTAAATGGACTAGGGAAGGGGAAGAAGAGGCAAGCTCCTTCGAAGAGCCACAAGGGAAAGTCTCATGATGGTTCTTCTTCAAGTGGTACCAAAGGTGGTTCTGCTGCTCCTTCGTCTAATCTGAAAGATGCATAGTGCTTCTACTTTCACGATAAAGCCCACCTTTGCAAGTATTTACACTATTCAATTTAATAAATCATCACATGATACTTCTTGGGTCCTTGACACAGGGTGTGGTTTTCACATTTGTTCTGATTTGCCGGGTCTAAGAAGAAGTAAGGACGTGGAGCATGGGAAGATGAACTTGATCATGAGGAATGGGAAAATTCCGCTTGTCACCAAGATTGGAGTTTATTCTTTAATTCTTAGTAGTAGGTTAGGTTTAGAGTTAAATAATTGTTGCTACTCATCAGAGATGACGAGGAATATTATTTCATTTCATGGTCTGTATAAAAAATGGTTTTTGATTTTCGTTTAATATTGAAATTGGTTCTATTAACGCTTTCTATAATGGTACTTTCTATTTTGAAGCATTTCCTTGTAATGATATATATCAAACTGTGATTGTTGTAGACAAGTTAGGAAATAATGTGTTGCATATTGATTCGTCCAATGGCTTAGACTAGGCATGCTTGTGGCATTGTCGTCTTGGACATGTCAACAAGAAGCGCATAGACATACTCCAAAAGGATGGGGTATTGGAGTCATTTAACCTAAAGTCGGATGAAACGTGTGAATTTTGTTTGCTTGGGAAGATGACCAAGTCACCTTTCACTCGTACTTGTGAAAGAGGTGAGGGATTATTGGATCTCATGCACACCGATGTGTGTGGATCCTTTAGATCCACCACAAGGGATGCAAGTAACTTCTATATGACTTTTACCCATGATTATAGCAGATATGGGTATATCTAATTAATCAAGCACAAGTCGAAAACCTGGGAAAGTTCAAAGAGTTAAAGCAAGAAGTGCATAATCAATTAGGCAGGAAGATAAAAATGCTCCGATTTGATCGAGGTGGTGAGTATCTTAGTGTTGAGTTCCACGAATATCTTAAGGAATGTGGAATTATTTCACAATTGATGCTGCCTAGGACACCACAGTTGAATGGTGTGGCTGAGAGGCGCAATCGAACCTTGTTGGAAATGGTTTGTTTTATGATGATTCGAGCTTCGTTACCTATCTCATTTTGGGGGTATGCCTTAGAGACTTCCGCCCATATCCTTAATCTAGTCCCAACTAAGAAGGTTGCCAAAACACCTCACGAGATGTGGACAGGGAAGGTTCCCTCGTTAGCACATGTCAAGCTATTGGGTTGCAAGGCTTTCGTAAGACGAGAGACTCACAACAAGATTGAACCTTGCAGTGAGTAGTGTATTTTCGTCAGCTATCCAAAGAATTCTTTTGGATATCTCTTCTACAGACCGAGTGACAATGTTGTCTTCGTTGCGAGGAGAGGGGTTTTCCGAGAGAGAGAGAGAGAGAGAGAGAGAGAGAGAACTCATATGCCATGACGACAGCGGGAGGAAAATTGACCTTGAAGAGCTTCAAGAATCAAGTGATGAAGGAACCTCAAACACTAGCACTCAACCCGTGGAGGAAACTTCTATTGAATCGATTAACGAGTCCTTACCTCTTAGACGTTCCGGTAGAGTTAGTGTTCCACCCATATTATATGGTTTCCATATAACTGTTGAGGGTGATACATTTATTAGTGATAGTACACTAATTGATATGGATGAACCTATTAATTATAAGGAAGCCATGGCAGGCCCAGAGTCTACAAAATGGAAAGAGGTGATGGACAGCGAGATTCAGTCCATATATGTCAATCAAGTTTGGAACTTGGTTGACAATGTAACGGGCCGTAAGACAGTCGGGTGCGAGTGGATCTTCAAGAAGAAGACCGAAATAGATGGGAAAATGCATATGTTCAAGGCACGATTTGTTGTGAATGGCTTTACTCAAACCCATGGGGTTCACTATGACGAGACGTTCTCACCAGTGGCCAAGATCAACTCTACAAGGGTTATGATAGCCATAGCTGTATTTCATGATTATGAAATATGGCAGATGGAAGTCAAAACCGCTTTTCTTCATGGAAAATTAGCTGCGGATGTTTACATGAATCAACCAGAGGGTTTTGTGGATGCAAAGTACCCGGATAGAGTGTGCAAGCTTGAGAAATCCTTCTATGTATTGAGACAAGCATCTCACAGATGAAATCTTTGTTTCGGTGAGAAAGTCAAAGGGTTTGGTTTTTTGAGAAGCGAGGATGAGTCCTGTGTATATGTCAAAGCCAGTGGGGGTATAGTTACCTTCTTGGTACTGTATATGGATGACATACTACTCATAGGAAACGAAATCCCAACCTTGCAGGAGGTTAAGTCCTGACTTGGGAAGTGTTTCGCTATGAAGGACCTCGAAGAGGCTATGTATATTCTAAGGATAAAGATAAAGTGTTGAAACATTTTAGCATGGAGAATTCCTAGAGAGGGGAATTACCGATCCAAAGCAATACCAAATTGAGTATGACTCAAAGTCCGAGTACCGACGATGTGATGGCGAAAAAGAGTCGAGTACCCTGTGCTTCCGTGGTTGGTCTCGATCATGTATGCTATGACATGTACTCTCCCTGATGTGGCTTTTGCTTTGTGCATGGTCATCCGATATCAAGGGAGCCCTAGTAGAGCTCATTGGAGTAGTAAAGAACATTCTTAGGTATCTACGAAGGATGAAGGACTGGGTCCTTGTACTTGGTGGAAGTGAAGACTTGAGAGTGACAGGGTATTATGATGCTAGTTTTCAAACTGACATAGATAAATTTCGCTCTCAGTCGGGTTGGGTATTTAACCTGAACGGTGGAGCAGTGACTTGGTAAAGTTCCAAGCAAGAGACCATAGCTGATTCAACGTGCAAATCAAGGTACATAGCAGTGAGCGAAGCATCGAAGGAGGCGATATGGTTGAAGAACTTCATCGGAGACCTTGGAGTTGTACCAGCCATAAAGGAGCCTATGGATATTTTCTATGATAACGAAGGCGTAATTGCCTTAACCAAGGAACCGAGATATCATGGTAGATCCAGCCACATCGATAGAAAATACCACTTCATCAGATATCGGGTAAAAGAGGGAATCCTCGTAGTAAAGAGGGTATTGTCAAAGGAGAACCCAACAGATCCCCTCAAAAAGAGTCTAAGCAGGGTTAAGCACTTACAGCATGCAAGTAGCATTGGTCTGAAGGACGATATTAGTTTAATGATTAGATAGTTATTTAGAAACTTGTAATACATAAAATGTAAATGATATTTGATGATTGAATAAAGGCGTTTTATTTATGAGTAAAGTTACTATCTTGTTTCAATTGTTTACTATGGTTTCACTTTTGCATGTTTTGACTTCCTGAATAATAGAATTATTTGAATTATCCACATTCGATTATACTTTGGAAGTAGGCTATGAGGTTAGACTGTGATGAACTGGTTTGTAGATTGTCTAAGAGTTTAGACATAGAAAATGTTTGTTGCAACGTTCATGAGTGTTTTTGAAATATGATTTAAGTATTGGATTAAACCCACGCTCATATGAATCACTTCATGGAATTTATCACAAGTGATTGTGAGACGATAATATCGTATAGTCTTTAAACCGAGATATATGAGTTGTTGTTTACAAGTTGGTTGTGCATTGATAGTGCGTAAACGCATCAGTAATTTGATGTTATAAAACATAGATTTAATATGTAAATAGTACAAGCGTATAAGTCAAAATTTATTTTTTCCTTTTATCCTAAGAGGATTAAAAGCGATATCTTGGGCCTGTCGATGATTTTGTGTTGACTTACGTGTCGAGCCCGGTCTGGACTAAATTGATTTTTTCAATTAAGTTCTATGTTAGACAAATTAGAAATCAGGAAACAATTGTAAGACAATGATTATGACTATATTCCATGTCTTTGTCCACACGATATCTTGAGAACGAAGGACTACATGGTCCCTTATCTAAAGGACGCGTTATTTACTTGGACAGAGTTCGACAACGGCTTTTGAGAGCTACAATTTCTAATCGAATTTTGAAGTCATACTTACAGTTATAGTTATTAGACTTATCCAAGTGGGAGACAGTTGGATTAGGTGTCTATGTGACAACCTTCAAATTCTAGTCAAGTCAAAATCAATAAAAGTCAACAAGTCAAACCGATAAATTCATGTAGCGCTTGTATGATAGGATATATTCTATGTCTTCTTATGTACAACCCACTATCGTAATACAAAGTATCACTCAGAAGTTTCAAATGTTCATAAATTCTAAACCCTAACCAGGGTAAGTGAGGTAATTACTCAATAAAGCACAGTTAAGTACCCTTCGGGGGTGTAAAACACTCATGTCACGGCATAACGGGGTTTTCAAACCTTGCATTAAGTGGCTAGACACTAACAAAGGTTACAAGAAAAGTCACTCTGAATCTATCTCGCTCTATCTCTCTCTAGTCAAAAAAATCTCAAAAACCGATCTTAACTTTTTTATAATCACTCGGGGCGTTTCGACCCTTAACTTAGTCAAAAACCACTCGAAACGGTAAGATTAATTGAAAAATAGAAAGTTAGGGCCGAAGCCCCCTTAGGACTAAAGCCCCATCATTAGAATCGAACCTTCCTTAAAAACCAAAGCCTGCCTTCGGTTCGGTTAAAAGCACTTTGGACCGAGGCCTCTTTCGGTTCAGACGACTTCCCGTCATCGGCTCACCACATTCTCGCTTCCCACTCGAGAGTATTCGCTTCTCACTCGCCCAACTTCGCCTGTGAGCCTCCTCGGACCGAACCCATCTTCGGGTCTCAACCCTCCTGGACCGAACCTTCGGTTCTGACCCTCAAAACTTCACAGGTTCGCCTCTTGGTCCCAATTTTTTTACCACTTTCGCGTTTTAAGCCCATTTTTGATGATTTTGATGGGGGATTTTCACCCAAACTCATATTTTGACATATAAGGCCCCATAAATTCATATTTTAATCATATTTTGTGGGAAATCTTTACTATAGATATATCTTTTGTATAAGACATTATCTAAGGATTAGTTGACTTTTCCAAGAAGTTATGACACCATACCCACTTTATGTCACTATTCACACCTTACCATATCAAATCATTGTCCTTTTATGCATTTTCCAACACTCCATCAATTTTACTTCCACAAAATCCACTCATTAGATCTTCATTCCTCACCTATAAAACCCAATCAAATCCTCTAAAAATACACTTTTTCTCCCTTCCACCTTTCCCTCTCTCTGGAACTTTAGATCTCCAGGAAGCTTTCAACTTTTACTTCACTCTTGGTAAGTTCTTCATTTCCACTCTTGAGTATTCTATAATCCTTCACTCAAATCATGGATTTCTTATACAAATGTTGTCATATTTGTTCTTAGGATCTTCAAATCCTCAAGCTTTCTCCAAGTGTTCTTGACTTGGAAACCTCCTCTCTTCAACATCCATCTCAGTGAATCACTCAAGGTGAGTTCATACCCCCTTCTTTTAACATTTTCATCTAGTTTTATGGGGGAGAATACAAGTCACAACATCAAAAACATTCTTAAACTCAAATGATAACTTCCAACAGAAAAGTTATGGCTCAATCACGATCTGTTTTGACCATCTTAAGCTCCATAACTTTCAAAACTGTTCAATATGGAAATAGTTCAGGTCTATAACTTTAAAATGACTACTTGCACATGTTCATAAGATTTTGCTACAATTTATGGTGATTTTTACAAAACTGTCTATCACTGTAGCAAAGATTTCGGACCAATCTGTGAAAATTGTCATTTTGACACTAGTTAGGAATCCTTAAAAATCATAATAAAAATTGTGAGTGTACTAGACACATTTTGTGAACTTTCAGTGTTTATGGATTCAGATTTCGACTCATGATGATTTTTCTGTGATTTTTACAAAAAAAGTGACAGAAAGGTAAAACTAGATACAAACAGTTTACAAGTTATTAACACTTTGTAATGTGTTGAGCAAAGTGTTTATCTATGATGACTACATATTTACTTGTGTTTTCTGTTAAGTTACACTTAAATAACATAAATACTCTTTCATTACAAGGATTTTTGTTCGTTACAAACATACATGATGAACTTTAATAAGTATAGTTTATGATATTGCTATATTACTCTTCACTATGAAGAGGTTCAATTCTCTCTACAAACGGGTTTTCATTACTACGTACATTCATGATAAACTATAATAGATATAGTTTATGGTTCATTACACTACAAATTCACTACAAAAAGTTCCATTTATATTACAAAAAGGGTTTTCACTCACTACAAACATATTTTACAAACTATAATAGGTATAGTTTATGGTACATTTACACTACGAACTCACTAAGGAATGTTCTAGTCCTATTACAAAAGGATTTTCAATTACTCTACACGTAAACTCGTTAAATCAGGTTGTGAGGCACTACTTTATTGTACTCATAGAGTCCAGATCAAAAATCTTGTAGTTATAACCAGAGTTTCTTGTAGGGAGAGCGTGATAGTTGTGTATAGATCTATATTGTGATTGACATCCCACACCCAAGCTGCTTGCAACAGCCCGGCCGGCAGGTCGGGGGTGACAAATGTCATAACATTTCGATGCATGAAGAATGTCGTAACAGGTCTACTATGTCATAGTGTGGTTATAATAACTCACATAGGGAGATAACGACACACATAGTTTACGAGAATTTCTAAATTTAAAAGGGGGTTGTATTTTTATAAAACGACATACACTATTATAAGTATGGTAAAATACTTGTACATTTTGGGTCTTGGGTCTTAAGACTGCAACACATTTTATGTGGAAACTATTGGCTTTTTCTTGTGCATACTTTACATTTACAAAGAAAGGATTTCTACTCTATATACAAAAGCTTATGAACTCACAAAGTTAATTGTTTACACTCTTTCAAAATTACTTGTATTCTCATGTAATCAATAAAAACAGGTAATTACCAGCTTTTGAGGGTGGAATGCTATGGTGTCAGACAAAACATTTTATCATTTTAATGTAACCGATTTTGAAGCATGTAACTCATGAAACTATGTAACTTTCTCGATTATATTTATAGTGGTTGTACTTACTTTGATCACTGTTATATTCGTTGTTATGATACTATACATGAATTCCTCCACCCCCGGACGTTTTCGCCATCCTTGGTTTGGGGGTGTGATAGTCTAAGCCCATAACTATAATTTGTATGTACTTGACCCGATAGTAGCATGATCCTTTTGGGTTTCCTTCACCATAGAAACTTGACTGGATGAATAATGGATAAAGAGGTTAATTGTGATTTATTAATATATTATATGAATAATATATTAATTGAGAAATCATATTAATTAACTAGTATTGATCAGAAATAAATTTGGAATTAATTTGGTGATTAAAGGAGACTAATTGAATTAAGGGGACTGATATTGCAATTAAAATAGTTGAAAAGATGGGCTTGTGGATCCCTAAGAAGGGATGGACGAAATCCAATGTGTAGCCCACATAGATTTCATCCATAAGGGATTCTAGAAGAATCTAATGGGTTCGTTAAGGCTTAAGCAGAGAATTAGAGTTCCAGTCAGCAACCCTAGCATCTCAACTATATAAGGAACCCCTAGGACTCCCAAAATTGACCACTTGCTTCCAGGAGAATACCCTATCTGATTTTGAGCCTCTAATCTCTCTCATATTCTTCCAACTTGCTATTTGGTGCTTGTGACTCACTAGAGGTGCAACATTTGAGGCACTAAGATCTTGAAGGTCAAGATCTACAAGCTACAAGTAAATGGTATTCTTCTAACCTTGTTTTGTTATGATTTCTGAAAATTGTATGCTAGTTAGGGTTCATGCTTTGGATAACTTGATTTGCATGTATAACTTGAGAAAAACATAGATCTGAAGCATTATAGTTACATGTACACCAAAGGAATGTTGTAGTGCTCATAACCCGTCAACAAGCACATACAAGTATCACACAGACAATAAGTATATCGACAAAACCAATCAAGGTTCGGCCTTGGTGTCGTAGACCTATTAAACCTAATTAGGAAAACTCACCTCAAAGAACTGAATGAAGTGAATGATCCCTGGCTGCCTGAGCAATCAATTGCCAAATGAAAACTATTTAACTTTAGGGATCTACATTATAACCAAAAATCCTAACTTGGGGTAAAAAGACCATGTTACCCTTAACCTAGCTTGGTCTAAGACTGAAGCCCATAACCACAATCCAATGGGCCCAAAAGTTACACAATCCATCAAGGCCCAAAATATGGCCCAATTTCAAATTGGTCGCACATCCTCACATGGGCCTTAGCTCAAGGCCCAATAATGTTCCCTAGCCCCAAAACTTCCAGAATTAGATGGCCCAACTAAGCCCTAACCTTCTAAGCCCAAAACGAAGCCCAAACCCAAGGCCCAAAATAGAAATACCATCAGACTGAGTATGCTGGGCATACTCAGCTGGTACACTAAGCGTATTGGCTCGAAGACTTGTACGCCCATCGTACTCTTCCAATTCAGCCAACTTCAAGATTAAGCTCTTAACCCGTTAAGACTTTGCTCTAGGATGTAGATTTGACTTCTTTGAGCTGAAATACCACATAAAGTTGCTAAATTTACATCTATGCATGACCATAAGAAGCTCTAAAGCTCAACAAGGACTTAATGAAAGATTGAGACCCCTAAACTCCATAAACTTGGCACCTATATGCCAAAGGAGTCCTTGAAGACCTTATATATGAAAAAATAAGCCTTTGGGACGTCCTAATCTCATCATCCATCCAAACCATGGCTAAAACATAACAATATAACCCAAAAAGAGATCTAAGCATCTAGCAAACAAGATGAGAACTTGATACCTCAAATGTTTGGAAAATAAGGTGGTGATTATGGATCCAAGACCTCTTCTTCAGGCTAAGCAACTTCTAGCTTCTTCAACTCCTTCAAAATTCACAACAATGAACACCAATAGCTCTCCAGTGTCTCACATACTCGATAATGGAAGCTAAGACTCGAATTTAGGGTTTTTTGATAGTAGAGGCTGATAGGGAGGCTGACACTTCGGACTTAATGACATTATATAGGGCTTGAACCCTAGACAATAGGGGTTTAAGTTTGACCACATACGTGCATGCCTTCGTGTTTCCTTGTGATCCTTCTACACCCCACATACACCAGGCTTACGCCTAACGTACGACCTCGACTAAGCCCACACATAAAGGCCCAATCCTTTAAGCCCACCATAACATACGTGATTTAGATAAATAAATAAATAAATAAATAAATAATTCATCGGAACCATCGAGCGTTACATTTTAGTAGTACGGACCCAATACTACCTTCCATACCTATCCATACTTTTCCTCAAGAATCATCCCGAATCCTCCAAGTCACCTTCTCAAGCTGATGCACCAAATATTCACTAAACATCGCAACTAAAGCCACTAAAGCCCTTCCTAGGCTCTCATAGGTTCCCGATCTCACCCAACCCTCAGCTACTGAAAGACTCCCACCAATGTCAACTAGCTACCTCATGAATATAGTCTCATTCAACAGATATCAGATTATCCTTTGAGTAAAAGACTTAACCCTAGGACGGTTGGAATCAAATAAGAGTTGCACAATAGGGACAAATACATCACTTTGAGATTATTTAACATGTGCCACATGTAACTTAACATCTTCACTTAGCAGATAATTCACATCACTAAGAGTCCTACAAAGCACAAAGCAAGCAGCATTCAGGCAATGTAAAATCTAACCAACACACACTAATCAATCCGTTCTATCTATTTATCTCCAAACCATAATAACATGTAATTCTAAAATCTCATACAATCAGGTATATAAGGGCATCTCTCTTATCATAAAATCATGAGCAGATCCTTAGCCCTAATCTAGCATGCAATTCTCATAATCATATCATATGTCATAATAAAAATGTATTGGTATTCTGGAAATCACTTTCTTGAGCCCGACCGATTGCACACATCACACCCCTTTCTTTGTTTAGAAACCCTTATTAATAAAACATTTATTTTATGAAATTTTTTGCCAAACCCTCAGTTTGAGTCCAGGCATATCCAAGAGTACACCTGAATCCCTCAAACCAAGGCTCTGATCCCAACTTGTAACATACAAAAAATGAGGGTAAAAAATTCATTTTTAAAACAACCAAAACATTCATTTATCATTTACTAAAACGCTTAAAGGTATTTTACATTAAAACAATTATCAGAGTATAATCCCAAAATCTTTAGTTGTTGAAAATATGGGTGTACACGATGCAATCAAGCCAGCCCCTTTCTTTTTCAAAGTGGAAGTACCTAAAACCAAAAACAACAATTGTAAGCACAAATATTAGTGAGTTCCCCAAAATACCACATGCCATACATCACATATGAGCCATCCATATCATATATATCAAACATGCGATAGAAGGTGCTATGTGCCAACCATAGTCTTGCCATTATGCCATGAGCCGTATCATGGTCTTTCCTTTCCAGGCTGGGGACCAAAACTCTAGGTCTTACAGACAAGTTCTAGGAGCCACCTCCTGGTCATCCATGCAAGCATCACAAAGACAACAAGCATATAATCTACAACTACTTATCTACTTAACTTCCAAAGTCTAAAATCTGGTCTTGCATACAGATCTGTCAGGAGCCACCTCTCGGTCTTTCATCAAATGCCAAGGTCCACCCTCTGGTCTTCCTATAATACATAAACCAAATGGGTCAGCATTGGTTCCTTCGACACAAAGTACAATGAGGAGACACACCTCGCACTGCTGAATCACACTATTAATCCATGACAACTGGACTGCCAATCCTCCAAACTATCAATAACCAATAATACCTAGTTAACATTTGGAATCGAATCTATATCCTCACTCCATACTTAGGGTAAAAGTCTATTTTACCCCTTATCTAGCTTGGCCCAAGACCGAGGCCCAAAATGGCCCAAAATATCCCTTGGTCAACCATGATCAAACTTCTGGTCAAATTCAAAGTCAACAACCCAGGTTGACAAAACACGCCATGTTACCCCTTGGACACATCGTATTCCACCAGCATCCATACAGTTGGGAAAAATCCAGGCCACACACTGTGTTGCCCCTTGATCACCCCGTGTTCGCCCGAGATCCAACAGTTTAACACATTAAGTTGTTTTCTCCGATACCAAGAGCTCCAAACCTCAGATCTAGCCATTCATGTGGTCCAGAAGGATAAAGTTTCCAACTTTATCCATTGGGACCACCTAAAAAGGTTCAAAACTTTTCCATAAAGCTTAATAGTATAAAGGCTTAACAAATAAGCACTTAATCCATAGAGATAAACCCCTAAAACATAGATTTGACTTCCTTGAGCTGGAAAACCATGTAAAGTTGCCAAATTTACACTAATGCATGTCTAAATAAAGCTCTTAAGCTTAAAAATAGGACTTAATAAGTGACTTAATGCATGCATGACTCCAAAACATTCATAAAGCTTGCACCTTTATGATTAAGGATACAAAAACAACTTAGATCTAAAAGAATAAGCCCTTAAACGACCTAATTCATCAATTAACCCAAAAAGGGACCAAAAGCACAACAACCTAACTATGAAGAGATCTAAACATATACAAGACAATATGCAAACTTGATACCTCATAAATCTTTCGTACAAGATGATGATTCTAGATGCAAAGCATTTTCACTAATCAAAGCAACTTCAAGATCTCCTCTTCCTTCACAAGGACCAAAAATGAGCACCAAGAACTTCTTACTAGCACAAGAACACCACCAAGAGACTATAAGATCCATTTTAGGGTTTCTGTGGCAATGGAGGCTAGCAAGGAGGCCATCCATGAGGACTTAAGGCCTTTATATCGGGCGCAACACCCTAAAAATTAGGGTTTCTCCACTAGTCGCCAACACGCCATGTAATGGCATAAACACACCGTGTTGGCCTTAATGAAAGTCATGTTTCTTCAAATCTAGACACATTGTGTTGGTTCCTCTAATACGTCGTGTCCAACCCTCTGAGATTGATTCCCAGTAATTATTTCTCAAGATTGTGGGTGTTACAATTAACTTTTTAAAATGACTATTTTACCCTCAAGGACCATATCTACAACCAAACTATATGGACCATTTATCCGTATATTCTTCTTATTTTGATTGAATTATTTTATATTAATAAATGTTATTTTTATTATAAGTTATTTATATATTAATAAATATTATTTTATTAGATTATTAATTTCTTTTAATTAATTTTTTAAAATTTCTTTATTATCAGATATTTTATTTGGTTTATTATATATGAATAAACATTATTTTTTAATATATTATATTTATGTATTAATCAAGATTATTATATTGGATTATTAATTTATTTTAGTTAATTTTTTTATGGGAGTAGTTCTTTTTTATTGAATTATTATATATTAATAAATATTATTTTTAATTTATAATATTTATATTCTAATAAATACAACTTGATCAGATTATTAATTTCTTTAAGTTAATTATTTTAATTCCTTTTATTAAATTAATACTTGTTTATTGGAATATTACTTTTAATTTATTATTTTTTATATAATAAATATTATTTATTATATTATTAATTTATTTTTATTGTATAATATTAATTCTTTTTAATTTTATTAGTTCATTCACAAAGTTATTGGAATACGCAAAAGCGTCGCCTGCTCATCAATTAAAATCGTCGGGATCACTGCTAAAAACCTTCATCGAAGGTACGACGAAACCCTACTAACCTTGTTCATCCAACATTGTAACGCCCCGAATCTCATGTAGTACTTTAAATAAAATATTTTTGGGTTTTGGCCCTACTCGAAGAGTTGGTTGCCCTACTTGTCGAGTAGCAGCGAGTTGGATCGCAAATTAAGTGATCTACTCGGCGAGTCCTTTGTGGGACTCAGCGAGTCCTTTGTGGGACTCGGCGAGTAGGAGCTGGAAAGTGAAACCCTAATTTCCTGGGTTTGCACCCCTATTTAAAGAAGCTCAAGCCTCTTTCAGTTCCTTTGCAGCCCCCTTTTTCATCTCTAACTCATGTGTGTGTGTGCCCATTGTGTGTTGAAGCTTTGAGAGAAGATTTTGGTGTAGGAGTTGGGGGAAACAAGTGGTTGAGGCAAGGAGCTGGGAAGAGATCTGAATTCTACTTCTATGGACATCTCTTGGGAAGGTATTAAACCATTACCCTCAGTTATTTCAGTCTAGACCTTATCCTTGAATGAGTTTTAGGGTTTTATAAGGGTATCAAGTTGGTTTGTCAATATATGGGCTAGATCTGAAGTTGTAACTTCAGATCTGGACACTCCTTGGATTATACAAGCATAAAGTTCCAGCTTTAGTCGAGATTAAGGTTCCCTTGGTCCATGAACACCCATTAAAAGTTTGGTTTTGGCATAAAGATCTTGTAAAGCAATGCATGCACGTAAAGTTTGCAACTTTACGTGATAAGCAGGCCTAAGGAAGTTGGATCTGCAATTTGGGGCCTTGCCATGGCTTAAAGACGTCTGCATGTTAAAAATGACTGGAGGGACTCGGCAAGTCATAAAGCCGACTCGGCGAGTCATATGAAGATGTGCATTAAACTCACCGAGTTGGATGAACAACTCGGCGAGTCAGATGAAGAAAGTTGTGAACTCGACGAGTTGTTTGAACAACTTGGCGAGTTAGATGAAGATGGCCATGAAACTCGACGAGTTGAAGAGCAATTCGGCGATTCGGATGAGTTTTAGCCGAGGATATGGTTGCGTGTATACTCGTCGAGTTGCAAGGAGGAAACTCGATGAGTTGCAAGGAACAATACATTAAACCCACGCTCATATGAATCACTTCATGGAATTTAACACGAGTGATTATGAGACGATAATATCATATAGTCTTTAAACTGGGATATATGAGTTTTTGTTCACAAGTTGGTTGTGCATTGATAGTGCATAAACACATCAGCAACTTGATGTTATAAAATGTATTGTTGTGTACGACTTAATAAGTAAATAGTACAAGCATATAACTCATAGTTTATATGTTCCTTTTATCCTAAGAGGATTAAAAGCGATATTGTGGGCCCCTCGATGATTTTGTGTTGACTTATGTGCCAGGCCTGGTCAGGACTAAATTGTGTTGGATTAATGTCTAAGTCCATAACTATAATTGGTAAGATTTGACCCGACCCGACATGGTCCATTTGGGTTGCATGGCATCATGCATTTGGATAGACTATAATGAGAGAAATAAGACACTTATCGTTATTAATATACTATAAGTTCTAGTATATTAATAATAAGAATAATAAGATTATTTAATTAGTATTCATCAAGAATTAATCTAGGATTAATTAAGTGATCAAAAGAAGACTAATTAAATATATGGGTTGATTGTGTAAATCATCCATACTTGTATAGTGGGCTAATGCTCCATGGATAATCAAGTTGGGCTAAAACCCATAGGATGGTCCATGGATGCTCCATGGTGTATTTGAACCCATGGATCCAAGGAAATGGAAAGTCATGACAATTAGGGTTTACCCTAATTGTAACACTATATAAAGATCTTATTCTTGACAAAATCGGCCAATAGAGAGAGTAAAAATAAGGGCTAGCCGATTTCATGAGGTGTAGATTTCTCTCAAGTTATTCTAAGTGTATTCGGTGTTGTGTGAACCATTTGAGGTGTCCCACTTGGGGCACTAGGCACTCAAGCTTCATGAAGACATTCTACATCAAAGAAGTATGTATTCTATCTTGTTATATTGATAGTTTTGTATGCTAGATTAGGATAATACCTTGGATGTTCATATTTGTATGTATAATAGAGAAAACATAGATCCAAGGTATTTAGGGTTTCATGTACACTTAGGAGTGTTAGAATGCTCAAAACCCAACAGTGGTATTAGAGCCTAGGCTTGTTTTCTTGTTATACTTGCAAAACTGCTTAAAAAATCGAAGTTGTTGCTGTCTGATCATCAGACTCGGTGAGTCCATCAGGAGAATCGGCGAGTCCATGCCTAAAAAGTGATCAAATCGATCCAACTCGCCGAGTTAGTTCATGCACTCGACGACTTGGACCCCCAGACAGCATAAATTCGACTTTTTTGGCTGGAATTGGACTAGGAACATTACCCTAAGATGTTTTGAACTTATAAACTTGTTTTTGATGTGGTAATGTTCATGCTAATCCAATTCCAAAGATAATTGTCAATAGATTCATGTTTAGTATTAGTTTAAGGTTTAGACTAATTACATGAAAAAGTTTGATTTGAATTATCTTGTTCTTATGAGTTGCTTAGATTAATAGAAAAGTTGAGTGAAATAGTTGTTTTCAATCCAAATTAATCTAAGAGTTAATTCTAAAATGTGTTTTTGTAACTTTTACTCAATTTATATGAAAAGTCACATTTAAGTTTCATAAAACTCATAAAAGTTGGCAAAGGTTACAAAAATGAAGAGTCTAGTTCTAATTAAATGGGTTTATGACTTCATAACTTGTCCTCAAGTTATAGAGGACCAAGAGTCTCTTCATTAAATAATAAATAAAAACAAATGTAACCTTATTTAATTCCATAAGTTATAAATAAGGAAAAGTTAATTCTTTTATTAGTTTAAAGTCTTCCATAACTTGTCCTCACGTTATGGAACTTGAAGAGTTTTTGGATTAAAACTACTTTAAACACATAAGTTATGGAATTAATTAGTTTTGAATAGTTTCAAAACTTGCCCTCAAGTTTTGGAATTTGAAAGGTTTTCACTTATGAATACTTTAATTCCAAGTTAGCCCTTAGAATTTTAAAGAGTTAAAATTCAACCGTTATACTTTATAATATTATAAGTTAATAATATATATATATATATATATATATATATATATATATATATATAGTTATGGAATTAATTAGTTTTGAATAGTTTCAAAACTTGCCCTCAAGTTTTTGAATTTGAAAAGTTTTCACTTATGAATACTTTAATTCCAAGTTAGCCCTTAGAATTTTAAAGAGTTAAAATTCAACCGTTATACTTTATAATATTATAAGTTAATAATATATATATATATATATATATATATATATATATATATATATGTATGTATGTATGTATGTATAAGAGTAAAGTCAGTCTTACCGCTAGTACGCCTCATTCACAAAGCCGGTCTATAAGGTGGGTATAAGGTTGTTGCCTATAAAATGGCAACTTAATGGGTGTCCACTCTCACCCACCGCTTGCTTGACTGGTGGAGGGTCGTTAGATGAACGGGTTTAACAGGACTATAATTCTCCCTTCATTAAAAGTATTAATGATAAATACTAAGTAACTAACCTCTTAATAATACCCAATCTTAGTTACTTAGGAAAATGTGAATAAGGTGCTAATCCATGAAATTACACTTTGCACTTTGTTTAATTCGGTTAGTGGAGCGTGTGTGGTTAACCGGCACACTAACTCGTATTTAACAAGGTAGGCAAAGGGTAATTTAATGTTTATCATAGTATCGATGGAGCGTGTGTGGTTAACCGGCACATCGATTGAGGGGTAAACACTTAAGGGTACCAAGTAATTTGCATGGTTACTTCACACCTTGTTTTGTGATCCTCGGCATCCCAGTCACAAAACCTGAAGGGCACACTCGAGATTGAAACATGTCATTGAACAGTTCAATGAATCTCAAAGATCTAGGAGTTTCAAAAACCAATTAAAACCTAATAATACATTCGTTTATCTTGGTGGAAATTGGTGAATCGTCATTCACCTACCTTCAAATATTTTATAGCTTGGATTACGGCATACCTCTTCTATGTTATAAAATAGTTTGTTGGGTCCTAGCCTTAATATTTCATATTGGGTGTCATATTAAGGACTTAAGATCAACTATCTTGAATATTTCCCGAAAGATGTCTGGTTTAGACATCTATGATCTTCCCAAATCTCTTGAAACAAGCTTTCCTAAATGAAGATGATGTCCCATGGAAATCATACTTCTTTCACCTCCTCCAATTATTCTCCCTAACCCACAAGTTCAAGGTCACTCAAGCCCTATTAGCAAGGCAAGGTCTAGGTGTGATCACATCTTGGAGATGTAGTCACATATTGACAAGCTGGGAGAGTTGGGTGTCAAAGTCTTGAGAAAGTTGGTGGTTCAATCACTTTCTAAGTCACATAGTGAGTTCCTTTGGGACACCTATGAAACAGACTATGACAAGACCCTTAATGATCTTATATATTTGTTAATATCAACTTCCTCAAAACTTGATGGACATTGACAATAGTGACACAGGAAATCCAGAAAAGCATTCTCTTCCCAATGGAAAGAGGTCGGCCATAGTCAACTTGGTTGACCAAATGGTAAAGAGAAAAGCTAAGTCTGTGATAGTCCCGTGTACCATTATCAAAGGGTCCATATCTTTATATTGCCAAAGGAAGGGGCATTGGTTGCGAAGCTGCCAAATTTACCTAAGGAGGTTAAAGTCAATAAGTTTGACTCTACTTCAGGTAAAGTCCACTATCTAACTCTATTAAGTTTCTATGCTGAGATTCCTGATACATGATGTGACTGGGTCACATGGTGATGTTTTAAGAATCAATGAAAAGTGAAGATACTTAAAGAAAGAATATGCTGAATCTGATCGCATAGATGGATTTCTATCGCGTAGCTTGAAGATCGGATTCTTGAGCTACTTCTTAGGAGTTATGAGATATTGCTTAGGAATAGATAACAACAAGTTTTCATATGGATTGTAAGGATAAGTTTTTCTGCAAAGTTTTAAAATAAAAGGAAAATTTTTGAATTTATTTATTTTAAAATATCCTTACAATGGCATCTGTGAAAATTTTTGTTGCTTATAAGATTCCATTAATAGCAAGAGTGGAAATATGAAATTGATTCTTTCATTTGTGGTAATGTCTAAAGTTACCAAATATGGAAAGATTCTCATCACCCAAGTTTCAATTGGACCGGTACTTGGAATCATGCAAGTTGTATAGCATGATGAATGAGAACTTTCAAGTATTGGAAAATTAAGACTAACTACTTGTTCACATGGATGTGTGAGTCAAGTAATGGACTAAGGGATCAAGTACACATTCTTATGCACTGATTAAGTCCACCACAAAAGATCGATAAGATTATTCATCATAATTTACTAAAGCTTAGTAAATATGGTTATACTTACAGGCTAAACTATAATTCTGAGACATTGGAAAAGTTTCAATGTAAGGTAGAGCGAATAAGAAGAACCAACTTAGGCAGAAGGATAAAAGTTTCTCAAATCTGAAAAGATGGGAGAGTACTTTAGTATCAGTTTTTGTGATCATCTTAATGATTAAGAAACCATATCAAAGTTAGTTCTCTAAGGAAAACTTAGTGTATTCTTATGACTAAGAAGAGGAACTTGAATTGTTGAAATGGTTAAATCAAGAAGATGAGTCATAATTCATTCCAATACAAGTCTTAGAGTCATACTCCAAGATTGTAACTTGAGTGGCATGTCTTAAAGAAGGTTTAAAAACACTTGTCAAATGTAAGAGTAAAAGTTTTCTACTCTTGTACATTTGAAATTGGTAAGTTGTTATGTTTTGGATAAAACAAAGACCAACTTAGGCCAATTTTGTGAAGTGTTTGTCTTGATTAGAATCCACACTATCTCTTTAATAAGTGACAAGAAAGTCTTATATGTCAAGAGGACAGTGGGAGTCTTAAAGGTCTTGAAAGTCTCAAGAACTAATCAAGAATAAAACCTAAAGTTCTTCACTAGCACACGACTTGAGGTTTATAACCTATCGTGTTGACATATTCTGTGCCCATTCCAGTTAAAGTTGGCTTTGCATATGAGTTCTTAGAGTTCTCAATTTGTTGCACAACAACTTGGAAGCAATGGCAGGCCCTTGAGCTGCCAGGTGGCAAGAAATTAAGATTGAGTTCAATCCATATGAGTGTGGATTTGTCATTATCTTGTCTTGTGTCTATGGTTTTGACAATTCACATGGATAAGAACACATACACCATTAAATCTAAGTGTCATAAGGTTTCTCTCCGATTCATGAAAATGATGGTGAGGAAACACTTTCACTAAGTAGATTTTAGCTAGATAGCAATTGTGATATTTGCATTCTCAAAGTCGTTAGTGGAGCGTGTGGTTTACCGGCACACTAACCTGGACTTGTGAGAAGTGGCAAAAAGGTCTAACCATTATGATTACGGCATCCCTCTTCATAATTGTTTAGACGCACAAGTGTGCTATCTAAGGGAAGGTGTATGATTTTGATAAAATTTTATCAAAACAATCTAGTATCAAAAATCTGAACTTTGGTAAGAAAGTTAGTTGATTTCTGAGTACATGTCAAAGCTAGTGGGAGCATAAGTGTTATGCTAATAATCATCATGTTAGTGGGAGCATGACATTTGATAAGTATTGCAAGTTAGCAATGTTAATTATAGAAACCAAAAGTTTCAATTGGGAAAGAGTTGTTTTGCTATAATTAAGGGAGATGAAATTATACTTCATCTCAAATCTATAAGCTTAGATCGTGAGGTTTTAATCATTTAGTCAAGGATATATATGAATTTCATGTTGGAATGGCTCAACATAAGGAAATTTTGTATATGAGTTCATTATTTGCGTTCTAAAATTCGATTATGATTACGGCATCCGTTTTCATAATCTGAATTATGAGAACTTGGCAAATTGAAATGGAAATATTATAGCAAAAGACTGGTTTAGTCTTTATGTGAGACATCATGAATCGTGTCCCATATGCTTCGGATATAGGATCGATTACATGTGCTATATTCATCCATTCTAAAATTTTCCAAATGCCTGGGGCATTAAGAAGGGAAAAGGTTTAGAACTAGATATGACTAAAAGGATTAAACAATTGTCGAGGACAATCTAAGGTTTACCAAAGATTGGTTGCTCAAGGACAGTTGGAAGTATAGTGATAATTCTGGAAGGACTATATTGACATAATCTGTAAGGAGGCAACTCTTGTTCAGAAGTGATAGTCAAAATTAAATCTGGAAATGTTTCAAAGTTAGAATTTTCAATCTGTGTAAGATTAAGGAAAATTAATGCAAGAAGGATGTTTCCAAGGAGTTGATCTCCTTTGGAATGCTCTGTAATGTTTGTTGTCAAGTCTTTATGACTCTGTGCATAATCATTACAAGAGGATCAATGCATATAAGTTTAGAATCTAACAGATTTCAGCAAATGGCATGAATTTGGAATTCTTGCATTTGCAGTAAGGATTTGGGAGTGTGAAAAGAGAATCATTGAAGTTATGTTCAATTGATCTAGTTCACAAAGTAAAGATCATAGACAAACATAGTATGCATACTTGGTGTGTGGCATGACTAGTGTTTAGAAAACATAATGTACATGCTTGGAGCATGGGACAACTATTGTTTTAAATTCAAGAATAAAGTTGATAGCTGAAACAGTATCCAATGAATAATGTGTAATCATATGGTGATAAATAAAAGGTGTTTTATTTATGTTCATAGATTTTGATACCATATTGGATTCAATTATTATTGTGTTTCACTTTGCATGTTTTGACTTCCCGAATAAAGTAGGTTATTCTTCCGGAATGTCTAAGTTATTCAAACCATCCACAGTCGGTCATATGTTGGAAGTAGATATGAATTAAGACTGTCATGGGTTGACTTGTAGAGGTCTAAGGTGTTGGACAAAGGGCTACAACACTCATGAGTGCTCATAAGTTCTGAGTATTGGATTCAACCCGCGCTCATTGGAATCACTTCATGGATTTTATCACGAGTGATCATGAGACGATAATATCTTATATTCTTCAAACCTAGAGATATGAGTTGTTACTATGAGTTGGTTGTACATTGATTGCATGAAAACACATTTGGTAACTCGGTGCTATAAAACGTGCCTTTGTGTATGATTCAACAAGTAGTAGAACAAGCCATATGAGTCGAAGTTTATACATTCCTTTTACCTTCAGGATAAAAGCGATATCTGTGGGCCCCTCGATGATTTGATGATGACAAATGGAAGTGCTCGGCCGGGCCAAGACTGATTTGATTTGTTCAATTAGTCAATCATCATAAATCGGAAATCGGGAAACAACAAATGGACAGAGAGAATGATTATAATCCATGTCTCAGTTCATATGATATCTAGAATGGAGGAATATATGATCCCTTATCTAATGGACAAGTCATTGAGAAAGGTCAGAGTTCATCGACAAGGTCAGAGTTCGACAGATGCTTTTGAGAGCTACGATTGCCAGTTGGTTCCTGAAGTCATACACAATAATAGTTTTAGACTTATCCAAGTGGGAGACTATTGGATTAATGTCTAAGTCCATAACTATAATTGGTAAGACTTGACCCGACCCGGCATGGTCCATTTGGTTTGCATGACATCATAGACTATAATGAGACTATAATGAGAGAAATAAGACACTTATGGTTATTAATATACTATAAGTTCTAGTATATTAATAATAAGAATAATAAGATTATTTAATTAGTATTGATCAAGAATTAATCTAGGATTAATTAAGTGATCAAAAGAAGACTAATTAAATATATGGGTTGATTGTGTAAATCATCCATACTTGTATAGTGGGCTAATGCTCCATGGATAATCAAGTTGGGCTAAAACCCATAGGATGGTCCATGGATGCTCCAAGGTGTATTTTAACCCATGGATCCAAGGAAATGGAAAGTCATGACAATTAGGGTTTACCCTAATTGTAACACTATATAAAGATCTTATTCTTGACAAAATCGGCCACTAGAGAGAGTAAAAATAAGGGCTAGCTAATTTCATGAGGTGTAGATTTCTCTCAAGTTATTCTAAGTGTATTCGGTGTTGTGTGAAATATTTGAGGTGTCACACTTGGGGCACTAGGCACTCAAGCTTCATGAAGACATTCTACATCAAAGAGGTATGTATTCTATCTTGTTATATTGATAGTTTTGTATGCTAGATTAGGATAATACCTTGGATGTTCATATTTGTATGTATAATAGAGAAAACATAGATCCAAGGTATTTAGGGTTGCATGTACACTTAGGATTGTTAGAATGCTCAAAACCCAACAAATTGATGTGTTCAATTAAGTTTTATGTCAAAAAAATTATAAATCAGGAAACAAATTGTTGGACAATGAGTATGAATCTATTCCATGTCTTTGTCCACATGATATCTTGAGAATGGAGGACTACATGATCCCTTATCTAAAGGATGCATTATTGACTAGGTCATAGTTTAACAACGGCTTTTGAGAGCTACGATTGACAATCAGATTTTGAAGTCATACTTGTAGTTATAGTTATTAGACTTATCTAAGTGGGAGACTGTTGGATTAGGTGTCTAAGCCCATAACTATAATTTGTATGTACTTGACTCGATAGTAGCATGGTCCTTTTGGGTTGTCTTCACCATAGCAACTTGACTAGATGAATAATAGAGAAAGAGATTAATTGTGATTTATTAATATATTATAAGAATAATATATTAATTGAGAAATCATATTAATTAATTATTATTGATCATAAATAATTTTGGAATGAATTTGGTGATTAAAAGAGACTAATTGAATTAAGGGGACTGATATTGCAATTATCTAATAGTTGCAAAGTTGGGCTTGTGGATCCCTAAGAAGGGATGGGCGAAATTCTATGTGTATCCCGCATAGATTTCGTCCATAAGGGGATTTTAGAAGGATATAATGGGTTGCTTAAGGCCTAAGCAGAGAATTAGAGTTCTAGTCAGAAACCCTAGCAACTCAGCTATATAAGGAACCCCCCCAAAATCGGTCACTTGCTTCCATGAGAATACCCTAGCCGATTTTTAGCCTCCAACCTCTCTCATATTGTTCCAACTTGCTATTTGGTGTTTGGGACGCACTAGAGGTGCAACATTTGAGGCACTAAGCTCTTGAAGGTCACGATCTACAAGCTACAAGTAAAAGGTATTCTTCTAACATTGTTTTGTGTTACGATTCCCAAAAATTGTATGCTAGTTAGGGTTCATGCGTTAGATAATTTGATTTGCATGTATAACTTGAGAAAAACATAGATCCAAAGCAGTAGGGTTGCATGTACACCATACGAATGTTGTAGTACTCATAACCCATCAACAAGCACATACAAGTATGACACTGGCAACAAGTATATCGACATAACCAATCAAGGGTCGACTTTAGTGCCTTAGACATGCTAAACCCAATGAGGAAAACTCACCTCGAAGAGCTGAATAAAACGAATAATACCTGACTAATAGTCAGGGATCATTCGTTTTCCTCATTGGGTTTAGCATGTCCAAAACGAAATATTGGTGTAGTAGTACTTTTATCTCAGTTCAATACATTTAGTCATACAAATGATTCTACTAGTAACTATAATAGGTATAGTTAGGGTTATACTACTCACTACTCCTAATTCAATGAAGCATACAAAGAGTCAGTTCATTCATGAGTCAATACTTACTATTATGAGAAACTATACAACTACACTATGATGAGAAACTATACAACTATACTATGATGAGAAACTATACAACGATACTATTATGAGAAACTATACAACCATACTATGATGAGAAACTATACAACGATACTATGATGAGAAATTACACAACAATGCTATGATGAGAAACAATACATTCACTACACTAGTACATAAATTACATATACAAGTATACTATAACATAAATGTGAACCACTGTTTCAGGGCACGACATCACCTACCATGGCTCGATTTGTATCCAAAATCTCCTGGAGGGAGAGCGTTACTTTGCGTATAGGTCTTCGGGTGCCAAATGTCATTACTGCCGACGTCTTTCATTGTCGTGTTTATAGTCGATAGTATGGTACAATTAATCACATAATACCTTGATATAAATCCGGTTTAAGGTAGTTAGTATAGTAATAGTTAATATAATACAACACTATAGTACTACATTAATTTCCCCTTTGCATTTACTTTGTGATCATTTCACATAAACGATAATGTATAAACTATATTTTGATTTATGATAGTTACACTTGGGAAAATTATACACTTTTACAAGAAACAAACATACAAAACAGTCGGGCCTTGGTAGAAGGCTACTTTTAGTAGAAAATATACGATTTTCTAGGAGTTACAAATATTTACAAACATTCACATACTTTTACTACAAACATTTACAGACTTATATTTCAAACACCGTTGCAAACATTTTGATACAAACAATGACACTAAAATACTTATGAACTCACCAACTTTAAAGCTGATAAACTCTTTCAAAATAACTTGTATTCTCAGGTTATCAGTAGACAGGTACCGATGCCAGCTTTTGAGAAGATGGAGCACATTCAAGACTCATCTTATATTTTGATTTACATTTTTGGTGTCATATGATCTACAGAACACACTTTTATTAAATTATATTAGTAATGTAATGGATGATGTTGTTTGCTTCTTTATTATTATTTTGTGTTGTGATACTGTACATAACGTCCTCCACCCCTGAATGTTTCCGCCGTTCTGGTTTTGGGGTGTGACAATGAATAATAGAGAAAGAGGTTAGTTGTGATTTATTAATATATTACAAGAATAATATATTAATTGAGAAATCATATTTATTAATTATTATTGATTAGAAATAAATTTGGAATTAATTTGGTGATCAAAAGAGACTAATTGAATTAAGGGGACTAATATTACAATCATCTAATAGTTACACAACTGGGCTTGTGGATCCCTAAGAAGGGATGGACGAAATCCTATGTGTAGCCCACATAGATTTCGTCCATTAGGGGATTCTGGAAGGATCTAATGGGCTGCTTAAGGCCCAAGCAGAGAACTAGAGTTACAGTCAAAAACCTTAGCAGTTCAGCTATATAATGAACCCCTAGGACTCCCAATATCGGCCACTTGCTTCCAAGAGAATACCCTAGCTGATTTTGAGCCTCCAACCTCTCTCATATTTTTCCAACTTTCTATTTGGTGTTTGTGACTCACTAGAGGTGCAACATTTGAGGTACTAAGCTCTTGAAGGTCAAGATCTACAAGCTACAAGTAAAAGGTATTCTTCTAACCTTGTTTTGTGTTATGATTTTTGAAACTTGTAAGCTAAATAGGGTTCATGCTTTGGATAACTTGATTTGCATGTATAACTTGAGAGAAACATAGATCCAAATCATTAGGGTTACATGTACACTATACGAATGTTGTAGTGCTCATAACCCATCAGTGGTATCAGAGCTTAGGTTGTTTTTCTGTTGTATTTGATGTCATGGTTGATTATTCAAAGCTGAAGGAAATCGATTTTTGCCTTCTGGTTGATGAACTCAAAGAGTCCATATTAGGACTCGACGAGTCCAAAGCTTGACTCGACGAGTTGACTCGTCTGAATGCAAGATTTTTGAATTTAAAGCCTAAATTAGATTTGGATAATTATCATAAACTAGTTTTACTATAGAAATCTGATTTTTCTGTTATGGTAACGGATATCCTAATCTAATTGGAAGATAATAGTCAAATTTTAAGATAATTACTAGATTATATGATAAACTAATTATTTATAAATTTTGAATTGTAATTATCTTGCAAAATAAAATTGGGTTAGGTCAAATTTAGATAATGGTAAAATTATAGGATTATTTTAATTGTTTTAAATTTGATCTAGAAAGTTTTGAAAAGTTTCAAAATTTGCCCTCAAGTTTTGGAATTTAAAATTTGATCAAAAAAGTTTTTAATTTTGAAATATTAAATTCTAAACCCTAGTGTTTTAAAAGTTTAAAATACAACCCATATACTATTGTAATACTAGAAAGCTTAATACTTATATATATATATATATATATATATATATATATATATATATATATATATATATATATATATATATATATATATATATATATATGTATAAGATGAGTCAGTCTTACCGTTAGTAGGCCTCATTCACGAAGTTAGTCAATAAGGGGTATTTAAGGAAGCGGCCTATAAAATGACCGCCATTGGGTATCCACTCTTACCCACCGTACTCTTGACTATTGGAGGGTCGTTATCTGAACGGGTAGGATAGGACAAACAATTCCTCGTTAATAAGTATAATGATTATTATAAAGTAACTAAATGTTCTCATAAATTACCAATCTTAGTTAGTTTAGGAAAAATGTAAAAATGATGTATTCCATGAAATTGCACTTTGCACGTTGTCAAGTCGTTAGTGGAGCGACACTAACTTGGACTAACATGGGTGGAAAAGGGTAGCTCGATGTTTATCATAGATCAATGGAGTGTGTGTGGTTAACTGGCACATTAATTAGGTGATAAATGACATCGAGAGTACCAAGCACATTTGCATGGTTATTCACACCTTGTTTGTGATCCTCGGTATCCCAATCACAAACTTGAAGGGCATAATCAAGATAAACATGCCATTGAAAAGTTCAATGAATTTCAAAGAATCTAGAAATTTCAATTCATTTAAAACCCAATGTTCATTTTCGTTTTTCATGGTGGAAATTGGTAAATCGCCGTTTACCTACCTTCAAATATTTTGCAATTGGATTACGACATCTCTCTTCTGAATTGTAGAATTTTGTGTTGGGTCCTAGCCTTAATATTTCATTTGGGTGTTATTTTAAGGATTCTTATCTAATCTAAACTTTGTCTTTTTTCTTTTTCAGATGTCATCCTCAAACTCCTCCAACTCCTACTCCTCGAACCCACTTTCTCTAATGGGCATTTGTGGGAGGGTCACATTTGATGGATCCAACTTTAACAATTGGATTCACAACATCCGCATGGCCCTAAGGTATGAGGACAAGGATGAGATTCTCGACAAAGAACTCGTCGAGATCAACGAAACTACTGCTACTCCCGAAGAAATCACCGAGTATAGGGCTCGATGCAAAGAGGCGACAAAGGTATCATGCATCATGGTACCCACTATGACTCCAGTGCTTCAAAAGTTCTATGAGGACTATTGGCCTTATGACATGCACCAAGATTTGATGGAAAAGTAACATCAAAGTGCACGTCAAGAGAGGTATGGGATAGTTGCCTCATTAATAACAACCAAAATGAAGGATGGAGAGTCCATCACGACCCACTTTCAAAGAATGCAAAGAGATGTGGATCATTTGCTCAAGTTAAATGTCAACTTCGATGAACAGATGGCCATTGATATTATCCTCCACTCTTTACCTCCTTGTTATGAACAGTTCAAGATGACATATCATATGAATAAGGATTAGGGGACCTTGAGCAAACATCAAGGGTTGTTAAGAACTGATGAAACTGACTTGAAAGGCAAAGTTCCCGCATCAACTCCTACTGCTGATGCCCCTATCTTGGCAATTGGACAAGGGAAGGGGAAGAAGAGAAAAACTCCTTCTAAGAGCCACAAGGGAAATTCTCATGATGGCTCTTCTTCAAGTGGAACCAAAGGTGGTTCTGCTGCTCCTTCCTCTTATCCAAAAGATATAGAGTGCTTCTACTGTCAGAATAAAGGGCATTGGAAATGAAGTTGCCCGAAGTATCTGCAATACATCAAGGATGGGAAGATAAATCCCACATTCGTAGGTATTTACACAATTCAATATAATAACTCATCACATGCTACTGCTTGGGTCCTTGAAAAAGGGTATGGTTTCATATGTATTCTGATTTGTAGGTTCTAAGAAGAAGTAGGGATATGGAGGATGGGAAGATGAACTTGATCATGGGGAATAGGAAAACGTCACATGTCACCAAGATTGGGGTTTATTCTTTAGTACTTAGTAGTGGGTTAGGTTTAGAGTTGAATAATTGTTGCTACTCGTCAGAGATGACAAGGAATATTATTTCATTTCATGGCTTGTATAAACAAGGTTTTAGATTTTCATTTAATGATGAAATTGGTTATATTAATGCTTTCTATAATGGTACTTTCTATTTTGAAGCATTGCCTTGTAATGGTATATATGAAAATGTTATGGTTGTAGATAACTTAGGAAATAATGTGTTGCATATTGATTTGTCCAATGGTTTGGACAAGGCATGCTTGTAGCATTGTCGTCTTTGACATGTCAACAAGAAGCGCATAGCCCAACTCCAAAAGGATGAGGTATTGGAGTCATTTGACCTAAAGTCGGATGACACGTGTGGATCTTGTTTGCTTAGAAAGATAACCAAGTCACCTGTCACTGGTACTTGTGAAAGAGGTGATGGATTATTGGATATAATACACACCAATGTGTGTGGACCCTTTAGACCCACCACAACGGATGCAAATCGCTTCTACGTGACTTTTACCGATGATTATAGCAGATATGAGTATATCTACTTAATCAAGCACAATTCGGAAACCTTTGAAAAGTTCAAAGAGTTTAAGAAAGAAGTGGAGAATCAATTGGGCAGGAAGATAAAGATGCTTTGATCCGATCGAGGTGGTAAGTATCTTAGTATCGAATTCCACAAATATCTTAAGGAATTTGGAATTGTATTGATGTCGCCTAGGACACCGCAGTTGAATGGTGTGGCTGAGAGGCCCAATCGAACCTTGTTGGACATGGTTCGTTCCATGATGAGTCGAGCTTCGTTACTTATCTCATTCTAGGGGTATGCCTTAGAGACTACCGCCCATATCCTTAATCTAGTCCCAACTAAGAAGGTTGCCAAAACACCTCACGAGATGTGGACAGGGAAGGTTCCCTCGTTAGCACACGTCAAGGTTTGGGGTTGCAAGGCTTTCGTAAGACGAGAGACTCACGACAAGCTTGAACCTTGCAGTGAGCAGTGTATTTTCATCGGCTATCCACAAAAGTCTTTTGGATATCTCTTTTATTGACTGAGTGACAATGTTGTCTTCATTGCGAGGAGAGGGGTTTTCCGAGAGAGAGAACTGATATGCCAAGAGGACAGTGGGAGGCAAATTGACATTGAAGAGCTTCAAGAATCAAGTGATGAAGGAACCTCAAGCACTAGTGCTCAACTTGAGGAGAAAATTCCTGTTGAATCGATTGACGAGTCTTTACCTCTTAGACGTTCCAGTAGAGTTAGTGTTCCACCCATATTATATGGTTTTCATATAACTGCTGAGGGTGATATGCTTATTAGTGATAGTACACTAATAAATATCGATGAACCTAACAACCACAAGGAAGCCATGGTAGGCCTGAAGTCTACAAAATGGAAAGAGGTGATGGACAGCGAGATTCAGTCCATGTATGACAATCAAGTTTGTAACTTGGTTGACATTGTACCAGGTCGTAAGACGATCAGGTGCAAGTGGATCTTCAAGAAGAAGACCGACATGGACGGGAAAGTGCATAAGTTTAAGGCATGATTGGTTGCGAAGGAATGACTCAAATCCCTGGGGTTGACTATGACGAGACCTTCTCACCAGTGGCCAATATCAAGTTTATAAGGGTTATGCTAGCCATAGCTGCATTTCATGATTATGAAATATGGCAGATGGACATCAGAACCATTTTCCTTAATGGAAAGGTGACTGAGGATGCTTACATGGTTCATCCGAAGGGTTTGTGGATGCAAAGTACCCGAATAGAGTGTAAGCTTGGGAAATCCATGTATGGACAGAAACAAGCATCTCGCGGATGTAATCTTTGCTACGATAAGAACGTCAAAGAGTTTGGTTTTTCGAGAAGCGAGGATGAGTCCTGTGTATATATCAAAGCTAGTGGGACTATAGTTAGCTTCTTGGTATTGTATATGGATGACATACTACTCATAGGAAACGACGTCCCAACCTTGTAGGAGATTAAGTCCTAGCTTGGGAAGTGTTTCACTATGAAGGACCTTGGAGAGGCTGCGTATATTCTAGGGATAAGGATATTAAGAAATATGGGTAAGAGACTAATAGGACATAATCAAATTACTTACTTTGATAAAGTGTTGAAATGTTTTAGCATGGAGAATTCCAAGAAAGGGGAGTTACCGTTCCAAAGCAATACCAGTTGAATAAGACTCAAAGTCCGAGTACCGATGCTGAGAAAATGAAAATGAGTCGTGTACCCTATGCTTCCGTGGTTAGCTTGATCATGTACACTATGACATGTACTTTCCCTGATGTGGCTTTTGCTTTGAGCATGGCCAGCCGATATAAAGTGAACCCTAGTAGAGCTCACTGGATAGCAGTAAAGAACATTCTTAAGTATCTACGAAGGATAAAGGACTAGGTCCTTGTACTTAGTGGAAGTGAAGACTTGAGAGTGATAGGGTATAGTGATGCTAGTTTTTAGACTGACAAATATAACTTTCACTCTCAGTCGGGCTGGGTATTTACCCTTAATGGAGGAGCAATGACTTGGAAAAGTTCCAAACAGGAGACTGTAGCTGATTCAACATGCGAATCAAAGTACATAGCAGCGAGTAAAGAATCGAAGGAGGCGATATGGTTGAAGAACTTCATTGGAGACCTTAGAGTTGTACCAGCCATAAAGGAGCCATGGATATTTTCTTTTTTATAAGGAAGGTGCGGTTGCCTTAACTAAGGAACTGAGGGATCATGGGCGATCTAGGCACATCAACAGAAAATACCACTTCATCAGACGTCGGATAAAAGAGGGAGTCCTCGTATTAAAGAGGGAAACGTCATAGGAGAACCCAAAAGATCACCTCACAAAGGGTCTAAGCAAGGTTAAGCACTTACAACATGCGAGGAGCATTGGTCTGAAGGACGATATTTGTTTTAGTGATTAGATAGTTATTTAGAAACTGGTAATAGATAAAATGTAATTGACATTTGATGATTGAATAAAGGAGTTTTATATATGAGTAAAGTTACTATCTTGTGTCAATTATTTACTATTGTTTCACTTTTGCTTGTTTTGACTTCTTGAATAATAGAATTATTCGAATTATCCATAGTTGATCATACTTTGGAAGCAGGCTATGAAGTTAGACTGTCATGAATTGGTTTGTAAATTGTCTAAGCATTTAGACATAGCAAACATTTGCTACAACGCTCATGAGTGCTCTTGAAATATGATTTAAGTATTTGATTAAACCCATGCTCATATGAATCACTTCATGGAATTTAACACGAGTGATTGTGAGACGATAATATCATATAGTCTTTAAACAAAGATATATGAGTTGTTGTTCACAAGTTGGTTGTGCATTGATAGTGCATAAACACATCAGTAACTTGATGTTATAAAATGTATTGTTGTGTACGACTTAATAAGTAAATAGTACAAGCATATAAGTCATAGTTTATATGTTCCTTTTATCCTAAGAGGATTAAAAGCGATATTGTGGGCCCCTCGATGATTTTGTGTTGACTTACGTGGCAGGCCTGGTCAGGACTAAATTGATGTGTTCAATTAAGTTCTATGTCAAAAAAATTATAAATCAGGAAACAAATTGTTGGACAATGAGTATGACTCTATTCCATGTCTTTGTCCACATGATATCTTGAGAACGGAGGACTACATGATCCCTTATCTAAAGGATGCATTATTGAATAGGTCATAGTTCAACAACGACTTTTGAGAGCTACGATTGACAATCAGATTTTGAAGTCATACTTGTAGTTATAGTTATTAGACTTATCTAAGTGGGAGACTGTTGGATTAGGTGTCTAAGCCCATAACTATAATTTGTATGTACTTGACTCGATAGTAGCATGGTCATTTTGGGTTGTCTTCACCATAACAACTTGACTAGATGAATAATAGAGAAAGAGGTTAATTGTGATTTATTAATATATTACAAAAATAATATATTAATTGAGAAATCATATTAATTAATTATTATTGATCATAAACAATTTTGGAATGAATTTGGTGATTAAAAGAGACTAATTGAATTAAAGGGACTGATATTGCAATTATCTAATAGTTGCAAAGTTGGGCTTGTGGATCCCTAAGAAGGGATGGACGAAATTCTATGTGTATCCCGCATAGATTTTGTTCATAAGGGGATTTTAGAAGGATATAATGGGTTGCTTAAGGCCTAAGCAGAGAGTTAGAGTTCCAGTCAGAAACCCTAGCAACTCAGCTATATAAGGAAACCCCCAAAATTGGCCACTTGCTTCCATGAGAATACCCTAGCCGATTTTGAGCATCCAACCTCTCTCATATTGTTCCAACTTGCTATTTGGTGTTTGGGACGCACTAGAGGTGCAACATTTGAGGCACTAAGCTCTTGAAGGTCACGATCTACAAGCTACAAGTAAAAGGTATTCTTCTAACATTATTTTGTGTTACAATTCCCGAAAATTGTATGCTAGTTAGGGTTCATGCTTTGGATAACTTGATTTGCATGTATAACTTGAGAAAAACATAGATCCAAAGCATTAGGGTTGCATGTACACCATACGAATGTTGTAGTGCTCATAACTCATCAACAAGCACATACAAGTATGACACTGGCAAAAAGTATATCGACATAACCAATCAAGGGTCGGCTTTGGTGCCTTAGACATGCTAAACCCAATGAGGAAAACTCACCTCGAAGAGCTGAATAAAACGAATGATCCCTGACTACTGATCCGACAGCTCCCCGAGCTATCAATTTCCAAATGAAAACTAATTAACATTAGGGATCTGCAACATAACCAAAAATCCCGACTTGCGGTATAAAGACCATTTTACCTAGCTTGGTCTAAGACTGGAGCCCATAACCACAATCCAATGGGCCCAAAAGTTAAACAATCCATCAAGGCCCAACATATGGCCCGATTTCAAATTGGGCCCAAATCCTTCACATGGGCCTTAGCCTAAGGCCCAAGAATGTTCCCTAGCCCAAAAACTTCCAAAATTAGATGACCCAACTAAGCCCTTGATGGGTTATAGCCAAAAGATCAGTAGTGAGACTACAATTTGAACACATCAAATTAGTCCCGGCTTGGCCAAGCGCTTAGGTGCCATCACTAAATAATCGAGGGGCCCACAGATATCGCTTTTATCCTACTTTGGATAAAAGGAATGGATAAACATTGACTCAATGCTTGCTTGCACTCACTCACCAAATCACACACAACAATATGTTTTATAACACCAAGTTACTGGTGCGTTTACATATTATCAATGTGTAACCGACTCGCAAGATACAACTCACACATCTCGGTTTCAAGAATATAAGATGTTATCGTCTCACTAATCACTTATGATAACAATCCATGAAGTGATCCAAGTGAGCGTGGGTTTAATCCAATGCTCAAATAATATTTATAAGCACTCATGAACGTTGCAGCAAACATTTGCTTATGTCCAATGCTCTTTAGACAATCCACACACCAATTCATGACAGTCTTCATTCATATGTACTTCCAACATAAGAACGACTGTGGCCCGTTTGAATAATTTGACTGTTCTCAACCAATTAAATTATTCAGGTAGTCAAAACATGCAAAGTGAAACACAAGAATAATAGTAATCCCATATGGCCTCAAACCTTTGAGTATAAATAAAACACCTTTTATTTATCACCATATCGATTACTCATTATTTGTTGTTTCGGGTAATCAACTTCTTACTAGAATTACAACACGTGTCCCATGCTCTTAGCATGCCCACAATGTTTACCTACGGTTCTAACTTTGTGAAATAGATCAAATGAACACATTTCCAATCATACTCATTTCACAACTCCTAATCCATTTTCATAAGTGAAAGAATATCAAATTCTTGCCACTTATGGAATATGTTAGATTCTAACATTTTATGCAATAATCCTTTTGTAATGTCACTGCACTAAAGTCACAATGACTATTGCCAATGAAATTACAAAGTCCTCTATCGGAGATTGTTTACAAGACAATTCCATAGATGTGATGTCTCTCACTCAAAGTACATTCCTTTGAACATCATTTTGCATAAAATTTCTAATCTAGACATTGATTCATAATATCCAATTCCCAATATGGAAACCTTTCCATACTTACCATATGACAACTCATTCTCAATAGAATCTTATCTTTTCATAATAATGTCGATATGGTCCATCCAATATCATACTTCCAACTACTCACAAGCGACCAATCCTCGGCGAACTTTGGATTGTCCTTTGACAGTTGTCTAATTATCTTAGTCAAAACCGATTCTTGTCCTTTTCCCTCTAAATGCACTAGACATTTGGAAAATTTTAGAATGGTCAAATATTATAGCATTTGCCATCGATCCTATACCTGAAGCATATGCGACATGATGCATAATGTCTTACATAAAGATTCGATACTTTATCAAACTTGTGCCATAATATTTTATGTGCTACGTTCTCTCAATTCGAAATATGAAGAGGAATACCGTAATCATAATCGAATTTTAAGAACTCAATATGTTTCATTGACTAAATTTATTAACATTTCATAACCTAAGCCTTTAGATTTGAAATGAAGCATAATATTCTCTCCGTTAATTATAGCAAAACAACTTTACAACCATTGCGACTTTGCAAAGTATAATTCTTGTTTTCTATAATTAATATTGCTAACTTGCAATACTTGCCTTAATAATCATGCAGTCATAACATTTATGCTCCCACTATCACGATGGTTATTATAAACATAACACTTATGCTCCTACTATATTTGACATGTATTCAGACACAACTTAACTTTCAGAAAAACAATGCCTATTGAATTTCTTTAAGTTCATATTTCTAATACCCAATGCTTTGATAATCTTTTATCAATGCTTCTTAAACTTATACACCTTTGCCTTAGATAGCTCATATGTGTGTCTTAAACAATTCATACTAATTGTCAAATCTCATAATTCGAATCATGGAAAGGGATACCGTAACCATAATCGAATTAAAGAATACAATTTTCACAATTAATATCTTCTTAAAATCTTTTTTAGTGAAAGCATTTCCTCACAGTCATTTGCATGAAGGAGGGAATCTTATGACACTTAGATTTTAATGGTGTATGTGTTCCTATCCATATGTATTTGTCAAAACCAAAGTTTACGACAAATTCAAATTCATATGGACCGAACTGTCTTAATCTTGATTTCTTGCCTTATGGTAACACAGCTGTCCACCATGTCTTCCAAGTAGTTAAGCAGCTCACCCTTTCCTATCAATGTACTTTCAATTGATCAAGGTCCTTGCCTTTTATGCATTCAAATGAGAACTCATAGGGCTCACATGCATAGAACGGCATAGAAACAAGGTAATGTCAACACGATAGGTTGTAAACCTCTACTCGTGTGCTAGTGATGATCGATAAGGTTTATTCTTGATTTGTTCTTGAAACCTTTCAAAACCATTAAGACTCCCACTGACTCCTTAACATATAAGATTCTCTTGTCAATAAACATTTCTTGACAAACAAATATTCAAGAGTTAGTGTAGTCTTTATCAAGACAAAACATTTCATAAAATTGGTCCTAGTTGGTCTTTGTCTTATCCAAGACATCACAACTTTCCAATTTCAAATGTGTGAGAATAGGAAAGCCTTTTTCCAAATTGTACATTTGATGAACGTCATAAACCTTCCTAACACTTGTCACTTAATGTCACAATCTTAACTCTAAGACTTGTTTTGGACTGAAGTATGATTGACTTCTTGATTTAACTATTTCTTCAATTCTTGATTCCTCTTCTTATACATACACTTGTACTAAGATTTATTTAGAGGATCAATTGAAATATGGTTCTTAATCATTAAGTCATATCATAAAGCATAAAAGGTACTCTCCCTTCTTCTTAGAATAGAGAAACTTTTATCTTTCTGCCTACTTGATTCTTCTTATTCGTTCTGCTATTGATTTAAATTTTTTCAATCAATTTAGAATTACACTTAATCTTATAAGCATAATCATATTTACTAATCCTTTAGTAAATCATGACGAATATCTTTGTTACCCTTGTGGTGGTACTTGATCAACACACAACTTTTGTGTACTCGATCTAATAGTCTTTCACTTGACACTTTGTCAACGAATTAGTCTAATTTCCAAATATGAAATTTCTCATTCATCGTGCAACCAAGTTGCATGATTCCAAGTTTCTGTCCAATTGAAACTTGGTAGATGAGAAACTCTCCCTATTTGGTAAATTCTTAACATTTCCACTATTAACATAATTAAGAATCTTATCCATTTGTTGTAGAAATATGTAAAAATCAATTTTTCATAATGATTTCATTGCAAGGAAATAAATAAATAAATAAATAAGTCATATCAAAAATTTATTTTATTCATAAAAGCAGCGGAAAACATTTGTCCTTACAATGCAAAATCAACTGAAAACTATGTAGTCAAAAGAAAAATTCCTAACAACTCTATCATAACTTTCTATGCTCAAATCTAATCTTCAAATCCATGCGATCGAGATCCATTTCTTCGTGATTAGATTCATCTTGCTCTTTCATCTAGCTTCCTCTCTTTTCACAGATCTTGCAAAACATTCAAATGTAATCTTATCACATCATGTATTAAGAATGAACGAATAGGAATTTAATGGAGTTAGATAGTGGATTTTACCTGAAGCACAACCATACTCTTTGAGTCTCCCATCTTCTGGACTCTTCAGGGTCTTAGGGCAGACTTGTATCCAACGCCCTTTCTCTTGGCAGCAAACGCAAGTCGGTTCTCCTAGAACGTCCTCGGAAGCATGGTTGGTTGACTTTTCCAACAAATATGCTCCATTGCTTTGCCAAATCATTTCTGATTCAGCAGCAATAAGCATGTAAGTTAGGTCAATGAGGTTTGCATCATGATCCATCATATAATACTTTCTTTTGAACTCATTATATGATTTCGGGAGTGACTGTAGAACCCAGCCTATAGCCAACTCATCAGGGAATGACGCACCCAACATTATCAACCTATCAATGTGTGATTTGATTCCTAGAACGTGGGCACACACGGGTTTACCATCTTCATGTTTCATTTCCAATAGGGATTTAGTGATATTGAACCTTTTAATTCTTCGATCTTGTGGGTTAGGGAGAACAACGGGAGGAGGAGGAGGAAGTGAAGCATGATTTCTTGTTCCTCGATCGAATTGTGGAATATCATCTTCATGTGGAATGCTTGTTCCACGGGATTTAGGAAGACCATAGTTGTCGTACTTTGTCATCTACAAAACGGGAGAAAACGAATTCAAGTTAGTGGATTTATTGAGTCCTTAGTAAATCACCCAAATGATATACTAAGGCTAGGACCCAACACAATATTCTACAACTCAGGAGAGGGATGTCGTAACCCTAATTGCAAAACATTTGAAGGTAGTTGAATGACGATTCACTAATTTTCCACCATTAAAAAAACAAAAAGAAGATTAAGTTTTAAATCTATGAAAACTCCTAGATCCTTTGAGATTCATTGAACATTTCAACGGCATGTTTAAATCTCGATATGCCCCTCTAGTTTGTGACTGGGATGCCGAGGATCACAAAGCGGGTGTAAATAACCACGCAAACTTACATGGTGCCCCCGCATGTTACAGTCACCTATTCGATGTGCCGGTAAACCACACACGCTCCACCGAACTATGAAAAACATTGAGTCACCCTTTGCTACCTTTTCTTAGAACCATTTAGTGTGCCGGTTAACCACACGCGCTCCACTAACGTCTTCACTAGGGCACAAAGTGTAGTTTCATGGAATTGCATCAATTCACTTTTGCCAAATGTAACTAAGATTGGGAATTTGTAAAACATTTAGTTACTTTTGTATTTCATTATACTTATAATGGAAAGTTCTGTCCTATCCTACCCGTTCGGCTAACGACCCTCCACTAGTCAAGAGTGCGGTGGGTAAGAGTGGATACCCATTCAATCGCCATTTTATAGGCAATTTCCTTAAACACCCCTTATAGACCAGCTTCGTGAATGAGGCCTACTAACGGTAAGACTGACTTTTACTCATACATATATATAATGTTAGACTTTTAATGTTATATATATATATATATATATATATATATATATATATATATATATATATATATATATATATATATATATAGTATAGGGTAGATTTTACACTTTTAAAATACTAGGTGGTCAAATTTAACAATTATACTATTAATTCAATTAAATTGTAAACCAAGACTGTATGGATTTATTAAACTTCTTTTAATTATACACCTTAATAAATTAATAAACCATAAGGGTGTGATTTGAACTTTTCAAAACAATACTAGGGTTTTAGAATTTAACATTCCTAAATAAAACTTTTAATCAACTTTTAAATTCCAAAACTTGAGGGCAAGTTTTGAAACATTTCAAAACATTAGGGTTTAGAATTTAAATATACATCAAAATTAAACTTTTAATCAAAATTTAAATTCCAAAACTTAAGGGCAAGTTTTGAAACATTTTTCAAAACATTAGGGTTTCAACTATTTAAATTTCAAAACAAAACTTTTAAGTTCAAATTTAAACTATAAAACCTAAAGGGGAAAATTGAAACTTTTCATACAAGATAATTCAAATAATCAAATTTTATCTAATAAAACAAAAGATTATCTAAATTTTGAAAATTATCTTCTATTTAGGTAAGGATAATCACCAAATATTGATAAAATTCGGATTTTATAACAAAAACATGTTTATGGTAATTATCCCAAGCTAAAACAGGAAGAAAATCGCGAAAATTAGCTGTCAGACATTTCGACTCGTCGAGTCTGGACTTGGACTCGTCGAGTACACCTGAATCGGCAAGTGCACCAAGTGACTCGGCGAGTCAAACCCTTAGAACCCAAAAAATTCGATTTTCAGTGTTGATTTCGATCAAATATGCATCAATACAATAGAAACAAATTTAGGCTCTGATACCACTCTTATGGGTTATAGCCAAAAGACATCCTATGTGCTCATGCAAACCCTAAAGCTTGGATCTAGGTTTCTCTATTGTACATGCTTTTAATCCAAGACTTAAAACCCTAGATCTAATCAATATAACATATGAATAAGGGTTTAGATCATACCTTGATTGTTATATAGTAATAACAATCTCAATTCCTTCTTGTATTGACTTTAGAAAGCTTAGAGTCACAAATGTCACTCCTCTAATGGCTCACAAACACCAAGAGCAAAATGATGAAGAGGAGAAGAGAAGGAGGCTGCCCAAAATCATCCAAAACCCTAGAAGAAAGCTTTTCCACGTTTTTGGGGCATAAGGGTTCCTTAAATAATGAGGCTATTAGGGTTATCTAACAAGGAAACCCTAATTTGGATGCTTAAGCCCTAAGCAACCCATGGGCTCCTTCCTTAAAGGCCTTGGGACGATTTCTAATGGGTTTCCCCATAGAATTCGTCCACCCCCTTAATAAGGAGTCCATTAGCTCAATATTCAACTATCACACAATTGACAGTTCTAGTCCCTTAAGTTTAATTAATCTATTTTAGCCACAAACTTAATTCTTATTAATTCTTGACTAATATTAATTAAACAATATGATTTCTCCTTTAATATATTATTCTAATAATATATTAATAAATCATAATTAATCCTTTTTCTCCATAATTCATCCTATCAAGTTGCTTTGGTGAAGGCAACCCAAAAGGACCATGCACCATCGGGTCAAGTACATACCAAAATGGTTATGGACTTAGACACTAATCCAACAGCCCTAACCTTCTAAGCACAAAACAAAGCCCACACCCAAGGCCCAACATAGAAATGCCATCAAACTGAGTATGCTACGCATAGTTAGCTGGTACACTAAGCATATTGGCTTGAAGGCTTGTACGTTACGCGTACAAGCTTGTACGCCCATCGTACTCTTCCAATTCAGCCAACTTCAAAATTAAGCTCCTAACCCATTAAGACATTGCTCCAGGATGCAGATTTGACCTGTTTAAGCTGAAATACCATGTAAAGTTGCTAACTTTACATCTATGCATGACCATAAGAAACTCTAAAGCACAACAAGGACTTAATAAAGGACTTAATGAAAGAATGAGACCCCTAAACTCCATAAGCCTTTGGGACGTCCTAATCCCATAATCCATCCAAACCATGGCTAAAAACATAACAATTTAACCCAACAAAAGATCTAAGCATCTAACAAACAAGATGACAACTTGATACCTCAAAAGCCTGGCAAATAAGGTGGTGATTATAGATCTAAGACCTCTTCTTCAGGCTAAGCAACTTCTAGCTTCTTCAACTCCTTCAAAATAAACAAAAATGAACACCAAAAGCTCTCCAAAGGCTCACATACTCGATAATGGAAGCTAAGACTCGATTTTAGGGTTTCTGGACAGTAGAGGCTGATAGAGAGGCTGGCACTTGGGACTTAATGAAATTATATAGGGCTTGAACCCTAGAAATTAGGGTTTTGAGTTTGACCACGTACGTGCATTCCTTCGCATTTCCTTGTGATCCTTCTACACCCCGCGTACACCAGGATTACGCCCAACATACGGCCTCTACTAAGCCCACACATAAAGGCCTAATCCTTTAAGCCCACCATAACTTTCATGATTTAGATAAATAAATAAATAAATAAATAATACCTTGGAACCATCGAGCGTTACATTTTAGTAGTACAGACCCAATACTACCTTCCACACCTATCCATACTTTCCTCAAGAATCATCTCGAATCCTCCAAGCCACCTTGTCAAGCTGATGCACCAAATACTCACTACACAACGCAAATAAACCCACTGAAGCCCTTCCTAGGCTCTCCTAGGTTCCCGACCTCACCCAGCCCTTAGCTGCTGAAAGACTTCCACCAATGTTAAGTAGCTACCTCATGAATATAGTCACATGCAATAGAGATCAGATTATCCTTCGAGTAAAAGTCTCAACCCTAGGACGGTTGGAATCAAACGAGAGTTGCACAATAGGGACAAATCCATCACTCTGAGATTATTTAACCTGTGCCACATGTGACTTAACATATGCACTTAGTAGCTGATTCACATCACTAAGAGTCCTACAAAGCACAAATCAAGCAACATTCAGGCAATGAAAAATCTAACCAACACACACTAATCAAGCCATTCTATCTATTTATCTCAAAACCATACTAGAATGCAATTCTAAAAGCTCATACAAACAGGTAAATAAAGGCATATCTGTTATCATAAAATTATGAGCATATCCTTAGTCCTAATCTAGCATGCAATTCTCATAATCATATCATATATCATAATAAACATGTATTGATATTCTGGGAACCACTTACTTGAGCTCGGACGATTGCACGCATCACGCCCTTTCTTTGTTAGAAACCCTTTCTAATAAAACATTTATTTTTTGAAAATTTTCACTAAACCCTCAGTTTGAGTCCAGGCATATCCGAGAGTACGCCTGAATCCCTCAAACCAAGGCTCTAATCCCAACTTGTAACATCCCAAAAATGAGGGTAAATGTTTCATTTTTAAAACAACAAAAACATTCATTTATCATTTACTAAAACGCTTAAAGGTGTTTTCCATTAAAAAAATTATCAGAGTACAATCCCAAAATCTCGAGTTGTAGAAAATATGGGTGTACGCGCTGCGATCAAGCCGGACCTTTCCCTTTCGAACTGGAAATACCTAAAACCAAAAACTACAACTTTAAACACAAAGATTAGTGAGTTCCTCAAAATACCACATACCATACATAACATATGAGCCATCAATATCATACATATCAAACATGCGATAGAAGGTGCTATGTGCCAACCATAGTCTTGCCATTATACCATGAGCCGTATCATGGTATTTCCTTGCCATGCCAGGGACCAAACTCTAGGTCTTACAGACAAGTGCCAGGAGGCACCTCCTGGTCTTCCATGCAAGCATCACAAAGACAACTTGCATACAATCTACAACTACTTATCTACTTAATTGTGAGAGTTAAAACTCTAGTCTTGCATACAGATATGCCAGGAGCCACCTCTTGGTCTTTCATAAAATGCCAAGGTCCACCCCCTGTTCTTCCTATAATACATAAACCAAATGGGCTAGCATTTGTAACGCCCCGGGTTTTCTCGGTACGTTTGGTTATTTTAATTTAATTATCCTTGTAACCTTGGGTTAATTTATTTAACCAATGTCTGATTTCTTATGTTATCGGACTCTTTTGATCATCTTGTAAACTCCATTTGCAAAGTCCATCTAGTTAATAGTACTTAATGTGTAAATTGAATCATTTGGAACACACACAAGGAAAACACTCTAAACCCTCCCTCTCTCTCAAAAATCGTCCCTCTCTCTCTCTTTGGGATCAAGAGCAGCCAAGGGGCTGTTTGGAGCTTAATTCTTGTTCATTTCCAGCCTTGATTCGTATTGGTATGAACCTCCTTATCCTTTCTTACGACTTGATTCATAACCTTGTTCTAGTTTTATGATTTCATCTTCACCTCTTCTCCTTCTTATTTTATTGTAATTGTATGTTATACATCATCTCAAGATCCTATCTTCACCCCATATATGGTGGATGATGGATCTAGGGGATTACATGTGGCAAAAGATCATGGAAACCCTAAAAGGGAGAATGATGATTTTATGTGCTTATGTTTATTTTCATGTTGATTATTATTACATCCTTGTGGCTAAATGAAATCCTAATGATCCCTAACCCTTTTTAGTACCACCATTATCATGGGGACTGAATTGGGATGATGAACACATCTTAAAATGTGTTTCAAAAGGAGAAGGATGGATAAGCCAAAAAGGAATCACGGGTGGCTACGATTCTGTTTTCCATCAGATCTGTAGTCATTTTGTAAAAATCATATCTGGAGATCTAGAACTCAAACGGACCCCAAACCAGTTCCAAAAGTTCACGAATTGAGTTGTCTAACTTTCTTAAGAAGGCCAACCTCACTGATAAGGGCTTTATCTATGTGAAAGAATGACATCTTAGCTGTTAGGTCTGACCCGGGTCTGTTCTGATATGTCATTTTGTTTTCATCATTTCTAAGGCTTGGAAAAGGATCCAGAGTGATTCCAAGTTTCTATATGTTCCTTATATTATGAATTTAAGATCTGGAGAATATGGGGTGTTATTTCCAATTATAAATTGGTTATAATGGATCCACACTCCAGGTCAGTGGGCAGTCACCAGCTTTTGCTAGTGCTGTGATTGTCCACAATGTGAATTTTATATCTGGAGTTTGAGAGATGTTTTTCATTCAATTCCAACTCTGAGACTTTCACTTGTATGTCCTTTACTTCTCTTAATTTTCTTTTGGACTAATTCTACTCACAAGTTGGGTAGAATTGGCCAACATCACTTGACTGTATTGTTGGAGACAGAAGTGATACACCATTTTGTAAAATTCATATTTAATTCATCTTTTGGAGTTAGAATGAGTTCTTTATAGTTGTGGAATCCAGAGCAATCATAGTTTCCTATAAAATTTAGTTAAAGCTATGTTTTTGTTTTATATTTTGGATTAAATCCATTTTGAACAGCAGGTCTGTTTTAGAGACCTTGCTGTGATTACTCTTTTCTCAACTCATAGCTTTGTTACTTCTCCTTTCTAACCTTTAGTCCTTCTTAGGTGAGGTTTTGAAGTTTTCTCAAGCTTGGTAGCATTATTTGATTGTTAGCCATCCTTAATACTCACTCAAGGTGAGTTCTCTCACACCGTTGTATTGATGATTGTGTTTGCTAGTTTGCTCGTGTGTGATTATTTGAATTTATTATAAAAGCATGCTATATAAGTATTGTTTTAATTCGTACATGTGCACTGTATGTAACTAATTATGGATATGGGGACACCACCAAAGGATACGGATTTACCGGTACGGTGGGTAGGTAAGATCACCAACGTAATACTCTTCGTGAGGTGCGGTGATTAGGGCCAAATGATACGGGATCTTCCCGGTGCGGTTCAAACCTACAAGTCCTTCTCGTAATATAGACATTGATTCGTTCTTTGCCTTTATCATTATAATTGGAAAATGGATTAGGGCTAGTAAATATGAATTTTAGTACAATGTTTGTGTTTGAATTCACTAAGCTTCGTGCTTACGTTTTTCCCTTATAACTTTTCAGGTGTTAAGATTAAAGAGGCTAAGGCTTGACATGGAGCATCGGGACATCGCTACTAGTTATTTTGTTGGGACCTTATTATTATTATTACTTCCGCACTTATTTTATATGATTATTAAGTTGATGGATTATGTTATGACTATTTCAGTTGTTTTAATTTAATTTAAGATGGGTTTTAAAAGTTTAAAATTTTTGCAAAAAAAAATTGGGTGTCACAGCATTGGTGCCTTCGACCCAAAGTACAATGAGGATACTCACTTCGCACTATTGAATCACACTGATAATCCCTGACAACTGGACCGCCAATCCTCCGAACTATCAGTAACCAATAATACCCAATTAACAATTGGAATCGAATATATATCCTCAATCCTCACTTAGGATAAAAGACCATTGTACCCCTTATCTATCTTGGCTCAAGACTGAGGCCCAAACATTGCCCAAAATATCCCTTGGTCAACCCTGATCAAACTTCTGGTCAAAGTAAAAGTCAACAACCTAGGTTGACCAAACACGCCATTTTACCCCTTGGACACATCATTTTCCGCCAGCATCCAGAGATTCGAGAAAAATCCTGTCCACACACTGCGTTGCCCCTTAAACACACCGTATTCGCCCGAGATCCAATAGTTTAACACATTAAGTTGTTTTCTCCGATACCATGAGCTCCAAATCTCAGATCTAGCCCTTCATGTGGTCCAGAAGGATAAAGTTTCCAAATTTATCCATTAGGACCACCCAAAAAGGTTCAAAACTCATCCATAAAGCTTAATAGTGCAAAGGCTTAACCAATAAGCACTTAATCCATAAAGACATAGCCCTAAAACATATATTTGACTTCCTTGAGCTAGAAAACCACGTAATGTTGCCAACTTTACGTTCATGCATGTCTAAATAAAGCTCTTAAGCTTAAAAATAGGACTTAATAAGTGACTTAATGCATGCATAACCCCAAAACTTTAATAAAACTTGCACCTTTATCGTCAAGGATACTAAAACAACTTAGATATGAAAGAATAAGCCTTTAAACGGCCTAATTCTTCCATTAACCCAAAAAGGGACCAAAAGTACAACAAACTAACTATGAAGAGATCTAAACATATACAAGACAAGATGCAAACTTGATACCTCAAAAAGCTTTCCCACACAATGATGATTCTAGATCCAAAGCCTTTTCACCAATCAAAGCAACTTGAAGATCTCCTCTTCCTTCACAAAGACCAAAAATAAGCACCAAGAACTTATTACTAGCACAAGAACACCACCAAGAGACTTAAAGATTGATTTCAAGGTTTTTATGGCAATGGAGGATGGTAAGGAGGCCATCCATGAGGACTTAAGGCCTTTATATCAGGTGCGACACCCTAAAAATTAGGGTTTTCTTTACTAGCCGCCAACACGCCGTGTAATGGCATAAACACACCGTGTTGGCCTTAATGAAATCCGCGTTTCTTCAAATCTAGATACGATATGTTGGTTCCTCCAACACGTCGTGTCCAACCCTCAAAATGAGATTATTCCCAACAATTATTCCTCAAGATTTCGGGTGTTACAATTAACTTTTTAAAAATGACTATTTTACCCTCAAGGACCATTTCTACAACCAAACTACAAGGACCATTTCTCCATATATTCTTCTTATTTTTATTGAATTATCATATATTAATAAATGTTATTTTTAATATATGTTGTTTATATAATAATTAATATTATATAATTAGATTATTAATTTCTTTTAATTAATTTTTAAATTTTTTTTATTATCGGATATTTTAATTGGATTATTATATATGAACAAATATTATTTTTAATACATAATAGTTATATATTATTAAATATTATTATATTGGATTATTAATTTATTTTAGTTAATTTTTTATGGGAGTAATTCTTTTTTATTGAATTATTATATATTAACAAATATTATTTTTAATTTATAATATTTATATCCTAATAAATACTACTTTATCATATTATTATTTTCTTTAAGTTAATTATTTTAATTCCTTTTTTGGATTAATACTTGTTTATTGGAATATTACTTTTAATTTATTATTTTTATATAATAAATACTATATATTATATTATTAATTTTTTTGTATAATATTAATTCTTTTTAGTTTTATTAGTTCATTCACAAAGTTATCAGAATACGCAAAAGCGTCGTCTGCTCATCAACTAAAATCCTCGGGAACACCGCTAGAAACCTTTATCGAAGGTCCGACAAAACCCTACTAACTTTGTCCATCCAACATCCCCGGTAGTCACCTGCGGTAACATCTTCACAATCTGCTGAAAATTTTAATATTCCAAACAATGTGCAACAAACTCCTATAAACATTAAAAGTACTGGTGTTACTGTATGTGATTAACGTGATTGGTTGTAAAATGTTGGTAAGTTTCTGTCCGATCTCCGACGAAGATGTTTTATGGTGATCCTCACTATTTTCAATGATGAGAGGTAATGTGTTCGCGTAATCTGACGACTTTGTGGTGAAACTAATAAAATTAAAAAGAATTAATAGTATAAATTAAAAATAAACGAACATACAATTAAACTATGACAACCCGAAATTTCCATCCAGTTCAGTCTAACACTTCTTTGAAAGTCAAACTCATTTGTTGTTATCTTTTAGCACAATTAGAAGTTTATTTGAGCATTCTAAGCCTTGAACACTTAAGGAATAAGTGTCGGGTTTAATCGGCTGAAGTTTTAGCTCAAAGAAATGACCTCAAACACTCATGCAAGGAGTTCACGGCCAACACATGGGAGTTTACGGTCGTAAACTCCATGTGGGCCATAAACTCTTTCTTATATGATGAAGAGGTGGCCATTTGTTCATTCCTTCCTTCCATTTGGCCTAAATCCTCTCAAGTGTCATCCCGATCTTCGTCCCCGATCTTCAAAACTCGTAAGCTTATTGTCTTAACTAGTTGATATCTTGCACGAACTAGTAATCTTACATGATTTCATCCATGAAATCATTCCATTTTTTAGATCTTCATGTTTCACCAAGAACACACACTAGTGTTCTTGGCCAAAACTGACCATTCGAGCTCGTAGATCGTAAGTACTCTTGATCCAACTTGTTGTACACTAAGTTTATCATATTTAGAGCTTAGAAAACATAAGAAATCAAGGGATTCAAGGATTTTACGGCCAAGGCATGTTCTTGGGCCGTAAACCCCTTTTAAGGGTGCAAATGACACCCTAACACCTTAGTAAGCTTTGGTTAGTGACATAGAACATTACCCCATTAACCTAAGAACCATAAAGTCCCGTATGAGGCTTTGCACTCCTTTATTGCAACCCGATAGCCTCCTAGCAGTTGAACAAAGTGTTTTCCTCGTAAAAGGATGTTTATACATGTTTAATTAGTGTTAAAATCACTAATTGTTTATATACATATGTCTTCATATGTAATTAGGATCATTGTGTGTATCTAAGTCTTCACTTGACACCAAGCACTTGTCCGACACTTCCTTCCGATCCGCTCACTGCAGGTGAGTTCATACCCCTAAATCAATCTTTTAAATGTTTTTAAATGCTTTAATGGGGGGGAGGGATACAGGTTGAATCATGCTAGTTATTATATCAATTATGTGACTGATAACCAGCATACTAAAGGATTTACTACACTTTAAGCTGTTTTACCAAACAGATTTCTCTAAATGGCTTTCCAAAACGTTTTACAAACTAACATCAAGTCATCTTTCTTAGTTGTTAAACTTTACAAAGGTTTTTACAAAACTCTGTTATACTTTATTATCAAAGGATATACTTTTGAAATGCTTTATAAAATGACATCAAGTCATTATTATTTATTTATTGTTCAAAACCCTTAAATGTTTTTCAAAACTTCATTTTATACTTTAAATTGTTAAATGCATGCCTAGATATGTATAGGTATATAAATAATGTTTAAAGGACTTAGGAAGGCTAACTAGCTTTATTTCCTTTTCCCATTTGGGATGTGGTCTGGTAGGGTATCGGGTATCCGTCTGAAGGTCGTTTAACTATCAGTTATATATCATGTATACATATAGAGACATAAAAGTTCCATCAGTCAGTTCAATACCTTTGGGTAGCAAAGGTATACTTGGATTATACATGTTCATTACTAGTAACTATAATAGGTATAGTTAGGAAATACCACTTGCCATTCCTAGTACGAGGAATCACACAAGAGTTAGTTCATTCATGAGTCCATACGAATACATGTTGTTTGTAGGGATACACTTACTCGGATACACTTACTTGGATACACTTGCTAGGATACTTTTACGTAGATACCTTGTTAAAAGCATACCTGTATATGTATAGTTTTCTATATAATGTTTAAAGGACTTAGGAAGGCTAACTTGCTTTATTTCCTTTTCCCCGTTGGGATGTGGTCTGGTAGGGTATCGGGTATCCGTCCGAAGGTCGTTTAAATATCAGTTATATATCATGTGTACATATATAGACATAATACTTCTAATCAGTCAGTTTAGTACCTTTGGGTACCAAAGGTATACGTTCACATACTCTTACATGGATACTGTTACATAGGTAATTTATGATGAGTTACTATGACATATTATATGTGTAGATACGGTTATATAATTCTCCTTCTTATCTTTATCTTATGATACAATCACATAATCGACGAGATAGATTGGAGTTTATATCCTCGTTCCAAATGATACTTTGCGGGACTAACCATTCCTAGAACCTCTGTTAGCTACAGAGTTAAATGCACATCTATGAATGTCTTCGGTTGATACCATTACAAGTATACTTTAAGGGACTAACTATTCCTACACCCAACTGTTAGCAACAGAGGTAAATGTACATCTACGGATGTCCTCAGTTAACATTGTTAGTTATCCTAGTACAAAAGGATAATACTTAAGTTATTTATATTATTATTACCTTTATCTTGTGAGTCATTAACATAACCGATGAGGTGAATCATATTTGTGTATCCTAGTCCCAAAGGTTACAATTTCTTATATTAATAATAATAGTCGTACAGTTAGGTCTTGGTAGATGGCTACTTTCAAAACAGTCGGGTCTTGGTAGAAGGCTACTTTCAAAATAGTCAGGTCTTGGTAGAAGGCTACTTTCAAGACAGTCGGGTCTTGGTAGAAGGCTACTTTCAAAACAGTTAGGTCTTGGTAGAAGATTTCATCTATACTAATAGGAATCATAGGGATTTCTAGGGTTTTTCAAACGCTTTCCATTACTTACAAACATTTCCACACTTATACGAACTTTATTTCAAAACAATGTCAAGACTTTCATTACAAGTTTTACAAATCAAAGACACATTAATACTTATGAATTCACCAGCTTTTTGGTTGATACTCGCTTTCAAAATAACTTGTATTCTCAGGTCACAAATAGACAGGTACGAAGACCAGGTTTTGTGAAGACGGAGCAGTCCAGACTCATCTTATATTCTGATTATTCATTTTATTGTTGTATATTATGAAAGAACACACTTGTAATTAAAATTATATGATTAATGCAATGGATGATGTTGGTGCTTGTTTACTACTTTACATTGTTGCGATACATTACATGACGTCCTCCGCCCCAGAACGTTTCCGTCGTTCTCGGTTTTGGGGTGTGACAGATTGGTATCAGAGCATTGTTTATAGTGAATTAAGTATATCAACCCATAAAAGATATACAGACTGTAAATACAATGGGATTAAAATACTCTGACCAAGAGTTTATACTTTAAGTAATAAAATATTTAATTAAGTATACGTGCCTGCATTCATACTAAAATCAGTGTCTCTAGGATAGTACAAAAGAATTACGATTGTTGGGCAACACAAGTAGACTTAGAGACATATAGTCAAAACTGGGAAGATATAGCCTGATCAACTATATTATTCGAGGGTTGACTAGCATGTGCCTAAGTGTAGTTGTGATTTTGCAACAAGTCTAAAATCTTACCAACAATACCACAATGAGAACAATAGAACATAAACCTAAATTACTATAGGGGTATTTGGTGTTACTATAATTACTTACTTGAGAACTAAAAAGGATCTTCATTACTAAGTTGATAGTTGCTAAGTGGATACACTAAGGCTATATGTAACTAGGATGTTATAGACATAGAATCTGTGAAATTTTTTCTTTACCCCTATTCCTTGTGAATTTGGATTTAAGGTCACTTATTCGATGGCCTATCCTGTGTTGATTACATATGACTAGTATGCACTTTACAAATAGCGATGTAAATAATGAAGATTTTCTAATAATTATCTAGAGAGTTCGTCTAATAATTATTTCCTTACCCCAATTCTCGCGTAGATAACATGGCTGGACTCCATCCCCACGACAACCCGTACCTTCCGAACGAAGTCATTGCTGGATGGTTTGGAGAAGAACCAGAGAATGATCATCCGATTCCTTTGAATGATCACCATGTTGAAGACCTCGCGGATGATGACAACTCCGAACCCGAAGTTGAGAACCTACCCCAGGCAGCTCCCTTTCCAAATCCTAACCCTCGTCCGACTTTTCATGGCCCGACGCCTCCTTGGGTACAATGCTTGGACACATGGAGCCAATGACATGATCAACCCATGCCATTTAATGAAGACTGGAGATTTTATGACCTGAGCAATGGGGGCTTAGCAGACAGAATCTTGCCAATCCTGGTCCACAGATTGGCCCGAAATGAGATTCAAGGCAAGACAGCCCTACATCAAATCACAGAAGTTGTCGCGAATGCGAGAATGCATACCCTTCGCACCATTCGTCTGGAAGATGCTCATGAGAGATCTGAAAGAGACCATGAAACCCTGCATCAAGCACTGGCTGAATCACGAGCCGAAGTCATAGAACTCCGAGTACGCCAGAGGGTGTACAAAAGACACCTGCTTGATATGGAACGTCAACTGGCTGAGCTAAGAGTTCACCAGAGGGATGATCGTTACCAGTAGGAGATACTTTACTTTCTTTCTTGTTTTAAAGAACTGTGTTCCTGTCTATGTCCTATGTGGCATTTTCTATGAAACTGCCTTGTACTGTAGGTACTTTTAGTTAGGCCTTTATGCGGCCAAAACTTTTGCTACTCCGGATATGATGTAAGACCTTCTTCAAGGTAAAAAACATTCTAAACTTATTACATCTTAAACATCGATGATATTGACAGTCGGCTAACTTCCGTGTCACACTTTTGTTCAAATACTCTCATCATACTTTCATTGGAGTCTATCTGAAACATGCTTTAGTCAAGACATTTGACTATAGTAATTTAACTCCGGAGACCTTTCCAAGTCTCTTTTAGTGGTTGGATCATGTTATTCACCAATCAACGATACCTCAGCTTGAACGACAAACGTCTTGAGACCATTCTATGAACTTACTTCTACTCCTTACTAAGGACTGCATCAGAGGGATGTCGGTCGGACCTTCGTGAACATACATCAATTCCGTACTAGGACTGCATCATAGGTATGTAGGTCAAACTTTGGAAAACATACTCTTAGTCTTTACTTAAGCGATCAAAGTACATTTATAGTCAACCAAAATTGCTCACAAAATCCTTATCTTTCATGTTACAAAATCATGTCTTCATCCGGAAACAATCAGCCGAGCAACGAAACCCCCATTTTCCATATCGACGCCGCTACGTTACAAGCTGCAGTAGCAGCTGCTGTGACAACTTTCCTTACACACATCAACTCCGACAACACAAACAAGACTGACAAAGGAGTTGAGAGTTCTGATTGTAGTACCAATTTGGGAAGTCAACAAACGGCAACAGTCACGGACTTGCGAAGCCGTAAGACCGAAAAGAGGAGACGATATCGCCAAGCGAGAAGTGAGCGAAAGCGATTCCAAAGACTTGCCATGAAACAACAGCAAGTGGCAACTCCTGCCCCTTCAGCATCGGCACGACCCATTCTTCCAGTCCCTGGCATCGGGACCAACCCTACACACAAAAGTAGTGATCAATCCGGACTCTTTAAAAGGAAATTTTCGAAGTGGAGTAACGAGGAAGGCACCCGTGTCCACGTAACTCTGACTAAACACCTCACTCCCACCACCAATGCAGGTACTGGCCAGTCATGCCACCAATGCGGTGAGATAGGGCACTTCAAGAAGGATTGTCCTATAACAAAGAACTCCGGCACAGACGGCAGAATTCTAAGGATCACTGCCGCAGGGGAGACTACTCCGAACCCACGTAAAAGTAATTAAGGCGTTTCATTGTAACAGACTTATAAACCGTTTTAAATTAGTGCGAATCGAGTCTTACCTTTTGCGGGATCCCGTCAGTTAAGGGACCCCCGCGCTGCGTATACTTGTCTTTTGTAGTATGCCTTGTTCGCAGCAATACTCTAGTAGTAAATCTAAAGTACTGTATCTCTATTAAAGGTTGCACTGTTACGTTTTGTATGTAACACCGTTATGATCAAATCTAGTGCCTTTATTCCAAGTGATTCTGATTTCATCATACGACTAGAGTCCATTCGATCCACACAATACCAGTTTCATGCGTACATCTCCTTCTCCGAAAACGTCTTGCTAGCGAAGCCGTCATTTCAGAAATTCGAAGTACTCATGCCAGAAGTACCTCATCTTCAAAGACCTCAACAGGACTTCCATTAGAAATCGTTACTCTCTGCCTCGCATAGATGAATTAGTTGACCAACCGCAAGGAATGATGTACCTTGCAGAAATGGAACTAAGATCCGAATATCACCAGTTGCGAGTGTCAGTAAAAGATGTCCCAAGGACAATCTTCCAAACTCGACAGGGGCACTACGAGTCCATAGTGATACCCCTCGGGTAGGACCAATACGCCCGTAGTATTCATGAACTTAATGAATAGGGTACGCCATTCTTACTTGGATCAGTTCGTCATTGTCTTTATAAATGACTTACTTATCTACTCTCGTAGTAAGAAGGAAATCATAAATAGCATCTATAACAAACCCTGGAAACATTACGATCAGAGAAGCTTTACGCGAAGTTCTTTAAATGCGAGTTTTAGATTTGAAGAGTCGAATTCCTAAGACACATTACCAGTAATGTGGGAATTCTTGAGGACCCTGCCAAAAATCAAAACCGCTTAGAATTTTTCAGCACCGAGGATGCTGACAGGAATTCGCCAAATTCTAGGTCTCGCTGACCTACTGTCGAGAGTTCATTCAGAACTCCTCGCGGATTACGAAACCTCTTAAGACTTTGACTCAGAAGGGAGTGGCCCTTGACTAGGAAGACAAGCAAGAGGAAGAAAACCATGGAATTTCAAGTGAGAGGCCAAATCCTTTTGGAAATCTCACTCTGGGAAGGCTTGATACGCTTCGGAAAGCGTGGTAAGCCAAATCCAGAATAGTTAGGACCTCCGAGATTCTTGCCAGAATCGGTCCTGTAACTCATAAACCCAACCTACACCACAAACTCAGTAACGTACATTTTAACCTTCACGTCTCGAACTTGAAAACATATTTTTCTGTCAGGACTCTCGTAAGCCCACTCGACGAGATCGAGATCAACGAGATTCTCGCCTTCGTGGAAGAACCGTAGTGACCCTCGACTGAGTGGTCAAGCGGACGAAGCAAGGTTCTTTGGGATACCAAAAAAGGACCCAAACTAACTTATGAGCACGAGAACAAATCGATTAGGAAGTTTCCCCACCTCCTTGCTCGATTATTCATGCCTACTCCTTTACCTAAATTCTAATTTCGGGACGAAATTCCCTCTAACGGGGGGATGATGTCACAACCCGAAATTTCCATCCAGTTCAGTCTAACACTTCTTTGAAAGTCAAACTCATTTGTTGTTATCTTTTAGCACAATTAGAAGTTTATTTGAGCATTCTGAGCCTTGAACACTTAACGAATAAGTGTCGTGGTTAATCGGCTGAAGTTTTAGCTCAAAGAAATGACCTCAAACACTCATGCAAGGAGTTCACGGCCAACACATGGGAATTTACAGCCGTAAACTCCATGTGGGCTGTAAACTCTTGCTTATATGATGAAGAGGTGGCCATTTATTCATTCCTTCCTTCCATTTGGCCCAAATCCTCTCAAGTATCATCCCGATCTTCGTCCCCGATCTTCAAAACTCGTAAGATTATTGTCTTAACTAGTTGATATCTTGCACGTTCTAGTAATCTTACATGATTTCATCCGTGAAATCATTCCATTTTGTAGATCTTCAAGTTTCACCAAGAACACCAAGAACACACACTAGTGTTCTTGGCCAAAACCGACCATTCAAGCTCGTAGATCATAAGTACTCTTGATCCAAATTTTTGTACACTAAGTTTATCATATTTAGAGCTTAGAAAACATAAGAAATCAAGGGATTCAAGGAGTTTACGGCCAAGGCATGTTCTTCGGCCGTAAACCCCTTTTAATGGTGCAAATGACACCCTAACACCTTAGTAAGCTTTGGTTAGTGACATAGAACCTTACCCCATTGACCTAAGGACCAAAATTCACGGAATGGTACTCCTTACCATGAGTTTACGGCCGTAAACTCATGGGGGAGTGGTTCCAGGGCCGTAAACACCATACAAGGCCATTCTTGGACATTAAAACCACCCAAACACTTGTTTAAACCTTTGGAGCACTTAACCATTTAAGCCCTTAGAGTTTTAAGACCCTTTTGGTGACCAATTGAGAGTTTACGGCCAGGAGTAAACTCCCCTGGGCCGTAAACTCCAACAAACATGGTCATTGGACCATAAACTCCCGTATGAGGCTTTGCACTCCTTTATTGCAACCCGATAGCCTCCTAGCACTTGACCAAAGTGTTTTCCTTGCAATAGGATGTTTATACATGTTTAATTAGTGTTAAAATCACTAATTTTTTATATACATATGTATTCATATGTAATTAGGATCATTGTGTGTGTCTAAGTCTTCACTTCACACCAAGCACTTGCCAGACACTTCCTTCCGATCCGCTCACTGCAGGTGACTTCATACCCCTAAATCAATCTTTTAAATGTTTTTAAATGCTTTAATGGGGGGGGGGGGTACAGGTTGAATCTGTCACACCCCAAAACCATGAATGGCGGAAACATTCTGGGGCGGAGGACGTCATGTATAGTATCACAACAATGATTTGTAGTAAACAAGCAACAACATCATCCATTGCACTAATAATATAATTTCATACACGTGTGTTCTGTCAAAGTTATAGACACCAAAAATATACATATCAAAATAAAAGATGAGTCTTGAACGAACTCCATCTTCTCAAAAGCCTGGCACCTGTACCTGTCTAGTGGTGACCTGAGAATACAAGTTATTTTGAAAGAGAGTATCAGCTTAATGTTGGTGAGCTTATAAGTATATTAAAGTCTGAGTTTGTATGAAAACGTTTGTAAAATGTTCCGTAAGATGTTTTGAACAATGTTTTGTAAAATGTTTGAACTCTCCTAGAAAACCCTATGTTTCCTACTAAATGTAGCCTTCTACCAAGGCATCTAGTGTCTGTGCGTGTGTCACTTGCTAGAGTGTGTGTTTTCCCAATTCTGACTGTCATTAACCAAAAATATAGTTTCTAAATTACCGTGCATCGTGTGAATATTCACGAAGTGAATGTAATGGGAAAATATTATCGTACCGTAGTATTTGTAATAAGTGACTACCGTGGTACTAACTACCTTAAAACAAAAGGTGTTCCAAGTAACATGTGATCGACCTGTATCCTGCTACCGACTCTAGTAAAATAACGATGTAAGACGCCGTAAGAAATGACATTTGGCACCCGTAGACTTGCAAGTCCCACTGTAGCGAGCAACAAGGTGTTGGATAGTCAATCCAGTATAGATCTACACGCAAACTCATACGCTCCCCAATTAAGGAGATTCGGGATACAAGAGCGGTCATAGCAGGAAGTTCTATGACACTCTCAATGGTTCACATAACTGCATGAATGTATATGTAATGAATGTGCTAACTGAAAGTGTAATCTTTCTCTATCTAGCCTGTATGTACTGAAATGTTCTGCATGTGCTAGTTGTAATGTATGTTCTCTCTATCTAGCATGTATAGTAATGTACTGTGAGTACTACTCGAACCGACTCATGAATGAACTGATTCATTGTATGTTTCATTGTTCTAGTAATAGTATTAGTATCCTCCTGTGCTACCCCTATGGTAACTTACTAGTGATGTAACTGATACGTATGAACATGGAAGTATACCCTTGCTACCCAAGGGTACTGAATGAACTGGAAGAACCTTTATGACTATATATGTACACATGATATATAACTAATATTTAAACGACCTTCGGACGGGTACCCGATATCCCACCAGACCACATCTCGACGGCGAAAAGGAAATAGGGCGGGCAAGCCTTCCTAAGCCTTTTAAACATTTCTTATATAAATATACATACATAGACATGCAACTGATAATAAGTATAAAAGAGTTTAAGTACAAGTATTTGATAAGTAAAAGATTTTGTAAAACAGCTTGAAGCAATACAGTTTGATAAACAGTTTGAACAGTAAGAAAAACCTCTGGTTTTGTAGTTATTAATCACATGTGATTGATGTAATAACTATAAGTATTTAACTTGTAATCCCCCCCCCCCCCATAAAAGCATTTAAAAACATTTAAATCATTGATTAAGGGGTATGAACTCACCTGTAGTGAGTGGTACGGATGAACTGAAGATGTAGGATTGCTAGGTGTCAAGTGAAGTCTTGAACACACTCTATGATCCTAGTTAACATATAATATCACATATATGTATACAATTAGTCTTAAAACAACTAATAAACAAAGTTAAGACACCCTAGGACATGCTAAACACCTTATACAAGTGTTATAAGTCACGAGGGTTGCATCTAAGTGTTGTAGGGAATGGCTAGTGTGTTTGGGGTCCAAGGAACACTCCTTTAAGGAGTTTACGGTTTTATGGTCACTAGCGAAAGGGTTTACGGTCGTAAGCTCACCCCTAAGTGACCATTTGATGTTTGAAGCTTTCTAAGCCAATCCAAGCATTCCTACTGCCTATTTAAGCCTTAGGAAGTGTTGTGTGGCATCAAAACACTCCTAAATGGAGTTTACGGTCTATGGACCATTTCTCCATGAGTTTACTACCTTAAACTCTCATGGAATTAGGTATTTTGGTGTTTTTAAGTCCTTAGCTCATCATGGTAATTTTCTAGGTTAGATTTTAGGCCTAAGGAAGGAATATGGTCCAAATAAACTCACTTTAGGGTGTTTACGGTTTTGGGAGATACCCAAACCGTAAACACCTAAAAATGATGGACTTTGGTGTTTTTCAAGGCCTAAACACATCAATGGAAGGTTTAGACATCAAACTAAGGCTAGATAAAGGACTTAGGCACACTTTGGTGCCTTACTTGGTGTTTACGGCCCAAGAACATTCTTGGACTGTGAACACCTTAATCCTTGTGTTCTTGGTAAATTTTCTTGATGCTAACATGTAATACAAGATTAATAAGACTCAAGGATGGAAGTACTTACTATAAGGAAGCTTGAAATGAGCTAAAAGTCCAAGAACACTTAGTGTGTGTTCTTGGTGTTTTTGGAAATCTAATCAAAACAAAAAAATGGATGGATGAAAAGATGTAAAATCACTAGATTAAGTGTTATACCAACTTGAAATGGCTAGAACACTTACAAGTTTGAAGATCTTGAATTAAATCTTAGATGATACTTGAGAGGGTTTTAGAGTTTACTCTTTAGGGTGAAAATGAGAAGTGATGCACTTTGGGGAGTAAACTCATGCTTAAGCATGAGTTTACGTTTTTGGGGGTAGTTTACGGCCCAAACATTAAAGTTTGGCCGTGAACTTCTAAGCTAGGTGGTATTCGCGGTTTAGAAAATTCGAGACCCGAGACGGCACATTCTTTCACCCGTTCATTTAAAGAATAATTATTATAATAGTCAAACGAACTTTAAATTTGTTAAAAACAAATAGAACTGAAATTGACTTATAATATGAAGTGATTGACTTTTAGGGTTTGACCGAATGAAAATTTCGATTTGTCACATCATCCCCCTATTAAAGGGAATTTCGTCCCGAAATTAATGTCTAAGCAGATAAAGTATTTACAAATAACTAAGTAAAAAGATGAGGATATTTCAGTTTCATCTGATCCTCTCGCTCCCAAGTGAATTTAGGTCCCCGCTTTGCGTTCCAACGAACCTTCACTATCGGGATACGGCTTTGTTTCGTTTGCTTGACCTCTCGGTCCATGATCTCTACTGGTTCCTCCACGAAGTTGAGGCTCTTGTTGATCTCGATCTCGTGGAGCGGAATAACAAGAGTCTCGTCGGACAAACACTTTTTCAAGTTTGATATGTGGAAGGTAGAATGTACGTTACTGAGTTCACGCGGTAAATTAAGTTTGTAAGGTACGGGGCCGATTCTTGCGAGAATCTCGAAAGGCCCAATGTACCTTGAATTTAGCTTTCCACGCTTTCCGAAGCGTATCAAGCCCTTCCATGGTGAGACCTTCAATAAAACATGGTCGCCCACCTGGAATTCCAACGGTTTCCTTCGTTTGTCAGTCTAGCTTTTCTGTTGGTCTCTGGAGGTTTTCAATCGTTCACGGATTTGAACGATCTTCTCTGTCGTTTCCCGTATGATTTCTGGACCTGTGAGAGTGCTTTTATGAACTCGTCCTTTAGCTAACTGGGTATCACCCACCTCAGCCCAGCACATAGGGGATCTGCACTTTCGGCCACAGAGGGCCTCGAATGGAGCAGCCTTTATGCTTGTGTGATAACTGTTGTTATAGGAAAATTCGACAAGGGGTAAATGAGTATCCCATGATTTCACAAAGTCGATCACATAGGCTCGCAACATATCTTCCAAGGTTTGGATAGTTCTCTCACTTTGTCCGTCTGTTTGTGGATGGTAGGCTGGACTCATGTTCAGCCTAGTTCCTAAGGAACTTTGTAGCAACTGCCAGAACCTCGAAGTGAATCTACTATCCCTGTCCGAGATAATGGATGAGGGAACACTGTGTAGTCGTACAATCTCCTTAATGTAAGTTCTTGTAAGCCTCTCCATCTTGTCTGTTTTTTTGATCGGTAGGAAGTGTGCAGACTTGGTCAATCTATCGACGATGACCCATATGGTATCAAGTCTACCCGTTGTCTTGGGCAACTTGGTTATGAAATCCATAGTAATCCGCTCCCACTTCCATTCTGGTATCTCTGGCTGTTGTAGAAGGCCGGAGGGTTTCTGGTATTCGACCTTGACCTTGGCGCAAGTAAGGCATTTACTCACGAAGGTAGCAATCTCTGCTTTCATGTTAGGCCACCAGTATAACTTTTTGAGGTCCAGATACATCTTATCTGATCCCGGGTGCACGGAATAACGAGTGTTGTGCGCCTCGTTGATGACCAAGTCTCTGAAACCACCTAGGTTCGGGGTCTAGATCCGGTCCATGAAATAATAAGCTCTGCCACCCTTTACCTCCAAGTTCTTATCCATCCCTCTTAGGGATTACCCGCCACATTTTCAGGCTTCAAAGCGTCGAGCTGAGCCGCCTTAATTTGTGTGGACAAATGTGAATGGATAGTCATAGTCAATGATTTGACTCTATGACCAGAATATTCCTTCCGACTCAGGGTGTCAGCTACTATGTTGGCTTTACCCGGATGATAACGAATTTCGCATTCGTAATCACTGAGTAGCTCGACCCACCGTCGTTGTCTTATGTTGAGCTCCTTCTGGTCGAAGATGTGTTGTAAGCTTTTGTGGTTTGTAAAGATAGTGCTCTTCGTTCCGTACAAGTAATGTCTCCAGATCTTCAGAGCAAACACAACTGCTCCTAGTTCAAGATCGTGGGTCGTGTAGTTGACCTCATGTGTCTTTAGCTGTCTCGAGGCATAGGCGATGAACTTACCTCGCTGCATCAGAACACATCCGAGCCCTTGATTCGACGCATCGCAATAGACAATGAAGTCTTCTATTCCTTCGGGAAGGGATAGTATTGGTGCGATGCACAAGGCTCGTTTGAGCGTTTGGAACGCTCTGTCATGCTTCTCTTCCCAGTCAAAGGCCACACCCTTCTGGATCAATGTTGTAAGAGGTTTCGTTATGCGGGAGAAGTTCTTAATGAACCTACGATAGTAGCCAGCGAGGCCTAGAAATTGACGAATTTTCGTAGGCATCTTCGGTGCTGACCAGTTCTCAATGGCCTTGATTTTGGAAGGGTCCACGTGTATTCCTTCTTTGCTAACCACATGCCCTAAGAATTCGACTCGTCGAATCCAAAATTCGCATTTCGAGAACTTCGCGTAGAGCTTCTCCGAACGTAATGTTTCGAGGACTTGTCGTACATGTTGACTATGCTCCTCCTTACTACGAGAGTAGATAAGTATGTCATCAATGAAAACGATGACGAACTGATCCAAGTAAGGACGACACACCCGATTCATTAAGTCCATGACTACTGCGGGCGCATTTGTTAATCCGAACGACATCACTACGAATTCGTAGTGCCCATAACGAGTTTGTAAGGTTGTCTTCAGAACATCCTCCCCTAGCACTCGTAATTGGTGATATCCGGATCTTAAGTTAATTTTTGAAAAGAAGTTAGCCCCTTGAAGTTGATCAAATAAGTCGTCGATTCGAGGCAACGGATAACGATTTTTGACCCTCAGCTTGTTGAGCTCCCTGTAGTCGATGCACATACGAAACGATCCGTCTTTCTTCTTGACGAACAAGACTGGAGCTCCCCAGGGTGAGAAGCTTGGTCTTATAAATCCCTTGCTGAGCAGTTCATTAAGTTAACCGGACAGTTCTTGCATCTCTGCAGGTGCTAGACGATAGGGCGATTTGGCTACGGGCGTAGCCACTGGAACTAATTCGATTCGGAACTCGACTTGATGTTGTGGAGGTAATCTTGGGAGTTCTTCTGGAAAAATGTCGGGAAAGTCGCGTACTACTGGAATGTTCTGAATGTCTTCCGTTTCTTGGCTCATATAGACCACATGAGCAAGGAATGCTATACATTCCTTTCGTAAGAATTTTCGAGCTTGGATGCTCGAGATGATACGAAGGTTTGTGTCGGGTTTGTCGCCATAAACTATTAAGGTTTCGCCAGATGGTAGATTTAGACGAATAGCCTTTTCGTAACACATGATAACGGCACGATGAGAACTCAACCAATCCATGCCGATAATGACGTCGAAACTTTTAATTGAGACCGACATGAGGTCGATCGAAAATGAGTAACTATCTAGAGTTAGGGTACACCCTATGAATATACTGTTAGTGCTCTCTGTCTTTCCATTAGCCATTTCTATAGTGAATGGTTCATTAAGTGCTCGTGATTTTTGCTTAAGTAAATGAGCAAATTTTTGGTTCACGAAACTCCTCTCCGCTCCACTATCAAATAGAATGCATGTATAAGAGTTATCAAGGAGGAACGTACCAGTGACCACTGTGGGGTCGGTAACCACTTCCTCATGGCCTATGGCCAGAACTCTTGCCGCTCCACCGGCAAACCCTGCCTTTGGGTAGTTTCTCTTGAAGTGGCCTACCTCGCCACATCCGTTGCAGGTTTGGCCCACTCCAGCAACGGGGGCTTGGTTGATTGGTCTCGCCGGAGCTTTACAGAAATGGGTTGTGTGCCCCTTCCCATTGCAGTTCAGACACTGCATCTCCCGGCAGGCGCCAACGTGATGGAAGTTGCACTTGTTGCACTTAGGCAAACTTCCAGCATACTGCTTTACCGGAGCAGCAGCAGCAGGTGCTATCGCAGCATGTACTGCCACGACCTGCCTCTTCCTGGCGCCTTAGCCTTCTTCTTGTCATCCCAAAACTTCCGCTTGGAATCAGCGGCTCTTGCAGGTTCTGAGATGGCCAGGGTAGTTGTTGCGGCCAAGGTACGAACCCCATGTTCTATGAGCCACTGTGCCAATCGCTTGGCACTATCAAATGTAGTGGGGTGTGATGCCAAAACATTTCCCTGGTATGGGGGCACCAGTCACCATATGTATCTCTCGATCTTCTTTCCCTCTGAAGGAATCATGTTGGGACAGAGGGCCACCAGTTCACAGAACCTGGCGGTGTAGGCGACTACGTTGGAGCCCTTCATGGTCAGGCTCCAAAGCTTTTCTTCCATCTTTTGGATCTTACCCCTCGGGCAGTATTCCTCAATCATGAGGTCTTTCAAATTTTCCCAGCCCATCGCATTAGCCACTATAAGAGATAGTGACTTAACATGGCCATTCCACCATGTTAGGGCTTTAGTTTCCAAGGTGCACGCAGCGTACTTCACCTTGCTCTCCTCAGGACATGAGCAGATTTCGTAGACCGATTCGGTTTCCTCGAACCATTATGAGAGGGCAATGACTCCGCTAGTCCCTTTGAAGGACAATGGCTTGCAGTTCGTGAAGTCCTTATAGGAGCACTCTCTCGAGCATACATGAGCTTCAACTTGAACTGATTGAACAGGGGTTCCTCCTCCAGTGGAACCAGATAAATGATATTGGGCCATGGCTGAAGCCAGAGCCGCAGCTACGGCAGCATTTAGAGTTGTCGTGTCGAACTAAGGAGTAGTTGGTTGCGGGGGTGGAGGAGGTGGTGTTTCGTTATTTGGTTTTCTCCTTGGATTTCTGCAAGGCAACATCTTTGATCTATAAGTTTATGAAGATGAAAGCATTGATAAGAATTTAATGGAAGAATTGATGAGAATGACTCATGGACTAACTCCTCATAGCCCAACAATACATTTGAATGCAGATCTAAAACTAATAGATGATCACATTTGGATAATAATTCCCACAAGATTAGGTACCTGTCAATATTACTGGGATTACAGATGTAACAAGTTCGGGAAAAACAACCTACAGTAAGAGGCCTTACATCAACCAAAATGGGAAAATTTTGACAGAATTACAGCCTAACCAAAACCTAACAGGCCTATGATTTACAAAGATAGGGAATTTGACCAAAGTTTTACATAACTAGGTTATATCCAAAAAGAGAGAAGTTGATGAGGATCTATCGGCGACGAGAACTACCACAGTGAGTCCTTGATCCTAACAGTAGATGTTCTATGTCCCTCATATGCCTATCAGCCCTTGCTTGCTAAGCTCGAAGTTCTCTGACTTCAGCTCGCGTTTCAGTGAGTTCCCTCTGAAGAGCTGCATTGTGGACCAGATTCCTTTCATGAGCAGACTCTAGCTAGCGAATGCGGACAGTGTTAACACCAGTGTTGGCGTCAATCTCCAAGACTCGATTGATAGATGATTGACCCAATATTGTGTTCCGAGAAATCCTACGAACCATGATGGGTAGGACTCTGTCAGCAGAACCTCCATTAGTGAGGTTGTAGAAACTTCTGTCTCCATTGTAGGGAATGGGTTGACCCTGTTCATGGCTCCATGTATTCAAGTTTGTTGCCCACAGAGGTGTGGGTCCTTGAAATGCTGGACGAGGGTCAGGGTTTTGATAAGCTGGGGGCAGGTTGTTGACTTCTGGCTCTGAGTCAGAACCATCAGAAAAGCCTTTAGCTTCATGGTCATCCAGAGGAATTGGGTGATCATTTTCTGGTTCATCTTCTAGCCATCTTGCATTGTCGTGGTTGGGATAGTATGGGTCTCCGGGAATGTGGAATCCAACCATTAAATCTACGCAAGAAGGGAGGTATAAGAATCTAGCACATAAGTAACTTATAGTAATGTAAAATACTCCTATAGTATTTTAAGTTTAATGTTATGTTCTACTGTTCTCATTGTGGTATTGTTGGTAAGATTTTAGACTTGTTGCAACCACACAACTACACTTAGGCACATGCTAGTCAACACTCGAATAATATAGTTGATTAGGCTATATCTTCCCAGTTTTGACTATATGTCTCTAAGTCCACATGTGTTGCCCAACAATCGTAATTCTTTTGTACTGTCCTAGTGACACTGATTTTAATATGAATGCAGGCACGTATAATTAATTAAATATTCTATTATTTAAAAGTATAAACTCTTGGTCAGAGTATTTTAATCCCAATGTATTTATAGTTAGTATATCTTTTATGGGTTGATATACTTAATTCACTATAAACAATGCTCTGATACCAATCTGTCACACCCCAAAACCATGAATGGCGGAAACATTCTGGGGCGGAGGACGTCATGTATAGTATCACAACAATGATTAGTAGTAAACAAGCAACAACATCATCCATTGCATTAATAATATAATTTCATACATGTGTGTTCTGTCAAAGTTATAGACACCAAAAATATACATGAAAAAATAAAAGATGAGTCTTGAACGAACTCCATCTTCTCAAAAGCCTGGCACCTGTACCTGTCTAGTGGTGACCTGAGAATACAAGTTATTTTGAAAGAGAGTATCAGCTTAATGCTGGTGAGATCAAAAGTATATTAATGTCTGAGTTTGTATGAAAACGTTTGTAAAATGTTCCGTAAGATGTTTTGTAAAATGTTTGAACTCTCCTAGAAAACCCTATGTTTCCTACTAACTGTAGCCTTCTACCTAGGCATCTAGTGTCTGTGCGTGTGTCTCTTGCTAGAGTGTGTGTTTTCCCAATTCTGACTATCATTAACCAAAAATATAGTTTCTACATTACCGTGCATCGTGTAAGTATTCACGAAGTGAATGTAATGAGAAAATATTATCGTACCGTAGTATATGTAATAAGTGACTACCGTGGTACTAACTACCTTAAAACAAAAGGTGTTCCAAGTAACATGTGATCGACCTGTATCCTGCTACCGACTCTAGTAAAATAACGATGTAAGACGCCGTAAGAAATGACATTTGGCACCCGTAGACTTGCAAGTCCCACTGTAGCGAGCAACAAGGTGTTGGATAGTCAATCCAGTATAGATCTACACGCAAACTCATACGCTCCCCAATTAAGGAGATTCGGGATACAAGAGCGGTCATAGCAGGAAGTTCTATGACACTCTCAATGGTTCACATAACTGCATGAATGTATATGTAATGAATGTGCTAACTGAAAGTGTAATCTTTCTCTGTCTAGCCTGTATGTACTGAAATGTTCTGCATGTGCTAGCTGTAATGTATGTTCTCTCTATCTAGCATGTATAGTAATGTACTGTGAGTACTACTCGAACCGACTCATGAATGAACTGATTCATTGTATGTTTCATTGTTCTAGTAATAGTATTAGTATCCTCCTGTGCTACCCCTATGGTAACTTACTAGTGATGTAACTGATACGTATGAACATGGAAGTATACCCTTGCTACCCAAGGGTACTGAATGAACTGGAAGAACCTTTATGACTATATATGTACACATGATATATAACTAATATTTAAACGACCTTCGGACGGGTACCCGATATCCCACCAGACCACATCTCGACGGCGAAAAGGAAATAGGGCGGGCAAGCCTTCCTAAGCCTTTTAAACATTTCTTATATAAATATACATACATAGACATGCAATTGATAATAAGTATAAAAGAGTTTAAGTACAAGTATTCGATAAGTAAAAGATTTTGTAAAACAGCTTGAAGCAATACAGTTTGATAAACAGTTTGAACAATAAGAAAAACCTCTGGTTTTGTAGTTATTAATCACATGTGATTGATGTAATAACTATAAGTATTTAACTTGTATTCCCCCCCCCCCCATAAAAGCATTTAAAAACATTTAAATCATTGATTAAGGGGTATGAACTCACCTGTAGTGAGTGGTACGGATGAACTGAAGATGTAGGATTGCTAGGTGTCAAGTGAAGTCTTGAACACACTCTATGATCCTAGTTAACATATAATATCACATATATGTATACAATTAGTCTTAAAACAACTAATAAACAAAGTTAAGACACCCTAGGACATGCTAAACACCTTATACAAGTGTTATAAGTCACGAGGGTTGCATCTAAGTGTTGTAGGGAATGGCTAGTGTGTTTGGGGTCCAAGGAACACTCCTTTAAGGAGTTTACGGTTTTATGGTCACTAGCGAAAGGGTTTACGGTCGTAAACCCTTGGGTTTACGGTCGTAAGCTCACCCCTTTGTAACCATTTGATGTTTGAAGCTTTCTAAGCCAATCCAAGCATTCCTACTTCCTGTTTAAGCCTTAGGAAGTGTTGTGTGGCATCAAAACACTCCTAAATGGAGTTTACGGTCTATGGACCATTTCTCCATGAGTTTACTACCTTAAACTCTCATGGAATTAGGTATTTTGGTGTTTTCAAGTCCTTAGCTCATCATGGTAATTGTCTAGGTTAGATTTTAGGCCTAAGGAAGGAATATGGTCCAAATAAACTCACTTTAGGGTGTTTACGGTTTTGGGAGATCCCCAAACCGTAAACACATAAAATGATGGACTTTGGTGTTTTTCAAGGCTTAAACACATCAAGGGAAGGTTTAGACATCAAACTAAGGCTAGATAAAGGACTTAGGCACACTTTGGTGCCTTACTTGGTGTTTACGGCCCAAGAACATTCTTGGACTGTGAACACCTTAATCCTTGTGTTCTTGGTACATTTTCTTGATGCTAACATGTAATACAAGCTTAATAAGACTCAAGGATGGAAGTACTTACTATAAGGAAGCTTGAAATGAGCTAAAAGACCAAGAACACTTAGTGTGTGTTCTTGGTGTTTTTGGAAATCTAATCAAAACACAAAAATGGATGGATGAAAAGATGTACAATCACTATATTAAGTGTTATACCAACTTGAAATGGCTAGAACACTTACAAGTTTGAAGATCTTGAATTAAATCTTGGATGATACTTGAGAGGGTTTTAGAGTTTACTCTTTAGGGTGAAAATGAGAAGTGATGCACTTTGGGGAGTAAGCTCACGCTTAAGCATGAGTTTATGTTTTTGGGGGTAGTTTACGGCCCAAACATTAAAGTTTGGCCGTGAACTTCTAAGCTAGGTGGTATTCGCGGTTTAGAAAATTTGAGATCCGAGACGGCACATTCTTTCACCCGTTCATTTAAAGAATAATTATTATAATAGTCAAACGAACTTTAAATTTGTTAAAAACAAATAGAACTGAAATTGACTTATAATATGAAGTGATTGACTTTTAGGGTTTGACCGAATGAAAATTTCGAGTTGTCACAGAATCATGCTAGTTATTATATCAATTATGTGATTAATAACCAACATACTAAAGGATTTACTACACTTTAAGCTGTTTTACCAAACAGATTTTTGTAAATGGATTTCCAAAACGTTTTACAAACTGACATCAAGTCATCTTTCTTAGTTGTTAAACATTACAAAGGTTTTTACAAAACTCTGTTATACTTTGTTATCAAAGGATATACTTTTGAAATGCTTTATAAAATGACATCAAGTCATTATTATTTATTTATTGTTCAAAACCCTTAAATGTTTTTCAAAACTTCTTTTATACTTAAAATTGTTAAATGCATGCCTATATATGTATAGGTATATAAATAATGTTTAAAGGACTTAGGAAGGCTAACCTGCTTTATTTCCTTTTCCCCGTTGGGATGTGGTCTGGTAGGGTATCGGGTATCCGTCCGAAGGTCGTTTAACTATTAGTTATATATCATGTGTACATATAGAGACATAAAAGTTCCATTAGTCAGTTCAATACCTTTGGGTAGCAAAGGTATACTTGGATTATACATGTTCATTACTAGTAACTATAATAGGTATAGTTAGGAAATACCACTTGCCATTCCTAGTACGAGGAATCACACAAGAGTTAGTTCACTCATGAGTCCATATGAATACATGTTGTTTGTAGGGATACACTTACTTGGATACATTGATACTTTTACATACATACCTTGTTAAAAGCATGCCTGTATGTGTATAGTTATATAAATAATGTTTAAAGGACTTAGGAAGGCTAACCCGCTTTATTTCCTTTTCCCCGTTGGGATGTGGTCTGATAGGGTATCGGGTATTCGTCCGAAGGTCGTTTAAATATCAGTTATATATCATGTGTACATATATAGACATAATAGTTCTAATCAGTAAGTTCAGTACCTTTGGGTAGCAAAGGTATACGTTCATATACTCTTACATGGATACTGTTACATAGGTAATATATGATGAGTTACTATTACATATTATATGTGTAGATATTGTTATATAATTCTCCTTCTTATCTTTATCTTGTGATACAATCACATAATCGACGAGATAGATTGGACTTTATATCCTCGTTCGGAAGGATACTTTGCGGGACTAACCATTCCTAGAACCTTTGTTAGCTACAGAGGTAAATGCACATCTACGAATGTCTTCGGTTGATACCATTACAGGTACACTTTAAGGGACTAACTATTCCTACACCCAGCTGTTAGCAACAGAGGTAAATGTACATCTACAGATGTCCTCAGTTAACACTATTAGTTATCCTAGTACAAAAGGATAATACTTAAGTTATTTATATTATTATTACCTTTATCTTGTGAGTCATTCACATAACCGATGAGGTGAATCATATTTATGTATCCTAGTTCCAAAGGATACAATTTCTTATATTAATAATAATAGTCGTACAGTTAGGTCTTGGTAGAAGGCTACTTTCAAAACAGTCGGGTCTTGGTAGATGGCTACTTTCAAAATAGTTAGGTCTTGGTAGAAGATTTCATATATACTAATAGGAATCATAGGGATTTCTAGGGTTTTTCAAACGCTTTCCGTTACTTACAAACATTTCCACACTTATACGAACTTTCTTTCAAAACAATGTCAAGACTTTCATTACAAGTTTTACAAATCAAAGACACATTAATACTTATGAATTCATCAGCTTTTTGGCTGATACTCGCTTTCAAAATAACTTGTATTCTCAGGTCACAAATAGACAGGTACGACGACCAAGTTTTGTGAAGATGAAGCAGTCCAAACTCGTCTTATATTCTGATTATTCATTTTATTGTTGTATATTATGAAAGAACACACTTGTAATTAAAATTATATGATTAATGCAATGGATGATGTTGTTGCTTGTTTACTACTTTACATTGTTGCGATACATTACATGACGTCCTCCGTCCCAGAACGTTTCCGCCGTTCTCGGTTTTAGGGTGTGACATAAACCAACAAAATAATATATATTATATAAAAAAATAATATATTAATGTAATATTCCGATAAAAAAGATTTAATCGAAAAAAATGAAAAAATTAACTAAAAGAAATTAATAATTTTATAATGTAATATTTATTAGGATATAAATATTATAAATTAAAAATAATGTTTATTAATATATAATAATCTAATAAAAATGAATTACTCCAATAAAAAATTAACTAAAATAGATTAATAATCCAATATAATAATATTTATTAATATAAATATTATATATTAAAAATAATATTTATTCATATATAACAATCCAATTAAAATATCTGATAACAAAGAAATTAAAAAATTAATTAATAGAAATTAATAATCTAATAAAATAATATTTATTAATATATAAATAGTATATATATATTAAAAATAACATATATTAATATATAATAATTCAATAAAAATGAAAATAAGACACGTAAAAATGGTCATTGTAGTTTGGTTGCAGAAATGATACCTGATGGTAAAATAATCATTTGAAGAAAGTTAACAATCAAGCTGTTAAAGTTAAAGGAAGATGGACCAAAACCACAACAAAACTTGTTAAAAAGAACCAAATCTACAACTTTTCGAAAGTTTGAACCTTAACCACATAAAATAAAAAATCATAAGGATCATTTTTACATTATTATCTAATACCAACATATTACATGATATTGGTAATAAAAACGTATAAAATTTCTAAGTTAAAGCCATAATAAATATGTTACCCTTATACTATATTGACACCAATGTGTTATTTAAGAGTTTTTTTAAGAATTAAGATAACACAAATATGTTATTCAGTGATAATTGATAATGAAAAATATATATAATTAGTATTTAAGTCATCCATAATGAGGAGAATTTGTTTGTAATTAATAAGAACGAAACTATATAAATGACCAATAATGTAGAATGTGATTTTTAAGTGTCAACATTTTATATATAGAAGGATAACGATTATATCATATGAGTCGGACCATAAAACTATTTAAATAAAGTATCGATCAAAACAACTATATATGGGGAAGACAGACGAAAATAAGGTTTGAAAATGTATATTGGTTGATGCAACACCTTATAAATTCATACGTTTAATTTTGGAAACTGATAATAAGATTGTTATTTAATACCAACACATTACATGATATTGGTAGTAAAAACATAAAAAATTTATAATTTAAAACCACAATAAATATCATAAAAGTTTAAAACGTCAATATAAATTAAGAATATAATATAATGTAAATCAATTATATAGCTAATAATACACACATATTAAATAATTATGTTGATATTAAGAACATATTAATTTTATGAATTAATATCATGATAAATACGGTAAAAATTTATACATCTTTTCTAATAAATGAAAACATTTTTACCACAAGTCATTATATCATGTATTATAACACATGTTATTTTCTCATAATTTTAATATATTTCATTTTTCATTTTTCAGTATCTCATTACTTTAGTTTTCATAAATTAAATATTAATGATTATATTGATTTCAAATTTCAAAGTCAATTTTAAATAAATTTATAGTTTAAACATTTGTATTTAATATTTGTTGTAATTAACACTTTGAATACACGGGCTGACAATTAAACATATAATTTAAATTTTTTTTTTGCATGTTTTTTTTTTCATAATTTTTACTTGTTATCACCTAATTCAATATGACACATGACATCTTTTTAATTTTTTCAATTTCATTTAAATCCACTTGACAAATTATGATTTTTTTTGGCTTTGTTACTAAACTATAAAAAATCTAATCTAAAAATATAATAAGCAAAATATGGAAACTTAAATGTCTCCATATAAATTCTCATGTAATTTGTCAATTAATGTATTAAATTCAATTTAAATTCAGATCAACCTTCCTAATTGAACAAACATAATTTTTGGACAATCACTTTTGAATTCACTATAATTTGCAGAAACATTGCAAAAATTGATTCATTCACAATTAATATTGATATTCTTTTCAAATTCAGTTTTATAAATTATTAAACATGTAATGCTTAATAAAATATACTATTTTTTTTTAGTTTTTTTTTTAAAAACTCGTGTATTATACGGGCCTCAGACTTAGTTTAAATAAAAAAATAATATTAATAAAAATAAAAACTATAAAAAGAATTATATAAAGACCAAACATATTACTTTAAAATATAATAATTTTAAAGTAAGAGATTAAAATTGTAAACTACAAAATAAAAATAATTTAACTTTAAAATTATGAAAATTTTTTGAAAGATAAAATCTGTTTAATCAATTTTTTTAAGAAAGAAAATGTAAATATGAGAATTTTTATTATCAAAAGCAAATTTGTTATTTTTAGGAAAATGTTTATTTCAAAACTTATATTATATTTTATAGAACTTGTGTCTTGATTTAAATTAGTCTGTTTTGGTGTGAAATTAGTAAAAACAACTAAACAGTGAATTCGTGAGTGACACCGTCCTTAAAATAATATAGATAATTTATGGAAAGTAGTCGTTTTATCAATTAGCGTTACAATTTCATTTGTAGAAAAAGGTGATTTCATGTCAAACATTTTTGAAAAGTAATATAAATTTTTAGGAAAAATAATATCTTTTGAACTGATTGGGTACTATATATACACATCACACAAGTAAAAGACTTTGTTTCATTACACTTCACAATTATATCCATGGTGAGTGGTTAGGGATCACCATCGTCATTTCAAATCGAAAGAAAAAACTTGACAAAGAGTCGAACACAAAACATGGAGAATGAGCAGAAACAAAACAAGTCAAGGTTCAAAAGAGTTTGTGTGTTTTGTGGAAGTAGTTCTGGAAAAAGAGATGTCTATGGTGATGCTGCCATTGAGTTGGCTCAAGAACTGGTATGATTCTTAATTCTCATGCAAAATCGCAAGCACTTATTCATTTGAGATTATCATCATTTAATGTACTTTGATTTTTTATTTTTTTTTGTTGAATACACACAGAAATACACAAATGTATGTGTATAATGTGTAATTGAAGATATTATGAATGTATGAATTAAAGAAAATCATTAATATACACCAAAACGATGTGTACATTACACACAGACACACATTTGTAGTGTAATATCTCTTTCACAAGTGAATCAATAAGATGGATAAGAGAGTCAAAATCACAACTTTTTAAAATCTTAATCAAAGATTAATTATTTGGGTTCTATAAAGTATATATTTGACTTTTCATTAAAAAAAATAGATTCATATATAATTAGCCGAAATTCAATTATAACTTTGCATGTTTTTCTTTAATTATATATCAAAAGTATATTTGTCATGATTGAAGGTTGAAAAGAGGCTTGATCTTGTCTATGGAGGAGGAAGCATTGGTTTGATGGGTTTAATTTCTCAAGCTGTTCACTGTGGTGGTGGTCATGTTCTTGGGTATTAATAATTATTCCCTTTATTTCTAATACTTTTTCTATAAATAAAACAAAAACCGATCTTTATACTTCATACGTGTTGTGTTCTTCGAATATATACATACAAATTTTCATCTGATTTTCTTCAAGTAAATAAAACAACAATCTAAAAAAAAAAAAAACGTTTCTTTTTGCAGGATAATTCCTAGAGCTTTAATGGGGAAGGAGGTGATAAACACAAAAATACGCTAACAGTTACAAAAATCAAGTTTTTATATATAATTAAATATTTAGTTTATATATTAAAATATTTCACAGAAAACTGGTGAAAGCATAGGTGAGGTTAAAGCTGTAGCTGACATGCACCAAAGGAAAGCTGAGATGGCCCGCCACTCCGATTGCTTCATTGCCCTACCAGGTCCTCCTCTACCTCCTCTTCAAGTATCCATTTTTTACAACTCTTTAATGCACAACAAAGCTTTCATTGTACAACTATTCAATGCACACAACATGTTTACATTGTACAACTTCTTGAAGCTACAGGTGGCTATGGTACACTTGAAGAATTACTCGAAGTTATTACTTGGGCTCAGCTTGGAATCCATGACAAACCTGTAAATTTCGTCAACTTCACTTCTTTAAAACTTGCAAACTCAAGAACAACTCTAAATAGATTTTTTGTACTTAATCTATGCATTAAAAGATAAAGTTCTGAACTTTTTGTAGGGTTGAGTTGTTATGTTAACGACTTGTTTATCTTTCTTTCTACCCTTTTCTCCAACAAGTAAACCTATCGAATCTAAACAAGTCTGCAACGATGAGTTGTACTTTTCAGAAAAAAAAAAACTTGTACTTTGGCGTTGATATGTGATTGTAGGCTTTGTGTATGTACACTTTCTCGATGGTTCTAACTCTTTTTTCCTAAATCCGCAACCTTGTTCAACATGATAAATCTTTGTATTTTTTGTTGGATTTACATATGTAGTGGCTAAAAGCGTTGCATCCATAACAATCGTGCAAATGATTACTTGTACTTTACTCATAAAACTGGTATATAGTTGAGTGTTGTAAAGGGTAAAAGCTTCTTGAAAACGATAAATCTTTGATAATTTTTGGTGGGAAATGATAAAACTGTACAGGTGGGTTTACTGAATGTTGATGGGTACTACAACTATCTGCTCACATTCATCGATAAAGCAGTTGATGATGGATTTATCAAACCTTCTCAACGTCACATCTTTGTCTCTGCACCAAATGCCAAAGAACTTGTTCAGAAACTCGAGGTATGTGTGTACTCATCATCATCATTATTGTTCATGGATAATGCATGCATATATATATATATATGCATCTTATCTCATGTTTAAATGCTTTGTACAACTCTTTTATGTTATGTAAGTGATAGGGTTAACTTTTTAATGCAAAACATACTACAAACGTCTTTCAATAAATGTATAGGCCATAGGGTCTTTCGTCCTTAATGTCACTTCAAGAAACTAGAGCCAAGAGGAAGCGGCTTATAGACTTCTTCACATATCTTTCGGATCTTGTTGTCTAGAATTATTCACAATCTTCTTTTGTGGGTCACATTAGGTTCTAAAGGTATAACTTATAGGGTCATTAATGTCTTTTTGAAAAAGTATTTCTTTTTTTCTTTTTGCAAGATCAATGGGGTTTAATTACTAGTTCTCCACCATCAAATAAAATCTTGTAGTGAAAACTAATTTTGTTGAAATCACAAAGTTGAAGGGGTGAAAATGGAAAATGGTAAAATTGTAGGGACTAAAGTGAAAGTATGAAAAAAATGTCTGGTCGGGGGCTAACCGAATCCAATAATTGATGAAATATTCATAAAAATAGCAGAGACAAAATGGGTATGCCGTGATAAAGAATCTTGACAGATTTACAATCTCTTTAGTCTTTACTTTCTTTTGTCTGTATCTAATTGTCATAATAAAACTTTTTCTGTTCCTTTTGTGTAAATTATAAAACTTGGGGGGGACCAGGAGTACATCCCTGTAAAAGATGGAGCAATTCCTCAGGCCAAGTGGGAGGTTCAGGTGGAGCAGCAGACAGTTGGGTTCAGTGCTCTACATGCTGAAATCGCTTTGTAGAAGATCAATCCAACGGTGGGGGTGGTTTTTGAAGATTAGTTTTTCTGTTTTAAGTAAATATGTTTTTGATTTTGCGTGCATTGAGTTGTTGTATGGTACAACCAAGTAACGTAATTAAGAGTTGTACCGTATAAATACTCGATGCATGGTAACAACTGATCAAACAAGTTAGATGTTTGTAAGGCCTTTTGGAATTGTGATATAATGGCATTTATGAAAAGTTGTACTATTGTTTGCATTTTTGTAAAACATAACCATATATGGGTAGGGTTAGGGTTAGGGTTAATTGCAAAAGAAAAGAAAAAAGGAAAAGGAAAAGGACATATGCTCATATCATATTGTTATTTTATAGTATATGCATATTTCTTTGATTATTTAATAGGAGTACTAGAATAAACTTTTTATTAATTTATGTAGTGCCTTTTACTTTCTTTGTTTTTGTGGTATCTACAAAAAAATGATAAAAGATTAAGTTTGTTACCTCAAATGAATATTTTAAATAAATTGAGAAAATTGTACAAGTATATTGTGTATTATTATGTTGGCCATCACAAAATATAACAAAGTACGTATGTTTATTCTTGTATTAGACCTAGGGTGTGGTCACAGCATTGGCTTCGTAATTGCTCGGCAAACACCGGGCCTTGAAAACGACAAACTCTTGCCATCTTTGTCTCTTCTTTTAAACCTTTTTTCTCTTTGTTTTTTTGTACCATATTATTTTAAAAAAATGGCAGGGTAAACCATCCCATCATATCACAAGAATAAGAGACTAGCGGCAAGTGTAAGATAGTGGCACCACTCGTTTAGGTCTTGCAATCATTTTTTTTTTTTTCTTGAATGTTGATATTTATATTAAAAACCCAACTAGTAAGAAACTAGCCGAAAAAGAAACAAAACACCGCATAATCGCTAGCCGTGGGTTATGAAGCAACCCAACTCAATTACCGTCTTTCTTACACCTACCATTACACCAAAAAAATCGAGTAACAATATTATTGAAAACACTCGCCGCTCGAGGTTTATCCTTGCCAAACAATGTGACATTCCTGAAGGGCCTCAAACGCCACCAATACACATAGAAGATGACTTTCAAGAAATTCTTTACATCCACCAAAAGTCTAAGTGTCTTGAACCATACAAGCTAATTTGCATATGAAAGAAGAGAAGGGATCGAGATATCCCACCATCTAGAAATCAAAGCATGAAAAGCCAATGCAAATCACAACAGAAAAACAAATGAGAACTTATCTCCAAATAATTCTCACAAAGAGGGCGCAACAAAGATGTCACATCCTAACCATGATTATAAAGAACAACTCTAGTCGGAAGTTTATCAAGAGAAAAAGGCCAAACAAAGACGTTAATCTTGATAGGGAAAATTCGAACCCATTTGGTTGGCACGCTAGAAGCCGGTAATTAAATGCCATCAATATAGGATTGAGTAAAGCTAACCAAGTAGTCTCTCATACCCAATAAAGACCAAAACCATCTATCAACAGCTGGAGAGAGGGAAATGGAATGGATATGTGCCAACAACCCTTCCCATTGGACAACCTCCCCCCCCCCCCCCCCCCCCCCCCCCCAAATCGGATCTCTAAAAACGGAAACAAGCAAAGAAGAGTGGCCCAATTTATCTCTAACCAAAATGAGTTTATCTTCCTACGGGTTGACGATTCTCGAAATTGGAACTTAAGAGACAACCCATTCAACCAATTATCATCCCAAAAGCTAGTAGAGGCGTCGTCACCGATTCTTGTTTTTTTTACACAAAGCGAACAAATGGATTCCCAACATTTTAAGATGATCTACCGCTTTAATAATGTCAAGCCAAGTAGAGCTTCTATTAATAGGAACAACATCACCAACCCCGACTTTAGAGCCATTGGCAGCCTTTACAAAGAACCAAAAGTAATTAGGGGTAGAGAGAAATCTCCACACCCACTTAAATGAAGAACTCGGTTTAAAGCAAACAAACTCTTCATACCCAACCCGCCAAGAGATTTATCAGAAAGAAATCTCCACACCCACTTACAAGGAAGAACCCGTATTGAAGCAAACAAATTGATCGACCCTAAGAAGAAATTATTACACAACGCCTCTAGCTTGGACAAAATTCCTGTAGGGGCTTTATATAAAGACATGAAATAAGTCGGGACTACACCCAACACTGACAAAATAAGAGTCACTCTCCCACCTATGGACAAGGATTTAACTTTCCAATTTGAAAGTATAGAAATAACGTTTTGCACCACTTCCCGCCAAGCCTCCAGTTTATGAATATTACCACCTTAGGGAATGCCAAGGTAAGAAAAAAGAGTTTTCATAATCAAAAATCTTATCTGCTCAACCACTTCCTCCATTCTGTCCATAGGAACATCAATGCCAAGTAACTTGATTTTTTGAAGATTAATCTTCAAACCAGAAGCAAGATGAAAACACTGTAACATTCTAACAATATTGCAAATATTTCCATCATTCCATTCTCCCACGAAATACCAAGAGCAATACCAGAGAAAAGCTGACAATCAAGAATCCCTTAGAAAGCAACATACAAACTTTCCATCACCTGAATAAATAGAAGAGGGGAAAGAGGATCCCCTTTCCTGAGACCTCTAAAGAAGGAAAACTCTTCAATAGCTGGTCCATTAACGAGAATGGAACCTTTAGAAGAGTGAAGACAAGGACGAATCCACCCCCTCAATTTATCACCAAAACCCATTCTACCCAAGACATCATCAAGAAAGTCCCGAAAAATGTAGTCACAAGTTGTTTCAAAATCAACTTTAAAACCATAACATCTTTTGTCTTAACTTTACACCAAGCTAACACCTCATTCATAATCAAAGGACTATCAAGGATCTGTCTACCTTTGATGAATGTAGACTGGTCCTTACTAACAAGAGAATTAATCACCAAAACTAACCTATTGGCTAAAATCTTTCAAATAATTTTATACTAGAAACCAATACGACTTATGGGGCGAAGTCTTTAATAACCTTAACATCATGTACCTTTGGAATGAGAGCAATAAAAGAAAGATTACAACCATTCGAAAAATGGCTAGAATTAAAAAAAATAATAACAGCATCAACCACATTAACCTCCATCAAATACCAAAATTTTCTAATGAAGTCAAAAGAGAAACCATCCATGGCTAGGGATTTATCAGCACCACAATTTTAACTGTAACATCCCGATGTTGAGGTATTTTCAATTTTAACCTTATGTATGAATAATTATTTCATTTTAGTCCCTAAGTATAAGAAAGCATGTAAAATAGCCCATAGTGGCATTTTGGTAAATTTGGGCAGTGGGGTAGTATGTTGGGTGTATGTTGTGTATGCTGAGCATACTAGGGTGGACCCTAATATGTTGGGCATACACCTCGTATGCAGGGCGTACATGGAGGAAGTTCAAACCCTAATTTTTAGGGTTTGGTCCATATATAAACACCATTATAGCCTCATTTATCATTCTCTTATCAACCCCTATTTAAGAATTCGACCTTCTAGCAAATCCTAAGTGAGAAGAGTGTTTTGAGCTCATTTGTGTGCCTTTTTGGTGTTCTTGAAGAATGAGAAGTTGGTGCAAGGACGTTGAAGCTTGGAAGCAACTTAGATCTGGGATCTTGCAATTGCTAGCAACCTCTTGGAGGTAAAAAGTGTTGGATTAAGTATGACTATGTTCCATGTATTTGTCTGCATGATATCTTCAAGAACAAAGGAATATATGATCCCTTATCTAAAGGACACATCACTGACTGGGTCAGAGTTGACAACAACTTTTGAAAGCTACGATTGCTAATCAGATCCTGAAGTTGCATTGGCAGCTATAGTTATTAGACTTATCCAAGTGGGAGACTGTTGGATTAGGTGTCTAAGCCCATAACTATAATTAGGATGTACTTGACCCGATAGTATCATGGTCCTTTTGGGTTGCCTTCGCCAGTGCAATTTGATAGGATTGACTTTTTGAGAATAAGGCTATTTGTAATTTATTAATATATTATAAGTATAATATATTAATTGATAAATCATATTATTTAATTAGTATTGATCAAGAATTAATTTGGAATTAATTTAGTGATCAAAAGAGACTAATTAAATATACGGGGACTGATTAAGTAAATCAACGATTCTTATAGTGTGGGCCAAAGATCCATGGTTAATTAGGATAGGCTAAACCAACATGGATAGTCCATGGAGGTTTCATCCGTGGAGCCTAAGTAATATGAAAGGTCATGGTGCATTATAGTTTGCATGTATGTAACCCTAGCATTTGTTACACTATAAAAGCAATCCCCTAGAGCTAAAATCGGTTGCCCCATTATTCTAAGAGAGTGATAAATGATTTTGAGCTAACTAGCCTATTCTCTCAAGCCTCCTCTTGAATTTGGTGTTTGTGACACATTAGAGGCATCACACTTGAGGTGCTAAAGTTTTCAAAGGCCAAGAACTTCAAACTACGTAAGAGGTACTCATCAAACTATGAGTTGTATATTATATATCCTTTATTGTATGCTAGTTAGGATGTATGCTTTGGAAATTTGAAAATGCATGTATAATTAGAGAAAACATAGATCCAAAGCATCTAGGGTTGCATGTGCACCATAGGAGTGTTATAGTGCTTAAAACCCAACAGTGGTATTAGATCCTAGGATTGTTTTCTATTATATTTGATGCTTGCTATTTTTCAAAGTTGAAAAAAATCAATTTTCTGGCCTCTGGCTGACTCGACGAGTCCACTCAGTAAAAGGGCAACTCCACGAGCCCTGTTCATGCATTCGTCGAGTAGATGCTTTTGGTTGCAAAATTTTGAGTTTTTGGCCAGAATTGGTTTAGGATCACTACCACAAAATGTTTTGTATCATAAAAAACTAGGCGAATAGCCGCGCGTTGCGCAACATAAAATTACGTACTTAAAATTTTGACAAATAAATATTAATATATGTTATTGATATTTATATCATAATACCTTTCATATTTTACCCTACTATTTCATGTTATTCAAAATACACCGTTTTCATTTTTAGAAATATATTAATGTTGTTTTTTGTATTTGATGGATTCTTTTCTATCAAAGCCAAAACATCTAACAAATACTATGAAATCTATGTTTGTTTATCACCACACAACTCTACTTCTCGGATTCAATCCCGATTAGGCTACTGTAAATGCACAAAGTGACATTCATATCCATTAATATCGATTAAGTAAATAATGTGATGTACTTATTATTTGTTAAATGCATATCGATGCATCATATTAATTTTCATATTCCAACATCAATAAACTAAAACCACATAGGCATAGTCTGGATACCAACATCTAATTTCCATTAGAGACTAATAGAAACACACCCATGCCACACAAATGCTTGGTTCAGACTAAATGTATATATACAAAAAATGAAAGCTAAAAGGATTACATTCTCATGACTTGAAAAGGAGCATGTCAACTCATTGGTATCGGTTAATACCAGTACAACATTAAAATATGCATGACCTGCCTTTAGTTCACATGTGATATTTTATAGGATCAAATAGGAAATCATGACTTTAGTGGAAACTAAGACCAATTGACATGTAAAACAATTTATATGTAGCAATACATTTGCTAATATGACTTCATATTTTCCAATATCTTCTAGGGTTCAATAAATCCCCCTTGTGATGCCAAGGATGAATATTTCACTGTTTTCCATCTTTTTTTTTTATATTCTTAGATATTAAAATGGTTTTAACAAAAAAAGATCTTAAGAAAAATAGAAGTTCTTACACGCATGGATACATATGGAAGTGTCAAATAGTGAAGGTAGAGATAATTTCCATTGTTGAAGGAATGATGATGAAAACCGAATCTATTCAAATAATTAAAAATGCTCAGCAAGATTTGTTTGTGTGTGCGTGAGTCAAATATTAATTTAGTACCTGTAGTGAATGGAATTAAGTGCATCTTTATGCAAAAGGTTTTACTCCGAATATAACATGTGACTTACCAGAAGCAACCACACATAAAAGTCTTTTTTCCTTCTTTAAATGTCCTTAATCCTTGCAAAATATGACAAAGATGTTCCTATTATTCATCGTATTTATACTTGGTCTTGTTATGTTTGATGTTGTTCATGTTATTTTTACATTAAAGAACCAATTAATAATTATTATTAAAAAGTCTTTTGAGTGGTATTAATTAAATTAGGATGTTTCAAATGCATAATAATCAAGTAAATCAAATTAGGGGGTTTCAAATCCATAAGAATCAAGGAGAAATGCTTCTTTTATAAGAATGTATGATGTATTTTCTGATTTGGTAATGATGATCCTCATCCAATTAAAGGACAATTGTCAAATTTTAAGATAATAAGATATTATTTGTATTATTTGATATGAATTGCTTTGCTATGAGTTAGATTAGATCAATAGTGAAATTATAGGATAATGTTGGTTAAAATGGATCTAAGTTGTTCTTGAAATGAGTTTTGTAACTTGTCCTCAAGTTATGTGAAGAGTCTCATTCATGAACATTAAAACTCATAAGTTTTCATAAGTTATGGAAATCAAAAGTTTTGAAGAGTTACAATACTTGCCATCAAGTTTTGGAATTTGTAAAGTCTCACTAATGAAACATTTAATTCCAAACCTTAGAATTTTAAAATTTTAAAATTTTAAAATTTAACCTGTATACTATTATAATATTAAAAGTTTAATAATATATATATATATATATATATATATATATATATATATATATATATATATATAAGACAAATCAGTCTTACCGTTGGTAGGCCTCATTCACGAAGCCGGTTTATAAAGGGGGGGGGGGGGTATAAGGTTACTGCCTATAAATTGGTGGTTTAATGGGTGTCCACTCTCACCCACTGCTTTCTTGACTGGTGGAGGGTCGTTAGCCGAACGGGTAGGATATGACATTAATTCTCGTTAAAAATATAATGATAATTATAAAGTAACTAAACTTTTATTAAATTTCCAATCTTATAGGAAAAATATGAAAATGGTTCTATTCCATGAAATTGCACTTTGCACCTTGCTAAGTCATTAGTGGAGCGTGTGTGGTTTACCGGCACACAATCTGGGACTAACAAGGGTGGCAAAGGGTAGATTGATGTTAATTATAGATCAATGTAGCGTATGTGGTTAACAGGCACATTGATTAGGTGATTTGTAACATTAAGAGTACCAAGCACATTTGCATGGTTATTCACACCTTGTTTCTGATCCTCTGCATCCCAGTCACAAACTTGAAGGGCACAATCGAGATTTAAACATGCCATTGAAAAGTTTACTGAATCTTAAAAGAATCTAGGAATTTAATCCATTTAAAAATTAATATACAATTTCTTTTTTCATGGTGGAAATTGGTAAATCGTCGTTTACCTACAAATATTTTGCAATTGGATTACTGAATCCCTCTTCTGAATTGTAAAATATTATGTTGGGTCCTAGCCTTAGTATTTCAGTTGGGTGTTATATTAAGGATTCTCATCTATTCTAAACTTTTTTCTTCTTTCTTTTCATATGTCTATCCCAAACAATGCTTCAGGCTCAAACCCTTCTAGCTCATTCTCCCTCATGAATTTCATTGGGATAACTATCTTCGATGGGTCAAAATTTAACGATTGGATAAGAAACATTCGTATGGCCCTTCGCTATGAGGACAAAGAATATGTCCTAGATAAAGAGTTGAAGGAGATTGATGAACAAATTGCTACTCCCGAACAAATCGAGGAATATAGGGTTCATGAGAGGGACGTGACAAAGTTTTCGTGTATTATGATTACTACCATGACTGCTGAGCTTCAAAAATCCTATGAGGACTTTTGGCCCTTCAAAATGCACCAAGATTGGATGGAAAGGTACCATCAAAGTGCTCGGCAGGAGAGGTATGAGATCATTGTCTCCATGATCACAACCAAAATGAAGGATGGAGAGTCCATCACGACCCACTTGCAAAAGATGCAGAGATATGTGGACCGCTTGCTAAAGTTAAATGTAAACTTCGGTGAAAAGTTGGCCATTGACATCATCCTAAATTAGTTACCTTCTTGTTATGATCAGTTCCATATGACCTATCATATGAACAAGGAGGAGGTCACTCTTAGCAAGCTTCAAGGCCTTCTAAGAACTGCAGAAAGCAACTTGAAAGGCAAGTTAGTTGTACCTACTCCTACTGCTACCGCCCCTGTTCTGGAAATTGGACATGGAAAAGGGAAGAAGAGGAAGGCTCCTTCTAAGATCCTCAAGGGAAAGTCTCTAGATGGATTCTCTTACAATGGGACGAAAGTTTGTTCTGCTAATCCCTCTACTAATTCAAAGGATGCAGAGTGCTTCCATTGTCATGAAAAAGGGCATTGGAAATGAAGCTGCCCCAAATACTTGCAGGACATTAAAGATGGGAAGATAAAGCCCACCTTTGTAGGTATTTACACTATTCTTTCTAATAACTCATCACATACTAATTCTTGGGTACTTGATATAGGTTGTGGATTTTACATTTGTTCTGTTGCAGGGACTAAAAGGAAGTAGGGATGTGGAGCACGGGAAGATAAACTTAATCATGGGAAATATGAAAATGTTACTTGTCACCAAGATTAGAGTTTATTCTTTATTTCTTAGTAGTGGATTAGAATTAGAATTGAATAATTGTTGTTACTCGTCAGAAATAGCGAGAAATATTATTTCCTTTCACAGTTTGTATAAATAAGGTTTTACCTTTTCTTTTAATAATGAAGTTGGTAGTATTAATGCTTATTATAATGGTACATTTTATTTTGAAGCAATACCTTGTAATGGTATATATGAAATTGTGATGGTTTTGTTAGATTACGTGTCTAAGCCCCTAACTATAATTGGTATGTACTTGACCTGAGAGTAACATGGGCCATTTGGGTTGCCTTTACCAGAACAATCTGATAGGATGAATATTTGAGAAAGAGGTTATTTATGATTTATTAATATATTACAAGTATAATATATTAATTGTGAAATCATATTATTTAATTAGTATTGATCAAGAATTAATTTGGAATTAATTTAGTGATCAAAAGAGACTAATTAAATTAATGGGGACTGATTATGTAAATCAGTGATATATAGTGTTTGGGATATTGATCCATGATGGACTAAGTTTATGTAAGTATCCATGAACAGTTAGCCCACATGAGATATGAATCATAACCCGAGTATATGGATTAGGGTTTACCCATGACTCTTGGAATCCTACACTATATAAATGTCACCCCTTAGCTAAAATCGACCTAATGAGTTCTAAGAGAACCCTAGCTGCTTTTGGTGGTGTCTAGCCTCTCTCTAAAAGTCCTCCTTTTTTATGGTGTTTGAACCATTTGAGGCATCACACTTGAGGTGCTAAGCTCTTGAAAGGCCAAAACTACAAGCTACAATAAAGAGGTATTCTTCTAATTTGATTTTATGATTAATGTACCATAATTATATGCTATTTCTAGGCTTTAAGATTTGGAAATTTTATTGCATGTATAATTAGAGAAAACTTAGATCCAAAGCTATTAGGGTTGTACGTGCACCACAGGAGTGTTATAGTACACAAAAACCCAACAGTGGTATCATAGCCTAGGATTATTTTCTGTGATATTTGATGCTTGTTAATTTTCAAAGCTGAAAAAATCAATTTTCTGGCCTCTGACTGATGAACTCGCTGAGTCCAATGCCTGACTCGACGAGTCCACTCATTAAAAGGGCAACTCGACGAGTCCAGTTTATGTACTCGTCGAGTAGATGCTTCTGATGGAAGATTTTCAGGATTTTTGGCCTGTTTTGGATTAGGATCATTACCACAAAATGTTTTAGTTCATAAAATTTGATTTTGTTGTTATGGTAATGACTATACTCATCCAATGAAAAGATAATTGTCAAAGTTTTAATATAATTGTTGGTTATGTGATAAACAAAGTTACTTGTAAATTGTTAATATGAATTATCTTGCCTTTTGAGTTAAATTAGATAAATCCTAGATTATATGATAATTCTATTTGTTAAAAATTGATCTAAATGTTTTTTTAATGACTTCCATAACTTGTCCTCAAGTTATGAAAAATGAAAAGTCTCATCCATTAAAATGACATTAAAACTCATAAGTTATGGAAATGAAAAGGTTTTCAAGAGTTACAAAACCTGCCCTCAAGTTTTGGAATTTGAAAAGTTTAATTAAAAGGTTTTAATTTGTAATATTGAATTCCAAAACATCTAGTAATTGAAATGTTTCAAAAGATGCATCTCTTAGGTTCATAACTTAAAAATTAACTTAATAGTTTTAATTTTGAATTTTTAATAGCTTAGATGCCTTGAATAGTTCAATTACACCTTATAGACTTTATTAAAGTAATTAAAGTGTTTAATTAAAAGAAAAGTTTAATAAATCCATAAAAACATGGTTTAAAATTAATTAAATTAAGAGTATAATTTATTAATAGATTAAAACGCCAAGTATTTTAAAAGTTTAAAATACACCCTTATACTATATAAAATTAAAAGTTTAATATATTATATATGTATAAGTAAAAGGTCAGTCTTATCGTCAGTAGTCCTCATTCATGAAGCCGGTCTATAAGGGGGGGGGGGTTATAATTTTACTGCCTATAAAGTGGTGGTTTAATGGGTGTTCACTCTCACCCACCGCTTCCTTGACTGGTGGAGGGTCGTTAGCCGAACGGGTAGGACAAGACATTAGTTCTCATTAAAAGTATAATGAAAATACCAAGTAACTAAACACTTATAAATTCTCAATCTTAGTTACTTAGGAAAAATGTGAATTTGGTGCTAACCTATGAAATTGCACTTTGCACCTTGTTAAGTCGTTATTGGAGCGTGTGTGGTTAACCGACACACTAATTTGGGACTGAAAATGTGTGGCAAAGGGTAGTTTGATGATAATCATGGATCAATGGAGCGTGTGTGGTTAACCAGCACATTGATTGGGTAATTTGTAACATTAAGTGTACCAAGCTAGTTTGCATGGTTATTCACACCTTGTTTGTGATCCTCAGCATCCCAGTCACAAACTTGAAGAGCATAATCTAGATTAAACATGCCATTGAAAAGTTCAATGAATCTCAAAAGAATCTAGGAATTTCAATTCATTTAAAACTTAATAATCAATTTCATTTTTCATGGTGGAAATTGGTAAACGGTCATTTACCTACCTTTAAATATTTTACAATTGGATTACAACATCCCTCTTCCGAATTGTAGAATATTGTGTTGGATCTTAGCCTTAATATTTAATTTGGGTGTTATATTAAGGACTTAAATTAACTAACTTGAATTTCTCCCATTATAGATGTCTAGGTCAGGAAACTATGGTCTTCTTGAATCTTATGGAAAAAGCTTTCCTCATGAAGATTATATTCCACAAGGCAATCAAGGTGAAAGATTAATCCCTTCTTCGTGCTGTAGTGGAACTTCACTTCCTCCACCTCCTCCAGTAGTTCTCCCTAACCAACAAGTTCAAAGACTTGAGAAGTTCAAGGTCACTCAATCCCTATTGGAAAGCCAACACCAAGATGGAAGATCTGTGCGTGCCATGTCTTGGAGATGAAGCCACACATTGACATGCTGGGAATGTTAGGAGTCGTTGTGTCAAGGAAGTTGGCTGTTGACTTGGTTCTTCAGTCACTTCCCGAGTCTTATAGTCAGTTTGTTAAAGACTATTATATGATAGAACGCGACGTGTCCCTTATCGATCTTACCTATTCGCTAACTGCGGTCGAATAAGCAATTATTTGGCGCACTAGTATTGCAAATTTTATTGGAAGATCTACTTCCCAAACTTCCATGGACATTGACAAGGAAACATTGGAAGTCTAGAAAAGATTTCTCTTTTTAAGGGAAATGGAAAGGCTAAGTCTAAGATTGTTCCATGTACCCGTTCCAAAAGAGTCTATTTGTTTCTATTGCCAAGAGAAGGGGCATTGGTTGCGAAGCTGTCGTATCTACCTGAAGGATCATAAGGATGGTAAAGTTAAAATGTTTGACTCTGCTTCAAGTAAGTCAACTATCTAACTATATTGAGTTCCTATTGGTAGATTCTTAATACATGATGTGATAAGATTACATTTTGATGTTTTGTAGGATCAAAGGAAGCTTAAAGGAAAAGCATGCTGAGTCTGATCGCGAAGAGATGGATTTCGATGATCGGATTTTTGAGCTAATGCTGGGAGTTATGATGGATTGTTTAGGAATATTTAGAAACATAGTTAGCATATGTACTTTCATTGTAAGGAAAGGTTTTCCTCATTTTATAAATAAAGAGAAAATTTGATTATATCTTATTTATATTTCCTTGCAATGGCATTTGTGAAAATTGATGTTTGTATGTTTCTATTTTTTGCAATATAGATTTGATTCTTTCGTTTGTGGTAATGTCATAATTTACCAAATAAGGAAAGATTCTCATCACCCAAGTTTCAATTGTACAGAAACTTGGAATCGTGCAACTTGTATTGTATGATGAATGAGAACCTTCGTCTTTGGGAAATTAAGACTAATTCCTTGTTCACATATATATGTGAGACAAGCGAAGGACTAGGGGATTAGGTACACTTGGTTGTGCACTGGTCAGGTCCATCACAAAGAATGACAAGACTATTCATCATGATTTACTAAAGTTTAGTAATTATGGTTATACTTACAAGGCTAAGTGTAATTTTGAACCATTAGAAAAGTTTGGATTGTATAGCAGAACAAATAAGAAGAATCAATTAGGCAGAAAGATAAAAGTTTATTTAATCTGAAAGGAAATGAGAGTACTTTAGTATCGTGTTTTATGATCATCTTAATGATTATGAAAACCATATCACAATTGATCCTCTAAGGACGCCTTAGTGCACTAGGATGGATAAGAAGAGGAATCAGGAATTGTTGAAATGGTTAAATCAATTAAGGTGAATCATACTTCGTTCCAAAATCAAGTCTTAGAGTCATACTCCAAGATTGTGCCTTGAGTGACGCAATCTTCAGAAGGTTTATAACACACTCATCGAATGTGGAATAGAAAAGATGTTTACTTACTCCTGCACATTTGAAATTGGTAAATTGTGATTTCATGGATAAGACAAAGACCAAATAAGACCAATTGTGTGAAGTTTTTTTGTCTTGATAAGAAACCGCATTAACTCTTGAATATTTGTTTGTCAAGTAATGTTTCTTGACAAAGAGAGTCTCACATGTCAAGAGGTCAGTGAGAGTCTTAAAGATCTTGAAAAGCTTCAAGAACTAATCAAGAATAAACCTATTGTTCATCACTAGCACACGACTTGAGGTTTGTAACCTATCGTGTTGACATGTTCTTGTTTCTATGAGTACTCAATTGTTTGCATATCAGCTTGGAAGCAATGGTAGGCCCTTGAGCTGCCAGGTGACAAGAAATTAAGATTGAAAAAGTTCAGTCCATATGATTTTGGGATTTGTCACTAACCTTGTCTTGTGATTATGGTTATGACAAAGTCACATGGATAGGAACACAGACACCATAAAATCTAAGTGTCATAAGGTTTCTCTCCAATTCATGAAAATGATTGCGAGGAAGCACTTTCACTAAGTAGGTTTTAAGGAGATAGAAATTGTAATATTTGCATTCTCAAGTTCGATTATGATTACGACATCCCTCTTCATAGTTCGAATTGTGAGAAATGGAAAATAGTTTGAACATTCGAAACTTATTGTTGTAAGTTCTGAATAGTTTAGACACACATATGAGCTTTCTAATAAAAAGGTGTACGAGCTTAGATAAAGGCTTTTCGAAGCATCTCGTATCAGAAATCTAAACTTTGGTAAGAAAGTCAGTAAGTATTGATTTCTAGAAGTCCAACTGATTTCTGAGTACATGTCAAAGCTAGTGGGAGAATAAATGTTATGCTAGTAAGATAATAATTATTATGCTAGTGGGAGCATAATTATTATGATAAGTATTGCGAGTTAGCAATGTTAGTTATAAAAAACAAAGGTTTCAATTCGCAAAGTTGCAAGGTTTGAAAAGTTGGTTTGCTATAATTAAGGGAGAGGAGCTTATACTTCATTTCAATTCTAAAAGTTTAGATTGAGATTTTAATCAAGTTTAGTCAAGGACATATATGAATGTTATGTTGAAAATATTCGGCATAAGGAAATTCTATATATGGAAATGTTATAGCAAGAGACTGGTAAACTATCAGGTCTTTATGTAAGACATTATGAATCGTGTCCCATATGCTTCAGATATAGGATCGATTGCATGTGCTATAATATTCTCTTGTTCTAATTTTCCAAATGCCTAGGGCATTAAGAGGGAAAAAAGGACTAGAACCGGATATGACTGAAGTTGTGAAACAATTGCTAAGGACAATCCAAGGTTCTGTAAGGATTTGTCACTTGTCGGAAATTGGGAATATAGTAATGTATGGACCATATTAATATAATTATGAATAGATAAGATTCTATTAAGATGGATAGTCATATGGAAAATATGGAACTGTTTCCATAATGGGAGTTGGATATCAAGAACCTATGAGTAAGTTAGAAAATTTTATGCAAGAAGGATGTTCAAAGGAATGTACTATGAAGATGAAACTTCGTATCTATGGAATTGTCTTGTAACAATCTCCAATGGAAAGTTTTGTAATTGGCAAAGTCACTGTGGCTTGTGTACATACTCATTACAAAAACATCATTACATATATGCTTAGAATATAACATATTACAATAAGTGGAATGGACTTGGTATTCTTACACTTACGATAAGGATTTGGAATTGTGAAATGAGTGTCATTGGAAATGTTTACAATTGATCTATTTCACAAAGTAAGGACCATAGGTAAACATAGTGTGCATGCTTGGAGCATGGGATGACTATTGTTTTAATTCTAGTATTAAGTTGATTAATCGAAACATTATACAATGACTAATGTGTAATCAATATGATGATTAAATAAAAGGTGTTTTACTTATATTCAAAAGTTTTGAGACCATATTGGATTCAATTATTTTTGTGTTTCACTTTGCATGTTTTGAATTCCCGAGTAACTAGGTTATTCAAACTATCCACAGTCGATCATACTTTCGAAGTAGGTATTGAAGCTAGACTGTCATGATTTCGTCTGTAGATTGTCTAAAGTGTTTTAGACATAGCACAAGTTTGCTACAGTGTTCATGAGTACTTATGGAATAAGATTCGAGTATTGGATTAAACCCATGCTCATCTGAATCACTTCATGGATTTGATCATGAGTGATTGTGATTTGATAATATCTTATATTCTTGAAACCAAGACATGTGAGTTGTAGTTTACAAGTCGGTTGAACATTGACATATGTAAACGCACTAGTAAGTTGGTGTTATAAAAGATATTGTTGTGTGTGATTTGATGAGTAAGTACAAGCAATAATTTGAGTCTAAGTTTATCCGTTCCTTTTACCCAGTATAGGATAAAAGCGATATCTGTGGGCCCCTTGATGATTTTTTGATGACAACCCTAAGTGCTTGGCAAAGCCTGGACTGATTTGATTTGTTCAACTAGTCAGTCGTCATAAATCGGAAATCGGGAAACAACACAAGAACACAGATAATGATTATAATCCATGAGTTCATACAATATATAGAATATAGGAATATACAATCCCTTATCTAATGGACACGTCGTTTGACTAGGTCAGAATTCGACAACAACTTTTGAGAGCTACGATTGCTAGTCGGGATTTTGGAGTCATACTTGCAATAATAATTATTAGACTTATCCAAGTGGGAGACTGTTCGATTAGGTGTCTAATCCCATAACTATAATTGGTATGTACTTGACCCGAGAGTAGCATGGTCCATTTGAGTTGCCTTCACCAGAACAATCTGATAGAATGGATATTTGAGAAAGAGGTTATTTATGATTTATTAATATATTATAAGTGTAATATATTAATTTTGAAATCATATTATTTAATTAGTATTGATCAAGAATTAATTTGGAATTAATTTAGTGATCAAAAGAGACTAATTAAATTAATGGGGACTGATTATGTAAATCAGTGATATATAGTGTTTGGGCTATTGATCCATGATGGGCTAAGTTTATGTAAGTATCCATGAAGAGTTAGCCCACATGAGATATGGATCATAAACCAAGTGTATGGATTAGGGTTTACCCATGACTTTTGGAATCCTACACTATATAAATGTCACCCCTTAGCCAAAATCGACCTAATGAGTTCTAGGAGAACCCTAGCCGATTTTGGTGGTGTCTAGCCTCTCTCTAAAAGTCCTCCTTTGTTCATGGTGTTTGTGAACCATTTGATGCATCACGGTTGAGGTGCTAAGCTCTTGAAAGGCCAAAACTACAAGCTACAATAAAGAGGTATTCTTCTAATTTGATTTTATGATTAATGTACCAAAAATTGTATGCTAGTTGTAGGCTTCAAGCTTTGGAAATTTTATTGGATGTATAATTAGAGAAAACTTAGATCCAAAGCTATAAGGGTTCTATGTGCACCATAGGAGTGTTATAGTACACAAAACCCAATAGGTTGTAGATAACCTAGGAAATAATGTGTTGAATATTGACCCATCCAATGTTTTGGAAAAGGCATGCTTGTGGCATTGTCGTTTTGTACATGTCAACAAGAAGCGCATAGGCCAACTCCAAAAGGCTGGAGTCTTGGAGTCATTCGACTTGAAGTCGCATGACACTTGTGTCACACCCCCGGACCGTCAGGAAAACAACGGCGGAAACGTCCGGGGGCGGGGACGTCATGTAAAGTATCACAACCATTGCACATAGTAAGCATAGTAAACACAACCATTACATTCCATAAGAATATTTACATTTGTTTGAAAGCAAGGTAATACATGTTTTATACATATACATCAGTATAGACAAAAGAACAGACGAGACTTCTATATGCTCCGTCTTCTTCAAAACTATGCGGGATACCTGTCTAACGAGAACCTGAGAATACAAGCAGTTTTAAAATATCAGCATAAAGCTGGTGAGTTCATAAGCGGTTTGTTTCTGGTGAAAGAAAATGTTCCTTTGATTTTATGAAAAGTTGTTTCCCAAGAAAATCCCATATTTTCTTATGAAAGAAGTTTAGTTATCCATTGGTTAAACAACATGTTTATGAAAAGTTAAGTTATCCCAGGAAAAACCCTTATTTTCCTTAAAAGTTGGTGGTTGGTTATCGATCCCGAATGAAAAGGTACAAGTATCTACCATACTTGTGAAGTTTCCTTAAAAGCTCGATTAATCTAGATAAAGTACATCAGTTTTAACATATATATAAAACTAATAAGTAGGTGGTGAACTAATACCTAAGGGTATTACCGATACCCTTTACTAATCAAAACAGTTATTAATTTGATGGTTAGTTCACTAGGTTCATTATTACTAAAAGTAAATCTCCATTATCTAAGTTTGTGAGTTCTATAACCATACGATAAAATAGATATGGCAAGTAAGAAAGCCAGTGTCACTTTATGACTTTTGCACCCGTAGACCTGCCGGTCCCACTGTAGCTAGCAGCAAGGTGTGGGATAGTTAGTCTCGTATAGATCTATACACAAAGGTCACGTTCTGCCTCCAGGAGATTCTGGTTAAAGGGTTAGTCCTACACTCGCGTATCTCTGTGGAGTGTTACCAAGGACGTGTCTCCAATCTTAAGAATAACGAATTTACAAGTAATAATATGGACAATCCCATTTTATGAATGGTATGAATCCTTTGTAAAATATAAAATATAACATTTTATGATAAGATTCACAAGTTCCTTTGTTTTAGTTTTGAAAGCTAACTCTACAAGTTAATCGGTTGGTAAAAACGGGTTTCTGTGTTAAAAGCATACAGAACATGTAAACATTTCATACGAAATAATAATAAGTTTTGAGTACAAAATTACTTGTACTTTTGCTTGTATTCCCCCCCCCCCCTGAAAACATGAAAAACACGGAAAAAGTGTAGGGGTATGAACTCACCAGACGAGGATGTGCCGGGTAGGACGGTAGGTGCCAATTTAGGACTTGAACACACGCGGGTATCCTATGTAACATGAAGTGATACATAATTGTATCTAATTAGATATTGAACCACTAATTAAGCAAGTGAATACACTCCGATGCAAGAAAACACTTTATTTCAAGTGTTGGAATTGATACAGGTTGCATCTAAGGAGTGTAGGGCCTCGATAGGGAGTTTACTCTTCGAGTGTAAACCTTAGGGGTGTTTACGGCCCAAATCCCATATCCCCATGAGTTTACGGCCGTAAACTCATGGGTGGGGTGTTTTTGGGTGCTCAAAGGTCTCATATTGCACAAAGGAAGGTCCTAGGGTTGAATCAAACGCTTAAGAAGTGATTGGAACTTGAAATGACCTTGGAAATGGAGTTTACGGTTTATGGATGTCCCTTGGTGAGTTTACTGGCGTAAACACATGATTTTCCAGCCGTAAACTCATATTTGGCCCATTCTTGCATGATTTTGTGCTTCAAATCAAGGAATACAAGGTTCTAGGCACTTATGCAAGCTTTTGGAGGTGTTTAAGGGCATTTTAACACCTTAAAAAGGTGTTTACGGTTTTGGGACATCCTCAAACTGTAAACTCATGTTTACTCCCCTAAATTCATGTTTTGACGGTTCTAAGTTCATGCATGCAAGTTTCTAAGTCATAGCTAAGCATTGGGATGGCTTTGGAAGGGTTTTGGGGCTTCAAAAGGCCCTTATGGGTGTTTACGGTTTTGGAGGTTGTTCCTCAACCATAAACACATGAGTTTGGGGCCTTTGGATGATTCAACCACGAATTGCATGCATACCAAGCTAAAAAACAAGTTAGGAAGGATTACTTACGATTTTGGAGCTTGAATGGGGCGTTTTCGATCAAAATCCGAGTTGTAGAGAGAGAGTAGAGAGAGAAAGATTTAGGAGGTGTGAAAAAGGTTCAAATGGAGACCACTCAACCCTTATATAGGGTTGAGTTCACGGCCAGGTGGGGATCCACCCAATCCCGACATTAAACGGAGTTTATGGTCGTACCCGATTAAATGGCAGTAACCCGAATTGGTCGTAAACTAGAAACTTTCCAATGGAATATCGAGGGTGTTTCACGTGATTTTATTTCGTTCCGACACTTATGAAGTCATAATAAAAATCTGAATTGATTTGCCTAACCCTAAAGTTAATGGAAAATTTCAATAAAATTAAATTTTATTAACAAAAATGGGTTACAGTGACGGAATAAATTTCGGGTTGTCACATCATCCCCCCGTTAGAGGAAATTTCGTCCTGAAATTTAGAATTAAGATACAAATAATGGGTTTGGAAAGAGATACGGATTTTTCTGCTTCATTGAATCTTCACGCTCCCAATTGAATTCGGGTCCCCGCTTGGCATTCCAGCGAACCTTCACTATCGGGATGCGGCTTTGTTTCGTACGTTTGATTTCTCGATCCATGATTTCGATTGGTTCTTCCACGAGGTTCATATTTTCATTGATTTCGATCTCATCAAGAGGGATCACAAGGGTTTCATCAGATAGACACTTCTTAAGATTAGAGACGTGGAATACAGGATGGATGTTGCTAAGCTCTTGGGGTAATCGGAGTTTATAGGCTACAAGACTGATCCTAGCAAGAATCTCGACAGGGCCTATGTACCTTTGGTTCAGTTTCCCATGCTTTCCAAAGCGTATCATGCCTTTCAAGGGCGATACCTTCAACAGGACACGATCTCCAACCTGGAATTCCAAATATTTTCGTCGCTTATTGGCGTAGCTCTTTTGCCTGTCTCTAGAGGCTTTCAATCGATCTCAGATTTGGATGATCTTTTCGGTAATTTCGTGGATGATTTCAGGGCCAGTGAGAGCACTGTCGGGGACTCGACCCTTGGCTAGCTGCGTGTCCCTTACCTTGGCCCAACACAGAGGGGATCTGCACTTTCGACCATAGAGGACCTCGAACAGGGCAGCCTTGATACTGGTGTGGTAATTGTTGTTATACGAGAACTCGATCAAGGGTAAATGAGTGTCCCACAACTTTTCGAAATCGATGACACATGCTCTGAACATGTCTTCCAAGGTATGGATAGTTCTCCCACTCTGCCCATCTGTCTAAGGATGATAAGCCGTGCTCATGTCTAGCTTAGTTCCAAGAGCCTTCCGTAGGGACTGCCAAAATCTCGAGGTAAACTTGCTATCTCGATCGGAGATAATGGACACAGGTACACCGTGTAGTCGGACTATTTCTTGAATGTAGATTCACGTGAGTCTTTCCATATTGTACGTTCCTTTGATCGGAAGGAAGTGAGCAAATTTTGTTAATCGGTCGACAATTACCCAAATGGTATCGTACTCACTCGGAGATTTGGGTAACTTGGTGATGAAATCCATAGTAATCATCTCCCGTTTCCACTCAGGTATCTCTGGCTGTTGGAGCAGACCTGAGGGCTTCTGATATTCGACCTTCACCTTAACGCAAGTCAGACACTTTCCCACGAAGGTAGCAATTTCGGCTTTCATGTTTGGCCACCAGTATAACTTCTTGAGATCCATGTACATCTTATCTGAACCTGGGTGCACAGAGTATCTAGTCTTGTGAGCTTCGTTCATGACAACCTCCTTGAAACCTCCGAACTTTGGGGTCCAGATCCGATTCATGAAACAATAGACTCCATCACCTCTGATCTCAAGATTCTTATCCATTCCCCTTAAAGCTTCATTCAATACGTTCTCTGGTTTTAGGGCTTCCAATTGAGCCTCTCGGATTTGCGCGGACAAGTGGGAATGGATGGTCATTGTCAGTGTCTTTGCCTTGTTCCTTGAGCTTTCCTTATGGCTAAGGGCATCTGCCACCACATTGTCCTTGCCGGGATGGTAGCGGATTTCGCACTCATAGTCACTGAGCAACTCTACCCATTGTCGTTGCCTCATGTTTAAGTCCTTCTGTTTGAAGATGTGTTGCAGGATTTTATGGTCAGTGGAGATCGTGCACTTGATTCCGTAGAGATAATGTCTCCAAAATTTTCAGTGCAAAGACCACTGCTCCTAACTCCAGGTCATGAGTTGTATAGTTGACTTCGTGTGCCTTCAGTTGTCTCGAGGCATAAGCAATAACTTTTCCTCTCTGCATAAGCACACAACCTAAGCCCTGATTGGACGCATCGCAGTAGACAACGAAGTCCTCTGTCCCTTCAGGCAGGGACATGATAGGTGCGCTGCACAAGGCTCGCTTCAACGTTTGGAATGCAGTGTCCTGCTTTTCATTCCAACAAAAGGGTACACCTTTTTGTGTCAGAGTAGTTAGGGGTTTCGCAATTCTAGAAAAATTCTGGATGAATCTACGGTAATAGCCGTCGAGACCCAAGAATTGACGGATTTTTGTGGGTGTCTTCGGTGCCGACCAATTCTCTATCGCTTTGAATTTGGAAGGGTCCATGTGTATACCCTCCTTGCTTACCACGTGACCTAGGAAAGTTACCTTCCGAATCCAGAATTTGCACTTGGAGAATTTTGCGTACAACTTTTCCGATCTAAGTGTTTCCAACACTAATCTCAAGTGTTGTTTATGATCTTCTTCACTTCTGGAATAGACAAGTATGTCGTCAATGAACACGATAACGAACTTTTCCAGAAAAGGACGACACACCCGGTTCATCAGGTCCTTGAACACTACCGGTGCGTTGGTTAGACCGAAGGGCATTACTACGAACTCGTAGTGACCATATCGAGTCCTGAATGTTGTCTTGGAAACATCACTCTCATGAACTCGTAGCTGATGGTACCCTGATCTAAGGTCTATTTCCGAGAAGTAACTGGCTCCCTGAATTTATCGAAAAGGTCATCTATTCAAGGAAGAGGATAACGGTTTTTGATGGCCAGCTTATTCAATTCACGGTAGTCTATACACATCCGAAAGGATCCATCTTTCTTCTTCACAAATAACACTGGGGCTCCCCAGGGTGAGGAACTGGGTCTGATGAACCCTTTACTAAGTAGCTCATTTAGCTGACTGGATTACTCCTGCATTTCTGCTGGCGCTAAACGGTATGGAGATTTGGCTATGGAGGTAGCTCCAGGGATTAGGTCGATGCGAAACTCAACTTGACGTTCGGGTGGAGTTCCCGGGAGCTATTCGAGAAAGACATCAGGAAAGTTGCAGACTTCGGGGATGTTCTCGAGGTCCTTGACTTCCTGTTTCTCATTTATCACATGGGCTAGGAATGCGTGGCACTCCTTTCGCAGAAGCTTTTGAGCTTTGATGCATGAAATGATGCGAATATTGGAACTGAGTTTATCGTCGTAGATCATGAGGGTTTGGCCAGAGGGAAGATTGATACGGATAACTTTTTCGTAACAAAGGATATCAGCATGATTGGGGCTCAACCAATCCATTCCAATGATAACATCGAAGCTTTTTATGGAGACTGGCATAAGTTCGATGGTGAAAGAATGGTCATTGAGGGTAAGGGTGCAACCTATGAATATATCGTTAGCGTTCTCTTTCTCACCGTTAGCCATCTCGACGGTAAATGTTTCGGTTAGTGGTTGATGATTAGGTTTAAGAAGATGTTTGAATGAATGGCTAACAAAACTTCTTTCAACACCAGAATCGAAAAGGATGCATGCATAGGAGTTGATGAGAAGGAACGTACCCGTGACAACGGTGGGATCGACAACTGCCTCCTCTTGGCCCATAGTTAGAACTTTCCCGGTACTTCCAGTTGTTGCTGCCTTGGGGAAGTTTTTCTTGTAATGACCAACCTCGCCGCAACCATAGCAGGTCTGACCGACACCTGCTCCAGAACCTTGATTGGTTGGTTGGGCTGGTGCCTTGAAAAATCGAATCGTATGCCCCCTTTTTACCATAGTTGGAGCATGACAGTTCACAACATGGGCCGGGGTTATGATGGTAGTTACACTTGTCGCACCAAGGGAGGTTACCAGCATACCTACTGGTAGGTGCTTGAGCTGTAGGAGCGGCGGCAGGAGTAGCAACATGGGTAGTAGCAGAGTGGACTGCCATAGTTTGCTGCTTCTTTTGGGTCTCCTGCGAAGACTGCCCCTTCTTCTGCTTCCAAAATTTGCTTTTCTCACAACTCCTCTTTGCCGGTTCAGGATCGGTGGTCACTTCATTGAGATCGTCTCCATGATTGATCAGAGTTTGCGCCAGGCATTTAGCACAGTCGAAGGTGTCTGACTTGGCAGCCAAAACGTTTCCCTTGGTTGGCTGGGTCAGCCCCCAGATAAATCTTTCAATCTTTTTGCTTTCCGGGGTAACCATTCTCGGACAGAGGAGTGCTAGGTCTTTAAATCTAGAAGTTTAGGCAGCGATATCGGAACCCTTCATCTTTAGATTCCAGAGTTCATGCTCTAGTTTCTGCATCTCCCCCCGCGGGCAGTACTCAGCAAGTACAAGCTCCTTCATGCTCTCCCAACCCATAACATTGGCTACTAGTAGGGTTAGGGATTTGACTCGGCCATTCCACCAAGTCAAGGCTTTATCGGTGAAGGTGCAGGCAATGAACTTCACCTTGTCAACTGCCGAACAGGAACATATTTCGAAGATAGACTCGATCTTCTCAAACCATTGACTCAGGGCAATAACACCTCCAGTGCCATTGAAAGATGTGGGTTTCGCGTTCATGAAATCTTTGTAGGAACACTCCTTCCGGTGTCCCTAACCACCTTCCTAGTTTTGAAAATGAGTACCACCTCCTGGCCCACCGGAGCCGCCGAGGTTCATCTTTGACATGGCAGCTGCCACTGCGTCAGTAACAACTGCCTGAAACATGACAGGATCGAATTGAGGAGGAGGTGGTGGCGGAGGATTGTTGTTCTTTGAGCTGGGTCTCTTTCTCGGAGGCATCTTGATCTAAAATGATCAGGAAAGAGAGGATTGTAAGTCCTCTGGGGTGAATCAAGAGATATGAAACAAGAGATATCTCATTATGGTAGATAGAGTGTTCTACCATGCGATAATATATAGGAAAACTGCAAAGCAAGAGAATTATCGCTAAGGGGAATGAGTAGCAACACTTGAATGAGGATTTCTATAATGAATTTGACTCTAGAAAATACTCCTAAAGTATTTTATGTTCTGTTGCGACGATGACTTGTTGTTCGGATATTTGGTAAGTTTTCGGCCTGCCGTACACCGCAGTCACTCCCAAGCACATGTTGGCCGTGTCTCGAATGAATATAGCTGATCAGGCTATATTGACCCTAGACACGACTATATAACTGCACAGGTTTAACCGCAGTGCCCAACACCCAATTACTTTTGTTTTGTTCTACTCGCGATTACGGTTTCTGGCGTTTAGGTATTCTTGTATACTTTTTGAAAAATACTTGTATTTTAATGTATACTTTTAGTTCAGAGCACTCCGGCCCCTTAGTGTTTATATTTATATACCATGTAAGGTTCGGTATACTAAGTTCACTATAAACAAGGGCTCTGATACCAATCTGTCACACCCCCGGACCGTCAGGAAAACAACGGCGGAAACGTCTGGGGGCGGGGACGTCATGTAAAGTATCACAACCATTGCACATAGTAAGCATAGTAAACACAACCATTACATTAGATAAGAATATTTACATTTGTTTAAAAGCTAGGTAATACATGTTTTATACATATACATCAGTATAGACAAAAGAACAGATGAGACTTCTATACACTCCGTCTTCTCCAAAACTATGCGGGATACCTGTCTAACGAGAACTTGAGAATACAAGCAGTTTTAAAATATCAGCATAAAGCTGGTGAGTTCATAAGCAGTTTGTTTCTAGTGAAAGAAAATGTTCCTTTGATTTTATGAAAAGTTGTTTCCCAAGAAAATCCCATATTTTCTTATGAAAGAAGTTTAGTCATCCATTGGTTAAACAGTTTGTTTATGAAAAGTTAAGTTATCCCAGGAAAAACCCTTATTTTTCTTAAAAGTTGGTGGTTGGTTATCCATCCGGAATGAAAAGGTACAAGTATCTACCATACTTGTGAAATTTCCCTGAAAGCTCGGTTAATCTAGATAAAGTACATTAGTTTTAACACATATGTAAAACTAATTAGTAGGTGGTGAACTAATACCTAAGGGTATTACCGATACCCTCTAGTAATCGAAGCAGTTATTACTTTGATGGTTAGTTACTAGGTTCATTATTACTAAAAGTAAATCTCCATTATCTAAGTTTGTGAGTTCTATAACCATACGATAAACTAGATATGGTAAGTAAGAAGGCGAGTATCACTTTATGACTTTTGTCATCCTTGGACCTGTCGGTCCCACTTTAGCTAGCAGCAAGGTGCGGGATAGTCAGTCCCGTATAGATCTCTACACAAAGGTCACGTTCTCCCTCCAGGAGATTCTTGTTATAGGGTTAGTCCTACACTCGCGTATCTCTATCGAGTGTTACCAAGGACGTGTCTCCAATCTTAAGAATAACGAATTTACAAGTAATAATATGTACAATCCCGTTTTATGAATGGTATGAATCCTTTGTAAAATATAAAATATAACATTTTATGATAAGATTCACAAGTTCCTTTGTTTTAGTTTCGAAAGCTAACTCTACAAGTTAAAAGCATACAGAACATGTAAACATTTCATACGAAATAATAATAAGTTTTGAGTACAAAATTCCTTGTACTTTTGCTTGTATCTGCCCCCCCTGAAAACATGAAAAACACGGAAAAAAGTGTAGGGGTATGAACTCACCAGACGAGGATGTGCCGGATAGGACGGTAGGTGCCAATTTAGGACTTGAACACACGCGAGGATCCTATGTAACATGAAGTGATACATAATTGTATCCAATTAGACATTGAACCACTAATTAACTAAGTGAATACACCCCGATGCGAGAAAACACTTTATTTCAAGTGTTGGAAGTGATACGGGTTGCATCTAAGGAGTGTAGGACCTTGATAGGTAGTTTACTCTTCGAGTGTAAACCCTTAGGGGTGTTTACGGCCCAAATACCATATCCCCATGAGTTTACGGCCGTAAACTCATGGGTGGGGTGTTTTTGGGTGCTCAAAGGTCTCATATTGCACAAAGGAAGGTCCTAGGGTTGAATCAAAGGCTTAGGAAGTGATTAGAACTTGAAATGACCTTGGAAATTGAGTTTACGGTTTATGAATGTCCCCTGGTGAGTTTACTTCCGTAAACACATGAGTTTACGGCCGTAAACTCATGTTTGGCCCATTCTTGCATGATTTTATGCTTCAAATGAAGGAATACAAGGTTCTAGGCACTTATGCAAGCTTTTGGAGGTGTTTAAGGGCATTTTAACATCTTAAAAAGGTGTTTACGGTTTTGGGACATCCTCAAACTGTAAACTCATGTTTACTCCCCTAAATTCATGTTTTGAGGGTTCTAAGTTCATGCATGCAAGTTTGTAAGTCATAGCTAAGCATTGGGAGGGCTTTGGAAGGGTTTTGGGGCTTCAAAAGCCCCTTATGGGTGTTTACGGTTTTGGAGGTTTTTCCTCAACCGTAAACACATGAGTTTGGGGACTTTGGATGATTCAGCCATGAATTTTCATGCAGACCAAGATAAACAACAAGTTAGGAAGGATTACTTACGATTTTGGAGCTTGAATGGGGCGTTTTTCGATCAAAACCCGAGTTGTAGAGAGAGAGAGTAGAGAGAGAAATATTTAGGATGTGTGAAAAAGGTTCAAATGGAGACCACTCAACCCTTATATAGGGTTGAGTTAACAGCCAGGTGGGGATCCATCCAATCTCGACATTAAACGGAGTTTATGGTCGTACCCGATTAAATGGCCGTAACCCGACTTGGTCGTAAACTAGAAACTTTCCAATGGAATATCGAGGGTGTTTCACGTGATTTTATTTCGTTCCGACACTTATGAAGTCATAATAAAAATCTCAATTAATTTACCTAACCCAAAAGTTAACGGAAAATTTCAATAAAATTAAATTTTATTAACGGAAATGGGTTACAGTGATGGAATAAATTTCGGGTTGTCACAACCTGCGAATCTTGTTTTCTTGGAAAGATGACCAAGTCACCCTCCACTGGTACTTGTGAAAGGGGTGAAGGTCTGTTGGATATCATACACACTGATGTGTGTTGGCCCTTCAGAACCGCCACAAGGGATGTTAACCGCTTCTATGTGACTTTTACTGATGATTACATCAGATATGGCTATATCTACTTAATCAAGCATAAGTTAGAAACCTTTGAGAAGTTCAAAGAGTTTAAGAAAGAAATGGAGAATCAATTGGGTAGGAAGATAAAGATGCTATGATCCGATCGAGGAGGAGAGTATCTTAGTATCGAGTTCCTAGACTATCTTAAGGAATGTGGAATTGTTTCACAATTGACGCCACCTAGGACACCGTAGTTGAATGGTATGACTGAGAGGCACAATTGAACCTTCTTGGACATGGTTCGTTCCATGACGAGTCGAGCTTCGTTACCTATCTCATTCTGGGGGTATGCCTTAGAGACTGCCGCCCATATCCTTAATCTAGTCCCTACTAAGAAGGTTGCCAAAACACCTCACGAGATGTGGACAAGGAAGGTTCCCTCATTGGAGCACATCAAAGTTTGTGGTTGCGAGGCTTTTATGAGAAAAGAAACTTACGACAAGCTCGAACCTCGTAGTGAGTGATGTATTTTCATCGGCTACCCACAGAAATCCTTTGGATATCTCTTCTATAGACTGAGTGAAAATGTTGTCTTCGTTACGTGGAGAAGAATCTTTCGAGAGAGAGAACTCATATGCCAAGAGGATAGTGGGAGGCAAATTGACCTTAAAGAGCTTCCAGAGTTATGTGATGAAGGAACCTCAAACATTGACGCTCAACTCGATGAGGAAACTCCTATTGAACCGATTGACCAGTCTTTACCTCTGAGACGTTCCATTAGAGTTAGTGTTCTACCTGTGTTATATGGTTTTCATATAACAGCTGAAGGTGATACATTTATCAATGATATTATATTGATAAATCTAGATGAACCTATCAACTACAAGGAAGCTATGGCAGGTCCCGAGTCTGCTAAATGGAAAGAGGCAATGGACAGCGAGAAGATTAAATCTATAAGGGTTATGCTTGCCATTGCTGCATTTCATGACTATGAAATATAGCAAATGGATGTCAAAACCGCTTTCCTTAATTGAAATTTGGCTGAAGATGTTTACATGATTCAGCCAAAGGGTTTTGTCAATGCAAGGTACTCTAATAGAGTGTGTAAGCTTGAGAAATCTATTTATGGATTGAAACAAGCATCTCGTAGATGAAATCTTTATTTCAATGTGAATGTCAAAGAATTTGGATTTTTGAGAAGCGAGGATGAGTCCTTCGTATATGTCAAAGGCAGTGGGAGTATAATTATCTTTCTAGTGTTATATGTGGATGACATACTACTCATAGGAAATGACATTCCAAACTTGTAAAAAATTAAGTCCTGTCTTGGGAAGTGTTTCGCTATGAAGGACCTTGGAGAAGCTGCCTATATTCTAGGGATAAGGATATTGAGAAACAAGAGTAAAAGACTAATAGGACTTAGTCAAAGTACCTACTTGGACAAGGTGTTGAAACGTTTCACCATGGAGAACTCCTAGAAAGGTGACTTACCTATCCAAAGCAATACCAAACTGAGTAAGACTCAGAGTCCGAGTATAGAGGCTGAGATAGCAGAGATGAGTCGAGTACCATATGCTTCCGCAGTTGGCTCGATCATGTATGTTATGACTTGTACTCGCCCTAATGTGGCCTTTGCTTTGATAATGGTCAACAGATATCAAGGGAATCCTGGTAGAGCTCATTGGACTATAGTTAAGAACATTCTTAAGTACCTACGGAGGACTAAGGAATGGGTTCTTACCCTCGGTGGGAGTGATGACTTAAGAGTGACAGGGTATTGTGACGCCAATTCTTAGACCTACAGAGATAATTTTCGCTCTTAATCGGGCTAGGTGTTTACTCTAAATGAAGGAGCAGTAACATGGAAACGTTCCAAGCAACAGACTATAGTTGATTCAATGTTTGAGTCAGAGTACATTGCAGTGAGCAAAGTATCGAAAAAGGCAATATGGTTGAAGAATTTCATCGGAGACCTTGGAGTTGTGCCAGCCATAAAGAAGCATGTGGAGATTTCCGGTGATAATGAAGGTCCGGTTTCCTTAACCAAGGAACTGAGTGATCATGGTAGATTCAGGCATATCTACAGAAAGTACCACTTCATAAGACATCAAATAGAAGAAGGACCCCTCGTTGTGAAGAGGATATCATCAGAGGATAACCCAGAAGATCCTCTCACGTAGGGACTGAGTAGGGTTAGGCACTTGCTAGATGCAAGAGGCATCGGGCTAATGGACGATATTAGTTTTACTGATTAGATAAATATTTGAAACTTGTAATAGTTAAACTGTAATTGGCATTTGATGATTAAATAAAAGGAGTTTTATTTATAAGTTATTGTCTTGTGTCAATTATTTACTATTGTTTCACTTGTGCATGTTTTGACTTCAAGAATAATAAGATTATTCAAACTATCCAAAGTCGAAAATACTTTGGAAGTAGGTTGTGAGGCTAGACTATTGGCTTGTAGATTGTCTAAGGTGTTAGACATAGCAAAAGTTTGCCACACCATTCATGAGTGCTCTTGAAATAAGATTTGAGTATTGGATTAAACCCGCACTCACCTGAATCACTTCATGGAATTTATCACGAGTGATTTTGAGACGATAATATCATATAGTCTTCAAACCAAGATATATATGAGTTGTTGACTACGAGTTGGTTGTGCATTGATGATACAAAAACGCATCAGTAACTTGATGTTATAAAACGTATCGTTGTGCATGATTTGGCAAGTAGTTAGTACAATCATATAATGTCGAAGTTTGTTTGTTCCTTTTATCCTAAGAGGATTAAAAGTGATATATTGGGCCCCTCGATGATTTGTTTTGACTTATGTGTCGGGCCCGGTCAGAACTAAATTGATGTGTTCAGTTACGTTCTATGTCAGACAAATTGGAAATCTGGAAACAAACTGCAGGACAATAAACTTGACTATGTTCTATGTATTTGTACGCATGATATCTTGAAGAATAGAGGAATATATGATCCCTTATCTAAAGGACACGTCACTGACTAGGTCAGAGTCAACAACAACTTTTGAAAGCTATGATTGCTAATCAGATCCTGAAGTTGCATTGACAGCTATAGTTATTAGACTTATCTAAGTGGGAGACTGTTGGATTAGGTGTCTAAGCCCAAAACTATAATTGGGATGTACTTGACCCGATAGTAGCATGATCCTTTTGGGTTGCCTTCACCAGTGCAATTTGATAGGATTGACTTTTAGAGAAGAAGGCTATTTGTGATTTATTAATATATTATAAGTATAATATATTAATTGAGAAATCATATTATCTACTTAGTATTGATCAAGAATTAATTTATAATTAATTTAGTGATCAAAAGAGACTAATTAAATATACGGGGACTAATTAAGTAAATCAATGATTTTTTATAGTGTAGGCCAAAGATCGATGGTTAATTAGGATGGGCTAAACCAACATGGATTGTCCATGGAGGTTTAACCCATGGAGCCTAATTAATATGAAAGGTCATGCTGCATTTGATGAGTTTTGAGCATTCTAACACTCCTATGGTGTACATGCAACCCTAGAAACCTTGGATCTATGTTTTCTTTAATATACATGCAAATAAGAATTTTCTAAGGTTTACATCCTAACTAGCATGGCATTTGGGTACTTGTAATATAAAACTAGTAGATTCACATACCTTTGTAGTTGCTTGGATTCCTTAAGACTTTGTGAGCCTAGCACCTCAAATGTGATGCCTCAAATGTTTCACACAACATCACAACTCTTGGAATAACTTGAGAGAAGACACTTTGATAACAAAATTGGCTAGCCCTCCTTGTCTTGCAATATAGTTCCGATTTTGCTTACCATGGGGTTCATTATATAGTGTATCACATGTAGGGTTAAACCCTAATGTACATGGCTTTTCATTTCCTCCATGATCCATGGGTTTTAACCTCCATGGAGCATCCAATGGATCCTAGCCCAATCTAGTGAATCATGAACCATAAGCCCACTATATAACAATGAATGACTTACAAATCAATCCCCATATATTTAATTAGTCTCTTTTTTATTACAAAATTAATCCCAAATTAATTCTTGATCAATACTAATTAAATAATACGATTTCATATTAATATATTAGAACTTATAATATACTAACAAATCGTAAGTGTCCTTTTCTCATTTTGTCTATCCAACAGTTGAGATGTCGATTCAACCCAAATGGACCATGCCAAGCTGGGTCAAGTACATAATAAATATAGTTATGGACTTAGACACCTTATCCAACAGTTTCCCACTTGGATAAGTCTAATAACTACATGTATTACTTCAATAACTGATCGGCAATCATAGCTCTTTCAAAGTCTCGCGGAACTGAGATGATGATGCACGATTTAAGATAAGTGATCATATAATCCTCTGTTCTAGATATCAGGCGGAAAAATACATGGAACAATGTCGTACTTATTGTCCAACAGTTTGTTTCCCGATTTCTGATTTGTTTGATATAGAACCAAAAGGAACACATCAATTTGGTTCTGACCAGGCCCGATAGATATGTCAAAACAAAATCATCTAGAGGCCCAAATATCGCTTCTAATCCTCCATGGACCAAAAGGAACCGATAAACTTCGACTCTTATGCTTGTTCTACTACTTGTTGAATCATACACAAAGACACGTTTTATAACATCGAGTTACCAATGCATTTTCGTACAATCAATGTATAACCAACTCATAGTCAAAAACTCATATCTCATGGTTTGAAGACTTATATGATGTTATCGTCTCACGATCACTCGAGATAAATTCCATGAATTGATTCATGTGATAGTGGGTTGAATCCAATACTCAGAACTTATGAGCACTCATTAATGTTGTAGCAACCATTTGCTATTTCTAGCACCTTATACATCTACAAACCCAATTCATGACAATCTTGATTCATATCTACTTCCAACATATGATTGACTGTGGAGAGTTTGAATAACCTAGTTATTCAGGAAGTCAAAACATGCAAAGTGAAACAAAAAATAATACTAATCCTATATGGCCCCAAGCACCTTTGAGAGTAAATAAAACATTCTTTATTTAAACACCATATTTATTACTTATTATTCGTGTATAATATTTCAAATAATCAACTTAATACTTGAACATAAACAATAGTTATGCCATGCTCTAGACATGCACACTATATTTGTCCAAACTATAGTTACGTCATACGCCAAGTATGCACACTATGTTTGTCTATGATCCTTTCTTTTTGGAATACATCAATTGAACATAATTCCAATGATTCTCATTTCAAAATCCCAAATTCTTATTGCAAATGTAAGAATACAATATTCTTTGCCATTTACTGAAATCTGTTAGATTCTAAACTTATATGCATTGATCCTGTCGTAATGACTATGCACAAAAGTCACAATGACTTGTCAACAGACATCGGACAGTATTCCAATGTAAATCAATTCCTTGGAAACAAAGTCCTAAATTCAAAGTACATTCCTTTGAATATCCTTCTTGCATTAAGTTTTTCTAATCTTTCACAGATTTAATGAATATCTTCCTCTTATGGAAACATTTCCACATTCCCATTTTGACAATCACTTCTGAAAAAGAGTTTCCTCTTTTCAGAATATGTCAATATGGTCCTTTCAAAATTAACACTATACTTCCAACTGTCCCTGAGCAACCAATGTTTGGTAAACCTTAGATTGTCTTCGACAATTGCTTAATCATTTTAGTCATATCCAGTTCTAGTCCTTTTTCCCTCTTAATGCCCTAGGCATTTAGAAAATTTAGAACATATGGATATTATAGCACATGTAATTGATCCTATACCCGAAGCATATGGGACACGATTCATGATGTCTCACATAAAGACATGATCCTAGACCAACTTTTTGCTACAATATTTTTTTTTATTTTCCATGTCTTCATAATTCGACTATGAAGAGGGATGCCGTAATCATAATCGAATTTTGAGAACGTAATATATATAGCATTTCCTTATGTTGAACCATTCCAACATCAAATCTATATATATATATATATATATATATATATATATATATATATATATATATTCTTGACTAAAGATGATTAAAATCTCAATCTAAACTTTTAGAATTGAAATGAAGTATAATTTCCTCTCCCTTAATTATAGCAAAACAACTTTTTCTCAATTGAAACTTTTGTTTTCTATAATTAACATTGCTAACTTGCAACACTTATCATAATTTATTATGATCCCACTAGCCTAATAGTTACTAGCATAACACTTATGCTCCCACTAGCTTTGACATGTACTTAGAAATCAGTTGGGCTTCTAGAAATCAATACCTTATTGAATTTCTTATCCAAAGTTCAGATTTATGACACGAGTTGCTTTGATAAAACTTTATCAAGGCTTCTAAAAATCATACACATTTCCTTAGATAACTCACATGTGTGTCTAAACAATTATGAAGAGGGATGCCGTAATCATAATGTTTAGACCTTTTTCCATTCTCACAAGTCCATGTTAGTGTGCCGGTTACCCACACACGCTCCTCTAACGACTTTGAGAATGCAAATATTACAATTGCTATGTACTTAAAATCTACTTAGTGAAAGCGTTTCCTCACCATCATTTTCATGAATCAGAGAGAAACCTTATGACACTTAGATTTTATGGTATATGTGTTCGTATCCATGCGAATTTGTCAAAACCATAATCACAAGATAAGGCTAGTGACAAATCCAACCTCATATGGACTAAACTTGTTTAATCTTAACTTCTTGCCATCTGGAAGCACAAGGGCCTACCATTGCTTCCAAGTAGTTATGAAAATAGCTGAGACCTCATATAACTCACATGCATTGTCAACTTTAACTGGAATAGGAATAGAAACAAGAATTATGCCAGCACGATAGGTTGTAAACCTCAAGTCGTGTGCTAGTGATAAACTACCGGTTTTATTCTTGATTAGTTCTTGAAACCTTTTCAGGATCTCTAAGACCCAATGTCCTCTTGACATATAAGACTCTGTTGCCCAGAACCATTCCTGTACAAACAAATATTAATGAGATAGTGCAGATTCTTATCAACACAAACACTTGACACAATTCGTCTTAGTTGGTATTTGTTTAATCCAAAACATCACAACTTACCAATTTCAAATATACAAGAGTAGAAGACATTTTACTCTACATTTGACAAGTGTTATAAACCTTCTTTAATATATGTCACTCAATAAACAATCTTGGAGTATGAATCTAAGATTTGTTTTGGAATGAAGTATGACGCATCTTCTTGATTTAACCATTTCAACACTGCATGATTCCTTTTCTTTGCCATAGAAATGCACTAGGATGTCCTTAGAGGATCAATTGTGATATAGTTTCTTTATCATTAAGATGACCATAAAACATGATACTAAAGTACTCTCCCATCTTTTCAGATTGGAAAAACTTTTATCTTTCTGCCTAATTTGATTCTTCTCATTTGTCCTGCCATACATTGAAACTTTTTCCAATGTTTCAGAATTATACTTAAACTTGTAAGTATAACCATATTTACTAAACTTTAGTAAATCATGACGAATAGTCTTATCGATCTTTGTGGTGGAGTTCACCAGTGCACAAGAATGTGTACTCGATCCATTAGTCCTTTACTTGACTTACATATATATATATATATATATATATATATATATATATATATATATATGAACAAGGAATTAGTCTTAATTTTCCAAAGATGAAAATTCTCATTCATCATACAATACAACTTGCATACTCCAAGTTTCTGTCCAAATGAAACTTGGGTGACGAGAATCTTTCCTTATTTGGTAAATTTAGACACTTCCACAAACAAAAGAACCAAATCCATTTTCCAATATTGCTGTCAATGGAATCATATAAACAACAACCTTTCACAAATGCCATTGTAAGGATACTTAAAATAAATAAAATCAATACTTTTCTTTTATTTTAAAGCTTGCGGAAAAACTTATTCTTACAATGCAACTGCATATGAAAAAATGTTGTTATCTATTCTTAAGCAATCTATCATAACTCTTAAGCAACAGCTCAAGATTCTGATCACCGAAACATGCGATCGAAATCCATCTTCGCGATCAGAATTCGCATAGTCTTTGTAACAGCCTGAAATTCCAGGTATCGTTATATTTATGATTTTGGGTGTTTTAAGAGGGGACTCGGCGAGTTGGAGCTCAGACTCGCCGAGTAGGATCGCGGATCTGGTCGCGGGTTCGCGACTGGACTCGACGAGTCCGGATATGGACTCGGCGAGTCTGCGCTGTTTAGCGAAACCCTAACCGTCCAGGTTTGGGACATATATAAGGGGCCTTATGGCCGTCATTGTTCATCCTAGTCCTTTGAGAGAAACCCTAATTCGATTGTGAGCATCTGGAGCAAGGTAGAAGACCATTATTGATCTTGGAAGTGTTATTTTGCAAGGAGGAGGAGGCTTCGTTAAGGGAACAACAAGAGAAGCCACATTCTGAGGATTGGAGACACAGAGCAACGTTATTCAGATAATATTTTCGAGCTGCATTCTTCTATGTTGATGTGTATATGGATTTAGGGTTTATTGAACCCTTTTGTGGCTAGATTGAGTGTTTCCTTAGTCCCCCAAGCGATTGAAACCCTATATTGGGACCCTTGGAAGTCCAGAATGTCCCATGCCTGAGCTTTTCGGGAATCAATGGAGGTTTTGGATTGGGATCCTTATGCCTTAGGTCAAAACGTAAATTATGAGTCATGGGGTGTATTATGAGCACCGAAATGAGGACTTTACGTGATGAACCAGTCTAGGAAGGCCAGACCTATGAATTGTCAGAGCAGATCTGACCTTAGAAAGCAATTTGAGCGGTTGCATGGCATGGACTCGCCGAGTCCGATGAACAGACTCGGCGAGTAGCTTGAAGATTGCCTTAGAGTGGTCCTGTCCGGGTTATGGGTTGGATCGGTGAGTCAGGGCGAGTTAGAGAGGGTTAACAGGTGGACTGAGTCGAACTGGGACTCGCCGAGTTGTTCTTCAGACTCGGCGAGTTGAGTCGGGGTGGACCCGCGATTCTTTCAGGAGGAACTCGTCGAGTCAGGGGGGATACTCAACGTGTAGAAAGGGGATCTTAGAGAATTGGTGAGAACGTCTAGACTCGCCGAGTCGCCCTAGCGCTCGCCGAGTCCGGTCAAAGTTGACCGTTGACCGTTGACCAGAGTGGACCTGTGTTGACTTCTTAGGGATAGTCAACATTAGAGATATAAAGTGTTAACTAGGGACATATGATGTTATAGGAGGATTAGAGCTCGGAGAATCAGGCACGAGGGATTCCCTGGTTGTGATATATCGAGACACGCGAGGTGAGTCTTCTCACTATACTTTACCTTGAGTAGGTAACCAGAGTTATATGATAGAGTATTTGTATGCTATGTGTGTTATGTGTTGCACTACATTCTTCTATGTGATTTATGCTATGCTTGTTTACAGAGTTAGAACCTGAGGGTTCACAGAGTTGGGTGCACGGACCCATAGAGTTATAGCCTCGAGTGGCTTATATGTGTTATATGTGTGGTATTTTGGGGAACTCACTAAGCTTCGTGCTTACAGTGTTTGTGTTATGTTGTTTCAGGTTTCTTTCAGTATCACGGGACGACACCGGCTTGATTGTACACACTAGAGAAAGAGTCATATTTTGGAGGATCCTGGTTTTCTATGCAAGTGAAAATGAAGCTATGTTTTGTAATTCAATTATGAATGAGATTTTAAACAAGTGTTCTAAGATTAAAATGATTATTTTAAATGAAAATTTTGTCTTGAAATTTACGGTGTTACAGTCTTCCTTTAATCTTCTTCTTTTCTTTGATTCTTATAACATCAACATGTGACCTAGTCACATCATGTAATAAGAATCTCCAAATAGGAACTTAATAGAGTCAGATAGTGGACTTTATCAGAAGTAGAGTCAAACTTTTTGATTTTACCATCCTCATGATATTTCAGGCAAATAGGGCAGCTTCGCAACTAGTGCCCCTTCCTTTGGCAATAGAAACATATGGACTCATTGGGAATGGTTCACGGGACTATCTCAGACTTAGCCTTTCTCTTTACCATTTGGTCAACCGAGTTGACTATGGCTGATCCCTTTCCATTAGGAAGAGAAAGCTTTTTTTGTATTTCCAATGTTACCATTGCCAATGTCCATGGAAGTTTGGGAAGTCAATCTTCCAATCAATTTTGCTTTACCAGTGCTTCAAATCATTACTGATTCAGCAACATCAAGCAAATAGATAAGATCATTAAAGGTCGTGTCATGGTCTGTCATATGGTAGTCCTAAAGGAACTCACTGTGTGACATAGAAGGTGATTGAAGAACCTAGTCAACAACCAAATTTCTCAAGACTTTGACACCTAACTCTCCCGGCATGTCAATATGTGACTTCATCTCCATGATGTGAGCACACATAGGCTTTGCTTGAAAATAGGGTTTGAGTGACCTTGAACTATTCAAGTACTTGTGGGTTAGGGAGAATAATGGAGGAGGTGGAGGAATTGAAGTATGATTTCCATGATCCAATCACGGGACATCATCTTCATTAGGAAAGCTTGTTCCAAGAGATTTAGGAAGATCATAGTTGTCTGATCTAGACATCTACAATGGGATAAATTTAATTTAGTTAATTTAAGTCCTTAATATAACAATCAATATGAAATATTAAGGCTAGGAACCAACACAATATTTTATAACTTGGAAGAGGGATGTCGTAATCCAAGCTATAAAATATTTGAAGGTAGGCGAATGATGATTCACCAATTTCCACCATGAAAAACGAAATAGGAATTAGGTTTTAATTTGATTGAAACTCCTAGATTCTTTTAAGATTCATTGAAATTTTCAATGGCATGTTTAAATCTCGATTATGTCTTCTCAAGTTTGTGACTGGGATGCCGAGGATCACAAACAAGGTGTGAATAACCATGTAAATTTACTTGGTACCCTTAATGTTTATCACCTAATCAATGTGCCGGTTACCCACACACGCTCCACCGATCTATGGTAAACATTAATTCATCCTTTGCTACTCTTACTAGTCCATGTTAGTGTGCCGGTTACCTACACACGCTCCACCAACGACTTGGTAAGGTACAAAGTGTAATTTCATGGGTTAGCACCAATTTCACATTTTCCTAAGTAACTAAGATTGGGAATTTATAAGTGTTTAGTTACTTAGTATTTATCATTATACTTTTAATGAGGGGAGAATTATAGTCCTTGTCTTACCCGTTCGGCTAACGACCCTCCATCAGTGAAGGAAGCGGTGGGTGAGAGTGGACACCCATTAAGCTGCCATTTTATAGGCAATAACCTTATACCCCTTTATAGACCGACTTCGTGAATGAGGCCTACTAACAATAAAACTGACTTTCTCTTATACATATATATATTATTAACTTATAATACTATAAATTATAAGGGTTGAATTTTAACTTTTAAAACTCTAGGGTTTGGAATTAAAGTGTGTATGAGACTTTACAAACTCCAAAATTTGAGGGCAAGTTTTGAAAAATTCAAAAACTTTTGGATTTTCATAACATATGAGTTTAATATGGCTTTTAATGGCAAGACTCTTGGAAATCCATAACTTGAGGACAAGCTATGGATGTCATAAAACAATTTATGGGAAAAGACTCTTCAAGTTCATAAGCTAAGACTCTTTAATAATTCTTTTAAATATAAACTTTTGGTTTTCCATAACTTGAGGAGAAGTTATGGAATCAATTAAAAGCCATTTAGATCAAATAAACAAACAAACATGTCAAACAAAACTATGATCTAGATTAAACTCATATGGACAAGACAATTTAAATCAAACAATTTTCATGTAATTAGCCTAACAATTAAACTAATACAATACATGAATCTATTGACAATTATCTTTTGAATTCGATTAGAATGATCATTACCACATCAAAAATAGGTTTATAAGTTCAAAAACAGCTTAGGGTAATGATTCTAGTCCAATTCCAGCCTTAAAAGTCGAAAATATGCTGTCAGGGGCTCCTACTCGTCGAATGCAGGAACCTACTTGACGAGTAGGATGAATTTGTTCAAGGACTCGGCGAGTCCACAACCCAGACAACCAGAAAATTGATTTTTTCAGCTTTTTTCAGCAATTTTCATAAAGTATAATTGAAAAAAAATCTAGTCTCTGATACCACTGATGGGTTTTGAGCATTCTAACACTCCTATGGTGTACATGCAACCCTATAAACCTTGGATCTATGTTTTCTTGAATATACATGCAAATAATAATTTTCCAAGGTTTACATCCTAACTAGCATGTCATTAGGGTACTTGTAATATAAGAACTAGTAGAATGACATACCTTTTAGTTACTTGGATTCCTTAAGACTTTGTGAGCCTAGGACCTCAAATGTTTCACACAACACCACAACTCTTAGAATAACATGAGAGAAGAACACTTTGATCACAAAATCAGCTAGCCCTCCTTGTCTTGTAATATATTGCCGATTTTGCTTACCATGGGGTTCATTATATAGTGTGTCACATGTAGGGTTAAACCCTAATGTACATGACTTTTCATTTCCTCCATGATCCATGGGTTTTAACCTCCATGGAGCACCCAATGGGTCCTAGCCCAATCTAGTGAATCATGAATCATAAGCCCACTATATAAGAATGAATGATTTACAAATCATTCCCCATATAATTATTTAGTCTCTTTTTTATCACAAAATTAATTCCAAATTAATTCTTGATCAATACTAATTAAATAACATGATTTCATATTAATATATTAGAACTTATAATATATTAACAAATCCTAAGTGTCCTTTTCTCATTTTGTCTATCCAACAGTTGAGATGTCGATTCAACCCAAATGGACCATGCCAAGCCGGGTCAAGTACATAATAAATATAGTTATGGACATAGACACGTTATCTAATAGTCTCACACTTGGATAAGTCTAATAACTATAGGTATGACTTCAAGAACCGACCAACAATCTTAGCTTTTTCAAAGTCTCGCATAACTGAGATGATGATGCGCCGTTTAAGATAAGTGATCATATAAGCCTTTGTTCTAGATATCAGCTGGACAAATACATGGAACAATGTCGTACTTATTATCCAACAGTTTGTTTCCCGTTTTCCGATTTGTTCGACATAGAACTAAACTCAACACATCAATTTGGCTCTGACCAGGCCCGATACATATGTCAAAACGAAATGATCGAGAGGCCCAAATATCGCTTCTAATCCTCCAAGGACCAAAAGGAACAGATAAACTTCGACTCATATGCTTGTTATACTACTTGTTGAATCATACACAAAGGCACGTTTTATAACATCGAATTACCAATGCATTTTCGTACAATCAATGTATAACCAACTCATAGTCAACAACTCATACATCTAGGTTTGAAGACTTATATGATGTTATCGTCTCACGATCACTCGAGATAAATTCCATGTGATACAGGTGAGCATGGGTTGAATCCAATACTCAGAACTTATGAGAACTCATGAATGTTGTAGCAACCATTTGCTATGTCTAGCACCTTAGAAATCTATAAACCCAATTCATGACATTCGTGATTCATATCTACTTCCAAAATATCACTGACTGTGGAGAGTGTGAATAACCTAGTTATTCGGGAAGTCAAAACATGCAAAGTGAAACACAAGAATAATACTAATCCTATATGGCCTCAAGCACCTTTGATAGTAAATAAAACATCTTTTATTTAAACACCATATTGATTACTGATTATTCATGTATAATATTTCAAATAATCAACTTAATACTTGAACATAAACAATAGTCTTGCCATGCTCTAAACATGCACACTATATTTGTCCAAACTATAGTTACGCCATACACCAAGTATGCACACTATGTTTGTCTACGATCCTTACTTTGTGGAATAGATCAATTGAACATAATTCCAATGATTCTCATTTCAAAATCCCAAAATCTTATTGCAAATGTAAGAATACAATATTCTTTGCCATCTACTGAAATCAGTTAGATTTTAAACTTATATGCATTGATCCTGTCGTAATGACTATGCACAAAAGTGACAATGACTTGTCAACAGACATCGCACAGTATTCCAATGGAAATCAATTCCATGGAAACAAAGTCCTAAATTCAAAGTACATTCCTTTGAATATCCTTCTTGCATTAAGTTTTTCTAATCTTTGACAAATTTAATGAATATCTTCCTGCTATGGAAACATTTCCACATTCCCATTTTGACAATCACTTCGGAACAAGAGTTGCCTCTTTTGAGAATATTTCCACATTCCCATTTTGACAATCACTTCTGAACAAGAGTTGCCTCTTTTCAGAATATTTCAATATGGTCCTTTCAAAATTAACACTATACTTCCAACTATCCCTAAGCAACCAATCTTTGGTAAACCTTAGATTGTCCTCGACAATTGCTTAATCATTTTAGTCATATCCAGTTCTAGTCCTTTTTCCCTCTTAATGCCCTAGGCATTTGGAAAATTTAGAACGGAAGAATATTATAGCACATGTAATTGATCCTATACCAGAAGCATATAGGACACGATTCATGATGTCTCACATGAAGACATGATCCTTGACCAACCTTTTGCTAAAATATTTTTTTTATTTGCCATGTTTTCATAATTCGACTATGAATAGGGATGCCGTAATCATAATCAAATTTTGAGAACGTAATATATATAGTATTTCGTTATGTTGAACCATTCCAACATAAAATTCATAGATATATTCTTGACTAAAGATGATTAAAATCTCAATCTAAACTTTTAGAATGGAAACGGATGGACAGGCCCAATACCATGCATGCACTATAAAGACATAAACCCTAATTAATGAGACGGCTGGACAGGCCCAATACCGTGTACATAATGGACTAATTACTATAAGCCCAATGACGCAACTTCTAATACTTAACAATCTCCCCCTTTGCGTCAAATGAGGAGAGAGATGCTTCACTGCTGAGTCTTCTTAATTGTTTTGAAGAGTTTGGGTATTACATCGAGTAGAGTACTGCGAAATAAGATATACCACCTAATCATATCATTGAAGTTCTTCTTCGCAGCAACATCATTCATGCTACACTTGTTAATGATCTCCAAAATGTGTTCTAAGCAGGACGTGGAGAACAAGTGTTTGTCGGGCAAAGCGAAGAGGCACTTTTGGAAAGCTCCAGGAGCATCAGTCCTATGCTAAAACATCAAAGTCTAGTGGTCTGCATCAATCTTACCCATACGCATTTCGCTCATGTCGCTAGCTTTTCCAATTGGATTAACAGTGGGCTTTTGTTTTAGAACTTTAGCTATTTCGGTGTCAAGCTTTTCCGCTTCATATATATACGAAATAAACATTTGCTTTGGGTGAGCAAGAATGGGTTCATATTTTTGCTCTTCAGTCAGTAGGAGGTTGAGCAACATAATCCAATCATGAGGATTAATATTGTGCAGATCACCAAGCGTGAATTCATGCATAACATTTTCTAAATCCCTTGCTGCCTTGAACTTCACATTCACAAAGCCTCCTGTAGTAATTGGCCATGTAACCTTGACTGTTGTTAACTTCTGAGCACTCCAGGTCATATACTGAGGTTTGCCATGAGTGAGATAAAAGTCAATTAAGGCTTTATCCACTTTCGCATAAGGAGAGGGAACGTTTGCAATTAAATCAAAGCAGTGGAAAACGAAGGCTCATCGTGTTATCAGCATGTTGAACTGGGAATTCTTTGTGTTTTCCAGGTCAAAAGAAATTACTCGTTCCATCCAGCGAACACTTGGGAATTCAACTACCTCATGCAACAATCGCTCCAACGTCCACAATGGAAAGAGCATTTTATGCTCTCCAAAGTGTCGCAAGCTTCTTTTTCTTTTCTTTCATTCTCCTCAACTTCTCTTGCAATGCAAGCACTTTCGTTTATTTCATGACATGAGCCTTTCGCTTTAGCTAATTTTATTCATTTTCTTCTTCTTCATCAACATCACCCATTGGATCTTTCCCTTTCGAACCCGAAGCTACATTACCCTTTGGTTCGTTTTTGTTTTTAGGTGCTTCCCCCATCTTAGAAGCTCTATTTTCTCCCCCTTGTTTTGGAGGTACAGGGGCCTCAGAAACACCTTCAAGTCCGTTCAGAAGAGCAAGAGCAGGACGGAGCTTATCAGCCAAGTTTCTGCGAATAGTGATGGTCATAATAGGATCATGGGCTTCAAGAAGATTGGAAAGTAATGCATTCATGTCTTCCACACCTTGGTTCAGAACTGCTCTTTCAGATTTAAGATTCTCAATTTCTTTCTTCACGTGCTTGAGCTTGATGAATTGAGCGCGGAGTTGAGTGGTGTGAAGAGCAAGTTCGTCCATTATTTTACTTTCAACAGCCAGATCCTCTTGGAACTTGGTGAGCCTCATTGAAATAGAAGAGTGAAATGTTGTGTTATCATCAGCGATACCTGAACGAAGTTGTTCCAGTTTCTCCCGTTCAGTGCGAAGCAAAGTGCTAAGTTGCATGATCACATCATTCACCTTGGTAGCATTCGCTTCAGCTGCAGTATGAAGCTCTGTCATAAAAGTCTTTGTTTCTGAGGTTAGTTTATTGACTTTTTCGATCGCTTGTTGACTTGAAAGGGTGGAGTTCTCAACTGCCTTGTTTGCTTGTGTAAGATTGGTCGGATGTTCTTTTACAAGAGTATCAAGCATACTCTTAACCGCTGCTTCAGAATATGCTTGGCTTAAGGAGGCAGTAGAAGATGTAATAAGAGTATCCAACTTGGCGTGTAGATAGTTGAGATGCGTTTGAGTGAGAGGGGCATCATCACCACTATCTTCTTGGACTGAGAATGGACTATAAAGAAAAGTGTCAAAATTGAATCCCTCAGCACCAAGAAAGTCTTCGGAACCATGTTGGGTTGAGTAGTAATAGGATATGTGGTAGAAGTAGTTGCAAAACCTGATGTCTTTGCCCCCGACTCTGATGCGTTGACCTTAACAGGAGGTTCGCCTGTGGTGGTAGTTTTAGTGGTTTCAGTGAAAATAGGTGGTTGTTGAGGAATAGAAGTTGGTGGTTCAGTAGTAACAGGAGGTGGGCAAGGAGCAATTGTGATAAGAACAGATGTGGAAGTAGGTGATGGTGGAGGGGATAGAGTAATGAAATTTACCTCCTAGTCATTTCGGTTGACATCATCCTCAGGTTCGGCTCGATTTGCATCATCAGATTCGATTTCAGATGAAGTTAAGGAAGGGATGTGAACCTGACAAACTTGTTTCTTCACTCTCTTTTGTTTCGGAGATGAGGGAGCAGGCTTGGACGAATCGCCTTTTGTCTTTCGCTTTTTGGTAATCTGAGTGAGCACAGATGGACCCTCTTTCGGTTGCTTTGGTTTGCCCCCTTTCTTGACCTTATCATCTTCATCAAGAGTATGTTACATCTCAGGAGTCATGACTCTTGGTCCTGAGGATGGATGCTTCTTGTATTCCCTAATGAGTTTGCTTTCCCCCGACACACACTTGTAAATGGATTTAGGAATTGAACCCACAAAGGAAAACTTGGAGGTATCAGCAACAATGATCTTAATGGTGTGAAACATGGAAATCGATGACATTAGTAAATCTGCCATGACTGGTATGTTGAGCTTCGCAATTGCATGTTGTATCACGATTGTCCAAAATCAACCTTAGTAAATCTCGCTGTGTCGAGTAGTAGAGATTGTGCTTTGCACCAGTTGATCCTATAAAACGGAACCATAGTCTAGGTTGATCCTATGGTAGGGGCCATAGAGGATTGTGATGAAGGACTTACTGGCACAATCCGAACTAGTTACCCATTTAGAAAATGCCTTGAAGAGAAGGGTAAAGATGTCATTCCATAGGGGAGGAAGGTTAGTCTTATTGAACTCGGTGATGGAGGGGATGAGATTTGTGTACCCCATCTGATAGAACATGTCGATGATTTGAGCAGTGGAGATCGAATCTGGGTTTACCATGGAATCTTCATAAGAAAGCCCTAGAAGAGAGAAAAACCTAGCCTTCTTGAGAGAAGTTTTCTTCTCAAATAAGTCAAAGGAAATTCGTTCCTCCTCTATGATGTAGGCTGCTGTAGGATAAGATTTTGACAGTAACGACATCGAAACACATTCGACCTTGGTTAGAGCGATGAATAGTGGTGAGTACTTCAGGCATTGTATGATCGGCAACATGAACTAATCGTATTTGAATGGAGCCTAGTCGAGAATCAAGTTTTGATTCTGTTTGATAGTGAGGAGAGATGACTGGGCAGACTGTTCTTGCACTGAGGAAGAGTCAGCCATTGTTGCAGGTAGGAGAAGAAGATGAACAATTGAGAGAAAAATTTCCTTTTAGGGTTCGTAAAATCTTTAAAAGTGGTAAAGGATAAATTGTTGATTGATAGCTCTATTTTTAGTGAAAGAGAGAAACCAAACGACGATTGCATGACTATCCCTGATTGGACGCCTAGAAAAATGGGACGTGACAACTGTAGCGGCTGACGGGGTGTCAGGTACCATGAGGCGGTGTGAGAATTGGAACCGTTTTAAATTCCATGAGCATTTTATTTCAAAAATCTTATCTTCAATTGCTGCGTCAGCAACTTTATTCCCAACATTGCAAATTCCTTGTGTTCTTTTAAATGAATATTCATCTTTCGCTTTTGAGAAACGAACTTCGTTAGTGCATATAAAAGCAAATCTGCGAAACTGAAAAATGCCATAAGTGTCACGAACTAGAATTTTGGAAAATCATAAAGATCTTCTCACAAGAATGTGCAAAAGAAAAGGAAATAAAGTAAATTATAGCTGTAGGATTTAAGTGATGTCAATAAAGACATGAAACAGTGGATCCCGGGCACGAATCTCTTCCTTCTAAGTCAAGAGAGACGAAGAAGTGTATGTGTGGTTTTCTGTTGAGGTATAATCATTTGTTTGTTAAGAAACAATGAAAGGCATCTTTTAAAGTTAGGCTGAAAAGGTGGCTAAATCTCCAATCAAACAACGAACTTTATATAAGTGCGAGTGTTGGATGAAGTAATCGTGTGACCAGTGTAGTCAGTTGAACGAGTAGGCTTGGAATTATTTTAGTGACTAAGAGAAACTTTGATATCTCAAAAAAAAATTGGATCTTATGGGAAGAAAAGTCTTGGTTTTAGAACAATTCATAAAGATCACACAAAAAGACAAAGAGATTTTGTGGTACAATCCATAAATGTGAAAATCTAGAACTTTCAATGGTTCACCGTCAATTCATATAAGGGTGTTGAATGTTGGCTTTCACTTAGTTTGTGGTGAACGAAGCTAAGATCATTAACTCAGATGTTTCGTAACCATAAACCTCAGTGGTAGAGCTGAGAGTCTCAAGGGTTACATGTATGAGTATGAAGGCAAATGGAGAAAAGAGAAGGTGGCTGCAGAGAAGTATATGTAACTCTGCTACGCAAATGGGACCAAGCAGATAACTCTTAACTAAAGATGAGAAGAGTTAGGTAGCTCGTGACTAATGTGAATTTAACAGCCTAGTTTGGAAGAAACGAATGGTAGATTTGATTCATTAAGGCTTCACATTAAATCTATTGAGGATTAGGACAACATGCAGCAACATGCTTCTAGGGACACTTAGCTAGGACAAAGATATGGAAATTATACCTGCCCCATCATTCGTTTTTAAAATGGAACTTGCAGTGGTACTCAAAGAAAAATAGTAAAAAAAATATTTTTGTATTTTGATAATTTCTGAAAAAGAAAGAAACAAAACATAAAGAAAATATTTTTTTTATTTTAGATTTGGAAGAAGATAACATAAACGAAGGAAATATTTTTGTATTTTTGAAAGCTTTAATGAAAAATAAAATGAAACAAGTGTAATATACAAAATATATAAAAAGATCAGACCACGAGTGTTCGCTTTTTTAAAAAAAATTGAGGCGCGAAATGGAGCGAATGTTTGTCTCAATTTGTGTCCCGAAAAAATCGGAAACGAAGTAGAGCGAACGTTCGTTCTATTTCACTTGTCGAAAAAGTAAAAACAAAAGTGAACTGGTAACCCAAAAGCGAACGGGCTACTTCGGAGGCAAAAGTGGTTTTGGAACTGATTCAGCTTCAATCATTCCTAGGCCTTGGAGTATTCTATTAAAGGATGCTCCCGGCAAGGCTTTCGTGAATATGTCATCTATATGGTCTGCTGATCGAACGAAATGAATCTCAATGTTGCCGTCCTCTACATGATCCTTGATGAAATGATACCTTAGTGCTATGCGTTTTGTCTTTGAGTGTTGCATTGGGTTGTGACAGATGTGAATTGCGCTTTCGGAATCACAATAGAGTAGGATTCGCTTCATATTCAGGCCATAGTCTCGCAATTGACTCTGAATCCATATGACTACAGAAGTACAAGATGCAGCAGCAATGTACTCAGCTTCGGCTGTTGACAATGAGACACTTGTTTTCTTTTTGGACTGCCAGCTGACAAGTTTCCCATCAAGAAATTGGCATCCTCCAGTCATGCTTTTTCTATCCAACCCGCATCCTCCAAGATCAACATCTAAAAATTCTTGTATGAAGAAACTAGATTTCACCGGATACCATATACCGAGTGAAGAGGTTCGTTTCAGATATCTAAAGATATTCGTAACTGCCACCATATGCGGTTCACATGGATTAGCTTAAAACCTGCCACAATAACAAATGGAAAACATAATATATGGTCTACTAGTTGTTAGATACATTAAGGATCCTATCATTTATCGATAGAGAGTCATATCAGCAGCCGATTTTTCCAGAGATGGACTTAGTTTCGTTTTGAATGCCAGTTGAACCTTCACTTTGGAGTCTCCCATCATGTCGAACATAGTCAGTAAGGTCTTCGTATATGCTTCCTGATTTATAAAAGTGCCTTCTGGTTCCTGTCTTATATTCAATCCAAGGAAAAAGTTAATTGGACCCATAGAGCTCATCGCAAATTTATTTTCCATCAACATTCTGAATTCAGCTGTTAATCTAGGATTCTTGGAGCCAATGATGATGTCATCAACATAAATTTGGACGATCATTAAGTTGTCACCTTCTTTCTTGCAAAAGAAAGTTGGGTAAACCGAACCTTGTTTAAATTTGGACATTTTAAGGAAGCGAGTGAGAGTTTCATACCAGGCTCTTGGAGCTTGCTTCAGACCATAGACTGCCTTGTCCAATATATAGCAGTGATCAAGATACTTCTCGTTTACAAAACCCAGTGTTTGTTCCACGTACATGGTCTCTTCTAATTCTCCATTTAAGAAAGCACACTTAACATCCATTTGAAATACTTCAATGTTCTTGTGCGCTGCATATGCCAAGAAGATGCGAACATATTCCAACCTTGCAACAAGTGTGAAGGTTTCTTCGTAGGCGTTGCCTTCTTCCTGACAATATCCCTTAACCATGAGTCTCACTTTGTTCCTTATAACATTGCCTTCTTTGCCCATTTTGTTGCGAAACACCCATTTTAAACTAACAACCGATGCATCTGGTGGAGTAGGAATTAACCTCTAAATCTTGTTTCTCTCGAACTCGTTAAGTTCATCTTGCATCACTTTCACCCAATAACAATGATCAAGAGCTGTATTGATGGTTTTGAGTTCAGATTTGGAAACAAAAGAATTGAACATGCAGAATTCCACTTTAGTGAATAATGCAGTTCGTTTCGCTTTTATTTGAGATCTCGTGAGAACACCTGTAGAAGATTTACCATTAACTTGGGTTTTGGGGTGATCCCCGGTCCATTTGGCTAGAGGAGGATAATTTGGATCATAAGATGGATCCAACTCAGCATCCACGTCTTCAAATACTGATTGAATGTCCGTGTCATCATTCGCATATGTATTCTCCCCCTCGAATGATGAGTGAGTCTCAAAGACTGGATTCATGTCTTCTTCCTCGAATGGACTTTCGTGTGCTACCGTTGAAGGTGAATCCTCCCCCATGGAGAGGTGAGCTTGATGATGATGAACCCTCCCCGTGGAACGTAGTGCTCGTGTTTTGAGGCTTTTTTGCAACTGATGGTGATTGTGCATATCTTTAGCAGCGTTATCAACTACCTTTGCTTCAGATGTGATGACCTTCTCAGGTTCATCAAATAGAAGCATGAATTCTTCATATAGATTGGCCAATGGAACGGTCACGTGGTTCGATTGAGGAAAGATCTCTTTAGATTCTTGTCATATTTCAAGAGAGGATGACCTCGCACATGTTCACCAAGAACTAGCTTGTTGATGTCTTTGAAGTTGAGGTGTGAAAGTCTCCTATGCCATAGCCAACTATCGTCTATTGCAGTCTTAGAGAGCACACATATAGAAGGTTTCTTTCGTATCATATTGATCTCCAATGGATAAATCTCTCCTTTTCGTTTTCATTTAAGCAACACTGATTTTGTCTTCTTTTCGATAATTTAAGATCCTTCATCATCAAACGAGACCTTTTTTCCTCTACCCACTACCAACTACAAAACACTTATTAAGTTGTGTTGCAGTCCCTCAACATATGCCACTTTGCGAATTGAGAATTCACCATTCGTTATCATGCCATACCTGTTGATTTCCCTAACTACATTGTTACCAAACTTCACTAGACCACCATTCTTTAGTTCTTTGTATTCTCTTAACTCCTCCTTTCTTCCCGTCATGTGACACGAACAACCACTGTCGATATACCATTACTGTCAAACTGTTCGTCATGAATAATCTGCAAAAATTAAGCAGATTTAGGAACCCAAAGGTGTTTGGTTCATCATGATCCTTTTATAGAAACTGGATAAGCAATAGAGAGATCAATCATATAAGTTCGTTTTATTAAGGTTGTTTGATCTTTCCTTTTTATTTTGAAAACCTTGATATGATTATCTTTTTGGTTTGATTCTTTCGTGTTAGTTTGTTTTTGTTTTTGTTTGTTTCTTATTTGATTTTTAACAAACTTTCGCTCTTAGATCTAGGAGTTTGGGACTCTGAAACAATCTTCGCCTTTACTTTATCATGTGGTGAGGAAGTGGAAGAGTGTGAAACTCCTGGTTTAGAAACGAAGGTGGTTTTGGGAGCTGACTTATGATTTGAAAGATAGGTGAGTTTGGAGATAGAGGATCTGAGATGACTTGTGTGTCTTTGATCCTGAGGGTTGTGAGGCTTATGAGATGAGAACCCATTTGGATTCACGTTTGAATAGACTCTTTGGCTTTTGGCATTTGATCCAACATTCATCTGATGATTGAAACGCTTTTCATGGTGAAAAAGTTAGGGTTCCTTGACTTCCAAAATTGTTTTCGTTCCTACAGATTTTTGTTGTACCTGGCATTTCGTTGACGTTTTTGTGCTGCGAACTGTTTAGCATATTTGTGAACATTCGCTTTTGCCCTTGACTTTCACACATGAGTGTGTTCTTGAACTGAAGAGTTATCAGTGAGATTATCCTTGGTTCCATCGGAACTTCCCTTTTCGTAGGTAATATTAATCTTATTTAAAGATTCAGCTACATACCTTCCTTTAACTCTCCAAGAGTTCTTCTCAGATAGACCTACTGTTTCATCTACATTGTCAATCGGGGTGGACCATAAGTGCTTATCACACCAATCAGCATTATCAGCTTCGACTAAGGACGTTAGTTCGATAGTTTGACATTTAGTTACGCCATTAACTGTAAAGACCTTTTTAGGCGACATTTGGACCTTTGGAAAGACAGTCGCAACTTCCTTTAGAACCTTTGGATTATTTTGATAAAGATGTGCGAATTCAATTGAATTTTCTAAAATGAGAGCTTTCGCTTTTTCAGGTTCATTTTTAAGGAATTATGAACAGTCAACCTCATCTTCTACAAATATTTCACTCATATCATTGTCCTCATCGAATTTAGAAATATTATCAACATTTAATTTAATGTCCGAACTCAATTTCGAACTCAATGAATCAAATTTCTGTACAGTTTCGGCTTTGAACTTTAATCTGTCATTTTCAACGAGTAACTGTCTTAGCATGTCCTTGTGGTCCTTGGATTGAATATATGATTCAATTTTGTCAAGTCCAATTCTATAAGCTTCTGAGGTTTCGTCTGATGAGACGATAGATTCACATTGATAACATTCAACATCTATTTCATCTTCTTTTAATTCCTAAAATGGCATGATCATTTTATGAATTTTCTTACCAATTTCACAATTCAATTGCAATTGAGTGATATTAAAATAACGCCTCTTAGCAATCATACAAAACATGTTACGTTGTTTTAAAAGCTTTAAATTGTCTCGTTGTAAATAAATAGACTCATCCCTAGACCTAGATAGCTCAGACTCTATATTCTCTATCCACATCCTTCGTTCCTCACTCTTGGACGACACCCTGCTGATTTGATCGGTTATGTTAGCGTTTGATAGGCGAGTTTGTTTCAAACTTTCACATATATTCGAAAAGGTGAATTTTAAATCGTTTAATTCAGTTTCATAATTAGATACAGGAACATTAAGAGATTCAAGGATGGAATGTACCTTGTTAATCAGCTGATCACATTCACTGATTTGTGTAAGAATGGGCTTCGCAGTGAAGCAGCTGTCATCCTTTCTTCCATTCGCTTTTCTTTGTCCTTCATCTGTTGCATACCCTCACATTTGCAACACGTCATTTGTTACCATAAAAAACTTTCCACCCATATGTGAATCCCCTTCATTCGCCACAAAGCTCTTTCCGTGAGTGGACCTTCTAACATCTTCATCCTCTAAATCAGTGGACCATACCTCCACTCCACCGAATTCATTATCAGAATTATTACCCTGCACAATCAAAGCAGGCATTGATTTATCAGCTTTCTTTTTCTACTTGATTTCCTCAAGCTTGCGAAGATGGTAGGCCTCATCATCATCTCCCTCTTTCTTCTCATTCAATCGCCTCAACATGCAATCTTTAGCCAAATGATTCTTGCCATAACAATAGTTGCAGTCATAGCCTGAATCACCTGCAAGTTGTTTTTCTTTCTTTTCTTCTTCCTTCTGGAAGCTATTCACTTTATCCTCCTTTGCTTTTTCCGAACTGTAGCTTCCCTACCAATTTTGGTTTTTGTTGGAGGGAAACTTCTTCTTTGCGAATCTTCTTGGATTTGACACCATCAGAGCGAACTCTTCATTTATTAGCTCATGGTCAGAAAGATTAGTTTCATCTTCATCCTCAGCAATTTGCTTCCGTTTAGCAACCAATGCCAACGAACCCATGCTAGACACAACTTTCGTTTCTTTAGTCACTTCGCTTTCATGAGACTTCAATATACCTACCAGCTTTGCTAAGATGTAATTTTGAAACTGCTCGTGAGCTTTCACCGTTGATACCACCGCCATCCATTCAGACCTTAACCCATTCATGAACGTTACCTTCTGCTTAATGATTTCAAGTCCTATTCCATGTTTCGTCATTCTGCCCATTCTGCTTAAAAGATGATTATAGCGATTAAACGCTTGACTAAGATTTTCATCAGTCTTTTGTGCGAAAGCACCAAACTCAGACAACCGGAGCGTTTGAGTAGAATGCTCCAGATCTGCATCTGTTGAATAGAGCTCTTTAAGCCTGTCCCATATAGCTTTGGCTGTATCACAAGAATTGACAAGGCAAAAGGTATCAGCTTGTAATGCAAATATAATGATTGTCATTGCTTTGATGTTGCTTTACAGCTTCTCTTTCTCATCTTGAGGAACTTCTTGACATCAAGAATAAGTTTATTGAGTTCAACCTAAGTTTTAATCGTCCTTTTTGTTACAGACTAAACGAAAGCTCCAACAGTAATAGCTTGCCAGATCAAGTAACCATTATCTTCTAAACCTAGAACATAATCTTCAAAATGAAGTGCCCAGAGTTCATAATCGTTGGGAAAGAGAACGGGAATTCTTGTTGTTGACCCAATACTGCTGATGGAATTGATTTAAGAATCGTCGTGCGACATTTTAACAAGATCTTTGTAACCTGTTTAAGAATCTGACATGTGAAAATATGGGGTAATATCGAGATCAAAACGTCAAGAACATAGAGATGATGAATGAACAAGATCCAATATTAACAGAAACCCTAGTAGCTTCTTGTAACCGAAGAGATACCTATAGATTACACAGTCTCCTGCTTTGATACCAACATTTATAAGAAAATCCTTAAAGATCGATAAGATTCAAAACAGGAAGTAAATAAGAACACGACAATGATTCAAAATAAGCTGAATGATTCAAGCTTTACAGCCTCAGAAGATCTTGATTAATAACTGCTACTGTAGAGGCGTGATTAGGTTTTACAAAACAATTTCCAAGATAAAAGAGTTAACCTCTTATGGTGAATGCATGCACTATAAATACATAAGCCCTAATTAATGAGACGGCTGGACATGCCCAATACTGTCTACACAATGGACTAATTACTATAAGCCCAATGACGCAACTTCTAATACTCAACGATATATATATATATATATATATATATATATATATATATATATATATATATATATATATATATATATATATATATATATATAGGGAAATCTTCAGAAAATTCCCAATATTTACGGAAAAGTTACACTTTAGTCCCAATTTTTTTTGAACGAAAAAGTCCCGAAAACCGGCAAAAATTTGCAGTTTGACCCTTTTTGACCGGTTGAAACCAGTACCAAACTAATTTGGGACTATTTCATAAACTAATCCAAAATATTGAGATTTTTCTGTAAACAAAAAATATTCGGACTTTTCTGTAAACAAAAATATTATGACTTTTCTACAAACAGAACCCTTATTATTATTATTATTATTATTATTATTATTATTATTATTATTATTATTATTATATAAATAAGAATACTATTTTTTGAACTTGTTATTATTAATATTGTTACTAATACATATAAATGCATTAAATGAAAAACTAATATTAATGACATTGTTTAAGGGTGGAGGTGGAGGAGATGGTGATGCTTTTAACATTAAAATCATGAATGTCTGCTTGTATATTTTTACTTGGTATATGATCATTTCAGATTTGTTATTATTGTTTTCAATTCAGAATATTAATACTTAACAATTTGAAAGAAGTTTCATATTAAAAGTTTAAGGTAGTAGGGTTTCTCACTTTGTATATAAAATTGTTTAAGGTTGAATAATTACTTTCCAAATCTAACAAATCCACTACAAACATCTGCATAGGTAACCCATATCAAATTTCAAAAGTATTAATTACAATATTTTGTTTAATAAAAAGTAATAGGAATAATTCAAAAGTATTAATCAAAATTCAAAAGTATTAATCCAAAAAACATGTCCTATTACTTTTTATTAAACAAGATATTGTAATTAATATTTTTGAATTTTGACATGGGCTACCTATGTAGATGTTTGTAGTGGATCGGTTGAATTTAAACAATAATCCTTCCACCTTAAACATTTTTATATACAAAGTGAGAAATCCTTCTAGCTTAAACTATTTATAAATAATTTCACAAATATGTAACTTTTTTTAAATTGTTAAGTATTATTATTCTGAATTGAAAACAATAACAACAAATGTGAAATGACCATATACAAAGTAAAAATATACAAGCAAACATTCATGATTTCAATGCTAAAAGCATCAACATCTCCTCCACCTCCACCCTTAAATAATGTCATTAATATTATTTTTTTCATTTAAATGCATTTATAATAAGGGTTTTGTTTGTAGAAAAGTTCTAATATTTTTGTTTACAGAAAAGTTATAATATTTTTTGTTTACAGAAAAGTCCCAATATTTTTGATTAGTTTACGAAATAGTCTCAAATTAATTTGGTACCGGTTTCAACCGGTCAAAAAGGGTCAAACTGTAAATTTTTGCCGGTTTTCGGGACTTTTTCGTTCAAAAAAAAATCTTGGGACTAAAGTGTAACTTTTCCGTAAATATTGAGACTTTTATGAAGATTTCCCATATATATATATATATATATATATATATATATATATATATATATATATATATATATATATATGTGTGTGTGTGTGTGTGTGTGTGTGTGTGTGTGTGTTATAAGTGAATTTTATAGATATTAGGTATATATAAAATATGTGTAAAAACTTATGTCGAAACTTAATAAATAAGACTAAAATAGAAATTAAAAATAAAATATTATTTAGGATAAATAATCTAAACAAAAGTCGTAGTAGTTGAAAACGTAAACTCCTACATATAAAGAATGCCTAAATCTGATTTCGTATGAGGAAGTTATAATTTTTCGAAGTTTTATCATAGCAGTGTGTGACACAAAAACTGAAATTAAAAGCGGTCGATTGTTAGGAAAAACAATCTAAACGAGACTTGAAGAACTTGTCGTTATGATTCTATTGATATAAAGACAGCCAAGAACGGAAGTTGTATGAGAGAGTTATGATTTCTATACGGACTTTAACAGTCTAAACCTGTTAAAAATATAAATTTAAAAATAAATTGAGAATTAGCCAACATAGTCTAAATAAAAGTTGTAGATATCGTCAATAGCTATGTGTGAATATAAAGAACGTTAAAATCGGAGCTCGTATGAAGAAGATAAGAATTTTCGAAAAATAATAAAATTATGCGCGCGTCGACAAGGTGCGCGGTGCACACCGAAAGCCACCCAAAATTTTCCACGTGTCGTCCCCTGAAGGGAACCACGCCAACAATCCCGAAAAGAGGCGCAACATGCGTAGACATGGTGTGCAACGCTCCCTATTTTCGTTGCTATAAATAGGTTGTGGTTTACATACATTTCCTCACACCATTTCACCCAGAATTCTCTAGAACTCTCTTGCAACCCTAGTCCCTTTACTCCCTGGTTCCCGACTACTTTAACAAGACCCTGTGGCATCAGAGAGTCGGATAAATAGAAGTTCATGGATTAGAATTCTACATGCATAATTACTAGTTCTCATTCGAAAACTTTGTAAGTTAAGTGATTGGTCTATATTAATTCAAGTGTAACTTATATGTATATTTATAGTCTTTATTAATGCCTATACATAATATTTATCTGTGATTACAAGTCATAATAGTGATTGGTCTACATACGAGAGTGATGTCTAGGCTGGATTTAATGAGGTATTTAAAGTGAGATTTCTAAACAGTATACTCTGTATATCAAACAGACCCTACCTTCGATATGATCCTACCTATTTATTCCTTACTTTATAGATCCATATGTAGACACTAAGATTATTGAGGAATCTAGACTATCAATATTATAGTCACAAGGAATATGAAAATAGACTAATTCTTAGTGCTATATACATCTAGGTCTTTTGAGAGGATAAGTTGTTAAGGCAAAGTGTAGCCCTAACCTCGAACCACCCACTTTTTTCAAGTGATTATGTAGTTACTTTTTGTGACATCCACACTTTTACGACAATTTTAAAACTTTTTATTTATGCTTATTTATAAGTGAGTTTATTTATAAATGCAGTATTTGGTTCTGTAAAAGTATTTCTGAAGAAATGTTTTTCATTGATTTATAAAATCTTGGGGTGTCATAACTGATACAAAACATAAGCATAAACAGGGCTTATAGTATCTTAAGACTAATAGTATTCATCCCCTTGAATCCGTCATCATTCTTATACCTTTCTACCGCTACCTATGATACAAAAGGCTGACTGAGTTAGGTTGGAAAACCTGGTGAGTACAAAGGATTTTCAACCCACAATAATATAGTTAATATATTTTAATTATCAAACAATTAACCCAATTACACATCCATGCTTACTTATATATTCTTCCTAAGGATCTATTCTAAGAGTCACATAGTCATCATTGCTAACATCATGGTTAAATGGATTTCTCTACAATACATGTCAGTATGTTTCTTTTCATCTTCATTCCTAAGGATTTGTCCTAAGGATCATCGTAATCATCATTGCTGACAGTACTATTACAGGGATTTCTCTACAATACACGTCAATATGTTTATTTCTTTCTTCATTCCTAAGGATTTGTCCTAAGGATCAACTTAATCATCGTTGCTGACCGTACTATCACATGGATTTCTGCACAATACATGTCAGTAGGGTAAAGTACATCAATTAGGAAAAAAGTCCATTACCTACTGGTTATAAACCTGCATGAGCTCCACGGGACTGTCACCAAATGGTCTAGTGGTCGTTACCTATACTCTATTAGGTAACTACATCATTGGTACACTATTACCATTCCTACATAGTTAGTACACTAGTACCATTTCTAAGGTCATGACATCCTATCATCGCCTATGTCTTTCATCATACTATGGCATCTTATCTTTCATCATACTAAAACATCGTTCATTACCCTACGTTACCCAATATATTATATTTATAAATACATATATGATATATATATATATATATATATATATATATATATATCATGTAAAATGGTCTAGTGGTCGTTACCTATACTCTATTAGGTAACTACATCATTGGTACACTATTACCATTCCTACATAGTTAGTACACTAGTACCATTTCTAAGGTCATGACATTCTATCATCGCCTGTCTCTTTCATCATACTATGGCATCTTATCTTTCATCATACTAGAACATCATTCATTACCCTACGTTACCCAATATATTATATTTATAAATATATATACGATATATATATATATATATATATATATATATATATATATATCATGTAAAATGTGTCTTTACAATATTTCATCTAAAACATAACATCTTTGCACATAAGCATATATAACATTCAATTATCTAAATACTTCGTATATAGGTGTAGTATGAAAGTAACTATGCACTCACTTAATAAAAGTGGATGCCTCGAAACTTGGGCAGAACTTCACCTTATAACTTTATCTTTTCCTCTTACGCGACCTAGGTTCATATTGCTAAGTCTTACTTTATTATTTCTTATAAGTGATGATAGTTTAGATTCCTCAACAATCCTAATGAATACTGGGAGTTCTATCAAATAAGGATCACCCAAGCCGGATAGTTAGGAGGCAGGACCATTTTGGTTTATAGCCTTTCTAAAATCTAACAACCAAGCCAATGTAACCATTCTAGTCACCTCTCTTGTAAGTAAATCAATCATCATTATGACTGGAATTACAGATAAATTTTGTTTATAGGTTCATAATAATGAGTATGACTATAGATATAAGTTATACTAAAAGAAATACGACAGTAGCTTAACTTACATAGATTTTCTTAACAAAAGTCTGGAAAATACACTGGCAAAATCCCAAATTGAGAGTTTTCACTTGCCGAGATTCCAGGGACTCTAGAGCTTTGTTAAACACTTAAAACTAAATAGATTTTCCTGCTGAAATGGAGGAAAAGTCGAGAGATCAATTGAGAATGGTGTGAGGGATGAAAGAAGTCGAGCGCTTTTATTTATAGCAGGGATGTGCGCTATGCACCCTAGATGAGTGTCGCGCATCTTGTCGGGGATAGTGACGAGGCTTCAGTTAGAGGGTGACATGTGGATAAAACCTTGTGGGCCACGTCTATTTGTCTGTGTGCGCTTGAATTTTAAAAACATTGAAAAATTGTATCTACAACTTTGTTTTAGACTCCATCGGCTGTTATTCAATTTATTTTATATTTTTGACAGGATTAATTGTTAAAACCCATATAAAAATCGTAACCCTCTCATACGACATCCATTCTTGGCTGTCATTATAGTGATAGACTCTTATTAACGAGATCTTCGATTCTCGTTTAGATTGTTTTTCCTCACAATTGACCAATCTTGCTTTCGGTTTCTATATCCACACTGGTGCGCTGAAACTTCAAAAAATCATAACTTCCTCTCATGAAGTCAGATTTGGAAATTCTCTATATGCACGCTCTCAGTTTAACTACTACTACAACTTTCGTTTAGATCGATTATGCTAAAGCATTTTATCAAAAATTCACTTTTACAATATGTAGAGTCGTGTCTGTTTAATGTCGAAACTTCAAAGAAGCATAACTTCTTCATACAAAATTGGATTTCAACATTTTTATACGTACAAAATCCTTTTTACAAATACTATAACTTTAATTAAGATTATTTATCCTTAATAACATTCTATGAAAATTCGCTTATTATCTCTTAATTGATTAGCCCAATCGGCGGGTGTTACAGTGTTGTCTCCCTCTTAGGATGATTACATCCTAGAATCATCAACAAAATAACGCTTTTATGATGACTCTACATGTTACCTTTCTATCCTAGGTAATAACCATAACTCTTATGTCTTTTTTATTGAGTTTCTAACTCTTAGATTTCTTGGTTGTTGACGGTGCTCGATACGACACCTATTATTCCTTCTAATTTCAATCTCCAATAGAGGCTTCTGCTCCATCTATAATTGACTTAACCTAATATAAGGTCTTTACTTTGACTATCATAACAGACTAATGGGTCATGTTCTAATGATCTTTCATCATATTATGTAACGGCTAGACTCAGGTTTCTCTGAGTCAAACAATGACATCCCCATTTTCCTGGCCAGAAAAGACCGATTTTTGTTTATGCTTTATAGAAATCAGAGTATAAAAATGTTGCAGAATTTGTTCCTATAAAAACATGATAAATACATTATCAAAACATTTTCGAAGAAACGTATTTTATTCATTTTAAAACATTTGGGATGTCATTGTCAATACAGAAACATAAGCATAAACAGAACTTACATTCATTATCACTAGTTATCTATATCTCCTTAATATCTCAGTGTAATGTGACTTCATATCAACACCTGTGATATAAATAAACTGAGTGGGTCAGGTTGGGAAACCCAGTGAGTACATAGGGTTTTTAACCCACAATAATATAATTATTATGTTTAAACCATCAAATAATCAACCCAATTACCCATCCCCCATTATCTTCTTTAGTCTTAAGGATCTACCCTAAGAATCAGCTATTCCTCGTTCATTCATTCCTAAGGATCATCCTAAGGAATAGGCACGAAGTCCATCGTTGCCACGGTTTACACTACGGGCACTAAGTCTGCATAGTCGCCAGGGCTTAGGCATTAAGTCTGCATAGTCGCCAAGGTTTAGGCACTAAGTCTGCATAGTCGCCAGGGTTTAGGCATCAAGTCTACATGATCACCAAGGTTTAGGTATCAAGTCTGCATAATCACCAAGGTTTAGGCATCAAGTATGCATGATCACCTAGGTTTAGAGTACACCGGGTGAACACATCGTTCACAACACCTACATGTTGCGAGCCTGCTAGTGTTCCACTGGACTGTCTAGAGTAGTCCGTGGTTGTCATCCATACTCTACTGAATGACGGGGCCATCGTTTGGGAAAAGGCTTCTCACATCGTCCGCCTCTCACCCTCACCTCGTGGTCTATAACACCTCTCAACTCATCATCCAACTCATATTCCATCTATTACATCTACCCATGTTTTACCCCAACATTATTGTAGATATAAAATACATATACAGTTTAAATTATTTAAAACATGTATAAAATCGTTCATCTAGCATAGACAGCAAGTACCCAGATAATATGCACACATAGCACGTAATTTATATTAAATACTTCATATCTATGTGTAAGATGAAAGTAACTATGCACTCACAACACGTAATTTATATTAAATACTTCATATCTATGTGTAAGATGAAAGTAACTATGCACTCACTTGAAAGGTGGTGACTCAGCACTCGGACAGCGCTTCGATACTCTCAAAACAATTTTCCTTCGATAAAACCTAGTATCAATTCCACTTGGGTTTAGTCTAACGATAACCGCGACAAATTAATAGTCTGACTATTATTACTATTATATAAGCGTTAAACGATACTTATATAACTCATAATAATAGCCCAAATAATTATTTTAAGGTCCTAGTAATGTTACTATAATTAATTAGAAGCTATATTAAAAATAGCATAGGTGTAGCTCATTTACAGTGGGTTTTATCGAAAACCGGGCTTTGCTTGGAGCAGCGTTTCCGAAACCGAAAGACCCTTTTTCTCGGGACTCCGGGAGCCTCGGGACTTCCTTAGGGTGCTAGGGGCTCACCTAGGCCTAGGGGAGGGTTAAAACCCTTAGAGAGAGAAAGAAATTGGTGTGAAAAAGTCGGAGACGCTCGTCCCCCTTTTATACCCAACGAGGCCTCGGATTACGCTGGGCGTAGTCCTTGGCTACTTTGGGCGTTCCTCGGATAAGGATGCAAGATGGTGGGTCCTCGGTGGTGCGACGTAGCGAAGTATCGGACCGCACAAGAGCGAGGTACGCTGGGTGTACTTTGTTCCGGACGTGGGGGGTAATGCGAAGGTGGCGTGTCACTCATCCGAAGCGGGTACTGAGTCAGCGATGGAGGGTCTAGATTGTGCCACGTCATCGATCGAGCAACAAGCTTCGCAAATTCGAGTGTAAACTTTAAAAATACTTATCTTTCACATACGAGCTCCGTTTTTGACGTTCTTTATATCCACGCGAAGGCAGGAACGTACTCTACAACTTTCATTTATACTCCGTCGGCGAATTTTGAATTTATTTTAAAAGTTACATTATTAACATGCCGGGATATGATTGGTCCGTTGAATTCTCATAACTTCTTCATCCGACATCCGTTTTCGCCCATCTTTTCCTTGTTACTCTTAACGAGATATTCGATTCCCATTTAGGTCGTGTCAGCTAAAAACCGCTCGATCTATTATTCGAATTTTGGGTTGTACACTGCTAATCTGAAAATTCGAAAAATCATAACTCCCTCGTACGAAGTCAGATTTGGGCGTTCATTTTATGGACGCTCTCGATTTAACATTTTCTACGACTTTCGTTTAGACCGCTAAGGCTAAAACTCGCTCTATTATAAATCACTATTTACGTTTCCCGATATCGTGTCGGTTCCATCGCGAAACTTCGACGGGTCATAACTTCTTCATTATAACTCGGATTTCGGCGGTCTTTATATGTACAGAAACCTTGTAACATATACTAAAACTTTGCTAAGATTATTTAGTCTAAATAATATTTTGCCGAAAAATCATTTTCGACACTTATTGCCTCTAATTTGACTAGCCTGGATCTACGGGCGTTACACAAACTCTAGCACGAAATATGACGGGTTTATTAGGTTACGTGTTGGTTGTCGAGACCAACAAAATAAATAACCCTAAATTTTGTACACTAAAATAGTGTATATTGGTAAAGGGTTCGAATCCATTGAGATTGGTTTCATTTGTTACTTCTATGAAAAATCTTGTTATACAAATACTTGTGAAAATAATAAAAATAAAAATAAAAATAAAAATGAGAGGTTTTTGATCTTTTAAAATACTTAAAAGAAAACTAGAGTTAAACTAAGATTTAAATAAACAATTCAACAAAAGCAAGAGTTGGATGTAAAATCAGTGAATGATAAATGGTTGACTTTGGCTTCCATCACATGGAGAATTAGTTTATTATCATTAGACATTATAGTGGAAGACTTGTGATTTCATTTTAACTTCGCTATAGCAACCCAAGAAGCTTGAGTTCACCTAGACATTTCTTAATTAGTAAAATAGCTAGAGAAGCTCATAACATATTTGCTTAGTTAAAGTCAATTTCCATTAAGCATGTAATTAGTGAAAATTAACTAGCATTGAGGACTAAAAAGTCACCAAATCCAAGAGGAGTCAAGTGCTTTCACTACCATGTTCGAGAAAGTGTTTTTATCATTGTATGAAGTGAAAATTAACACATAAATCATTTGTTGCTTGCTAATTTAAGGATCTATTACTTTATCAAGAAATTAGCCAACTAATTACCAAACATACATCTAAACTCTTAAATAAAGACAAATAGATGGTAAGATGTTCAAATGTAAAACACTTTCTTAAAAGTCATCACAGGTTCATAATATTCTTCAGACAACTAAATATCCATGGATTTTACCAAATACAAACCAATATTAATTTAACTTAGCATGGCTAAACTCATGATAACAAAAGAAAAGTTAAAAGTACCCAACATGTAGTAAGAATCAAGAGCAAAAGATGATGTTTTTGATGTTCTTCAAGTGCTCCAAAAGCTCACAAAACTCCAGAGAATTGACCAATTTTCGGATGTGAAGAAGTGTGCAAATGATGTACGCCAACCTTCCTCAAATAACACTTAAGATAAAATCCCAAAATGCCTATGTAGGAAGTCACGTGGGACGCGTGACGTTTGGCTTGATTCACGTGCAGGCCCCGTGAACTGCTTGAGAATGGCCCACTTTCATTTATTGGGCTTGCACTACCTTAGCACGATGTTCCATTTCGTCTGTGTGAGATTGTAGCCCATGATTCTTCATTATTTCTTCAATTTAAGCTCACTTTGTCTTCTCCAAATCCTCTAAATCTTGTATACTCGGTCGATCAATCATCTCCGTAAGCTCAAATATTTCTTCCATCTTCTTTTAAGCTCAATCCCACTTTAGCATCATCTCCACAAAAGTCATCATGCCCATAATTCATCATTACTTGAATCCAATTGAATCCCACAATCCCAAAATCTCCGTTCCATATTAGTCTTCTAAAAATTCGCAATCATACTCAAAGAATAGAAAGAACCCAATTAAAGATAAAAATAATAAAAAAGAGAAAATATGCAAAAAGACTAACTAAAATGAGATGATTTATGCTAAGTTAAACTAGGAAAAGAAGTAAATAAAATGAAACTATCAAAATCACACAAGATTAAACCTTACTTGTCCTCAAGTAAGACAAGTCTAAAATGAACTCGGGATGAACTAACCTAAAAAATGAAAAAGAATGAGCATCTTAGGTATAAATTCACGACAACACCCTTAAAATAAAAACGTATAATCCATTTTTAGAGATCGGATTGCTTTAAGGGACGAGCCTTTGTTACACTTCTAGCACGGGATACATGTTGATCGAGATACAAAACGAGCATGCATACTTCACTAATATGGGTTATGTGACATTGTTTTGCGGTCCGATCTAGCCTACATGCCAAAAGAAAGTGTTCCTCGGTTAGAATGTTCTGTAGTCCCCACAACTTTCACCCCACACCAAGGAATAAAACGTAGAAAAATATAACTTGGGCCAACAATGTCAAGGAACGAGCTATGTACAAAGGTTGGCAAAACAACAATCATCTAGAAGTATAATTTCTCCTACCAAAATGAGATTCATGCAGAGTGAACAATCAAGCACGTGATGAGTAATAGGCGCCATTGTTGTAATGCTTGATATGTTAGGTGTAACACCCCTGTTTCTAGGCTAAGCATTAGTATGATGAGGTAATAGTAGGGTCAATAATTATAACCAACTTTGAAGTAATAAAGAGGAATTATTTGAAAATTATGTGATTTTAAGTGCATTATACTTATTTATAAGATATAATAAGTTAAGAATAAAAATAAGAATCAAAAATAAAATAATAGATAGACCCAATATCTATAAATAAAGGTTTAGTGGTCGGGACAAGGATTCCGGAGATATAAAGAACGCCGAAATCTGAGTTATAACGAAGACATTATGACTTGTCGAAGTTTCACGACAAAATTGGCACGACACCAGGAATTGTAAAATGTAAGTTTACGATAAACTACGTTTTAGCCTTAGTGATCTAAACAAAATTTGTAGAGTACGTCTCCAACTACACGTAGATATAAAGAACGCAAAATATGGAGCTTTAATGCAAAAGTTATGATCTTCCAAAGATGTAGTTGTCTGAGAGCATGACTCGTGGCAGAAACCCTAATCTGTCAGGGCTCACGATGTGAGCATGTATTCTCACGACATGAGGAGTCAAATGGACATTTTTCAAGGCTAGAATGTAGATGTCAAGTCTATGGAGTGATTAGCTTACGATGTGAGAAGTCAAACAGACACCTTTCGAAGCTACAAACACAAATGGCAAGTCTACGAGGTGATGCAGCCAGGCATCACGACATGAGCATTGATTCACACGATGTGAGAGATCCAAAACAGCCTATAGATAGCAAGCTCGACCATAACCATTCTTACACCAAATTCTTTTCACTCTCTCTCTCTCTCTCTCTCTGTTTCTCTCTCTCTCTCCCCCCCTCTCTCTCTCTCGTTTGCTGAAGGCATTCCACGTCTCGAGCCCGACGATCACGAACCGCTGACCATTTCTAGTTAGATTCTTTCAAATCACGCTACTAAAGTGAGTGCATAGTTACTTTCATACTACACATAGATATAATGTATTTAATATAAATTAAGTGCTATGAGTGCATATTATCTGTGTTCTTGATATCTATGCTGGATGAACGATTTATACATGTTTTAAATGATTTAACCTGTACATGTATTTTATATCTACGAATATGTTGGGTAAAAAATAAGTAGATGAAATAGTTGATGTGTGATAAAATGATGAGGGGCCTCGATGTTGACGATGATCCAATCATCTAGCAGAGTATAGATGACGACCATAAACTATTCTAGACAGACTAGTAGAACACTAGCAGGCTCGCAACCTATAGGTGTTTGTAAACGATGTGTTCACCGGTGTACTCCATCCCCCTCATGGTTGCCTTACATACATATATGGCTGAGGAACCCCCTTAGCATTAGTGTCCATCCCGATGAAAATCCTTAGGCTAGGTCCCTTACTTTAGATGCTTTAGGGGCATAAAGTGTGGATAATAGGAACGGGTAATTGGGTTGTTTGATTTGATGAAATTAATAAACTTAGTTATTGTGGGTTGAAAACCCTATGTGCTTACCAGGATCCCAAGCCTTACCCACTCAGTTTATTGCATTACAGGTAATGGCAAGAGTGCACTTGAGTGATGGTCTGATGAGAGATCAATAGATTATAGGCTACTAGAATATATAGATGTTATAAGGCCTATGCTTTCGATATGTATTGACAATGACATCCCGAGGTTTTTAATATAATACATTTCTTCAGAAATGATTTGACAAACTCTTTATCATATTTTTGGGAACAAATTCCGCAACATATTTCTGTAAAATTATACTCTTATTTTCAAATAAAGCATAAACAAATCGGTATTTTCAGGCCGTGAAATTGGGATATCACATTAGGTAAATGTAAATTAATTAAATTCATTCATTTGGACTCTGTGATCCTAGTATGCTAGGTGTATATATGGTACGTCGGGCGCCATCATTGCTAATAATACGGTTACATGGATTTCATTGCAGTACATGTTCGTAGGTTTCTTTATATCATCACTGCTAATGATCATCTTAGTCATCGTTGCTGACAATACTGTTACATAGATTTCTCCACGATACATGTTAGTAGGTTTCTTGCTATCTTCATTCCTAAACATCTGTCCTAAGGATCATCTTAATCATCATTGCTGACAGTACTGTTACAATGACTTCACCGCAATACATGTAGGTAGGGTAGTGTACATCAAATGGGCACGAAGTTCATCACCTACATGTTATAAACATGCCTATTCTCCATGAGCATGTCTTCAAATGGTCCAGTGGTCATCACCTATACTTTGTTAGGTAACTACATCATTGGTACACTAGTACCACTCCTACATCGTTAGTACATTAGAACCACTTATAAGGTCATGGCATCCTATCATGGCCTACGTCTTTCATCATACTATGGCATCTTATCTTTCATCGTACTATAGCATCGTTCATTACCCTTCGTTACCCAATGTATTATATTTATAAATACATATGCTATATATGTATATATATATATATATATATATATATATATATCATATAAACTTTATCTTTATAATAATTCATCTAACAGATAAAATATTTGCACATAAGCACATACAACATTCAATTATCTAAATACTTCATATCTAGGTGTAAAATGAAAGTAACTATGCACTCACTTAATAAAAGTTTATTATCGCTAGGTATTATTTTACTATTTCTTATGACTAATGATAGTCTAGATTCCTCAAAAATACCAATGAATACTGAGAGTTCTATCAAATAAGGATCAGCCAGACCGGACAGTTGGAGGTAGGACCATTTCGGCTTATAGCCTTTTTGAAATCCAACAACCAAGCGAACATGACCATTTTAGACACCAATTCTACAAGTAAATCAGTCAACATTATTACTGGAATTACTGATAAATCTTATTTATAGGTTCATAATAACGACTATGATTATAAATATGAGTTATACTGAAAGAAATATGAGTGTAGCTTAACTTAGAAAGATTTTTCTAACAAAAGTCCAAATTTTCACTGAAAAAATCCTGACTCGAAAGCTTCCACTTTCCAGGATCTCTAAGAATCTAGAGCTTCGCTACATCCTTAAAACTAAAGATATTTCCCAAATAAAATGGAGAGAAAGTCGACTGAGAGAAAATTAGAATGGTGTGAGGAATGAAAGAAGCCGATCACTTCTATTTACAGCAGAGGTGCATATCGTGCACCCTAGATGCGTGCCGCACATCTTGTCCGGGCTGGTGATGTGGCTTCCGTCAGAGGGTGTGTGAGAACAAGAGCGATACGCATGGACAAGGTTTGAAAACTCAAACCTTGAATGAATGCTTAAGATCAATGTCCGCTTGCTAATGATAGATCAAGTCTAGCTTGGAAAAACCAGTCAAGTCTTAGATTGAATATTCAACAAATGATCAAGACATTAAATGAAGAATGAGATAGTAAATGATCAAGGTAAAGTTAATAAATGAAGAATAAGAAGAATGTTTGAATGAACCTTGTAAAGATGCCAAAAGAGTGAAAAAGATTCGTATTTGACTTGAATTGAATGCTCCTTTAAATAGGAGTAAGGATTACAGCGAATTAACTCAAGTGATTACATAGGACTGGATAAAAGACATAAGTCTGACATTCTGATTGTCTAAATACAACTTCAGACTAAGTCCTATGAAAAGTTACATCAACACAAGTACAAAGGTAATAAATGCACAAAAGACAAAGCGACTTCATTCCGGATAAGTATTATTCCGGACATGATGGATGCTTCCGGATCAACATTCATTCTGGACTTTAGGATCAGCTCTAGAATGCCTTCATTTTTCTTCCTTCTTGCTTGGTCCGTACAGGTTCCGAACAACTCTTCTCTTTGGAATTAACACACTTCGGAAAAAGGAATTAGGATTGCTAGATGTTCACTTTCAGGTTCCAACAATCTCCCCCTAAGTGAACTTAGGAATCCAGCAGCTTCAGTTCATTTCTTCTTTGATGAAGGTTTAGGCTCGGAACAACCATTCTCGCATCATAATGTACCATGCCAGCTGACTCACAAACTTTGCTTTGACATGTTCCGAAGCATCATACTTGGATGCCCGAGATATGAACTTTTGTAGAGCTTTGGTCGGAACTATGTGTTTGTCTAGGACTCGGAAGAAGTCCTTCTTGTTTGATCTTCTGGTGGTGTAGACAATCCCTAGAACCGGTTCTTCAATTGGGCCATCGGCAAGGAGTTCATCTTCCAGAAGAACAAAGTCAATCTTGCTGACAAACTGCTTAGTTCCGTAGAGATGAGCTAGTTCGTAGTCACATTTGCAGAATTCAACAACATAATCTTTCAAGAAGCTCAGATTTGCGTGATAAGCAACCATACTGATGTCATCCTTCTGGTTTTCTCTAAAGTACGCAGCTAATGCGAGGATGTCATTCGGATTCATGAAGGGGAAATCTGCATCAGTAACGGTCCGGGGAGTTGGCTTGTTCCGGAGCAGGTGAAAGCGAAATAATGGACAAGTCAGCTCAAATTTCACCAAGATTTTTCTTCCGAAGCCTTGAACTTTGGTGATGCTCTTCCTTGTCCACACTTCCTTAAAGGGTTGAGCATTGGTAGAAGGTTTTGAGTCTCTCTCTTTCGGTCCGGATAATGACAAGTGAATCATCTGAAGGATGAAGAGGGGAAAATTTTATGTAAAATTTGTTGTAAGGAAAGAAAGGAAGATCCAGCTGAGCAGTGTTATGGGAAGGAACATCATAGTACAGGGTAGGAATGATTTCCTGAGCTTGGAGAATGCCTTCACGACAAAGAGGAGAGATGCCTCACATCGGATCGGGATGGTCTTTTAAGGTTTGAATTTGGATGCTGTCCTCTAATGCCTTATGAATTCCCTCCTGAGACCATCCATATTTTTACTTGAGAGGAGGTCCGGAGTGGAAGGCTTGTTGTTCAGAAGTCATTAGTTTCTTCCCTTTGTCTCTTTGAAGCGCATCAATTACTAGCTTCATATTTTCATCAATGGTGAATTCCAGAGTGGGATTTGGAAGTGGTTCTTCCGAAATATCATCAGGGATCCGGAGGGGAGAGCCTTGGTCGATTGGAGCAACTATGGGATCCGGAATGGGAGGCTGTACTGAAGGAGTGGCCCAGAATGCTTAGACAATTAGGAGAGATTTGGCCTTAGCCATTTTGACAGTTTGCTAAAAAACGTCCGGAAGAGAGGATGGCCAGGAAACTATGGACCATATCCTCTTTTGTTCTTCAATAATAACCTCCAGAATGGACATATTTGGAGCTTGAAGAGCAAGGATGCCCTTAGGAGTGTCATTAGGAACATATTCTCTTTCATCTTCACTTCCTTCATCTTTGTCGCTTTTGGAAGGAGAAACGAAGAGAATCTGAACTTCATCGTCTTCTGACTCTTCTTCATCTTTGAGAGAGAATTGAGTGGGAGGTTTCCATGGTTTACTGGGTCCTTCTCCCCCTCATGCATCGGTAACCCGATGGACCGGTACAAGTAATAGAGAGTCCTTGAGATCATAAAACTTGGAGAAGACCTTCTGAAGGCCTGTTGTAAGTTGCAGAGAGACAGTATCATAGGCTTCAGCAGTGGGAGCTTGCTCAGAAAGGTGCTTGAAAGTGCTTCTTAGAATGGCAATCATCTCATCAAATTTCCGGTTCGCAACATCAACGATGTTCCAAGTTTGAGCGGAGAAGTTTCATGAGGACTTGTTGAATTATGAGGTTCATTTCGACTTTCTTCCGGATCTCCTTCTCCTGCCTTTGAATTTGTTTCTCATGACGAACGTCGGTCTGCTTGATTAGGTCGTTGGTAGCAGACACCAAATCATCATGGACCTTGAGCATTGAGGTGATGGTTTGGAGGTAGTTATCCACTAATGCGTCGTATTTTGAGTCAAATTGCTCCATTGTATGTTTGAGCTGGATGGAGAAAAGCTGATCAAGATGGGCTTCTCTTTCAGCAACTAATGGTCCGGACTGCTGAGAGAGAGATTGGAGAATAGTATCAAGTTTGGCTTCAAGTCCGGAGACTTTTTGATCCAGTTTGGAGTTCAGTTGGGTTACGGATGTTTCAACTGATGACACTTTAGCCAAAGTGTCGGAGACATTGGTGTAGATCTCCAGGAGAGCGAAGGGGTCAACATAATAACCAATAAAGAATTCCAAATCACAGTCGGAGTTTTGCGGAGGAGACTTGTGAGAGAGAGAGGATGAGTTGAAGGACCAAGTTTGGTGGTAGCATCATCTTCTTGAAGTTTAGAGTTTGAGCCTCCGTCCGGAGTGGTGGAGGATGAGGATCCGAAGTCATATGCAGACTTAGAACTGGATGGCTTGGATGTGAAGTGAGCAGAAGCCTTGAAGTTATATTCAGGAATGACCCTTTCTTCATCGTCCAACATTACTTCTTCGGAGAGTTCTTCTTCCAGATCGATTTGGAATGCACTTTGATGAGTGGTGACAGATGGTTGTTGCGAGGTAAGCTCAACATCTTCATCTGCGTCAGTGGGAGGAACATAGGTCATGTTGCTCTGAATAGCCCTATTCCTCATGGAAATTAGAGTGGATTCCACTTGAGCTCTAGTTAGGTTTAAACGCCTAGATGCTACCCTGTTAACATAATCTTCCCAATCAAGATCCTTAGCCCCTGTTCGTCCTTTACTCCTTCCGGGTATCAGACCAGTTGAGGCATCGGGAGTTGGATGAACTGCTCCTCCTTCCGGATGCATGGGATCCGGAACATTGGTTCCCGAGTGTGTGTGTGTGTGTAGAAGAGACAACGGGAATATTAAATTTGACACGTGAGTATGTTCCAGGGGGCTGCAAGGAACTTTGTTCAACACCGGCATCACCCTTTTGGGAGGGTGAGGGTGGTTTATATGGAGACTCCCCGTGAGTGTGTGCAAGTGGTATTGAAACATAAAGGGGTACCTCATATGAGTAGGTAGTTGGGGTGTGCAGACGGCCATAATCAGCCGGAATGTCATGAATTCCTTCTTGTTGAGAGGAGGAACTGACTTTGGATTTATTTTTGGCTTTGGGCTTAGTGGGAGAAGCCTTTCGCTTGGCTGGCTTCTTGATCTTAGGTCCGGACTTAGCATGTTCAACCTCTTCCGAAGTGGGCACAACACAGACCGAGGCAGGTTGTGTTGGGTCAAACACAAATGAGGTCTCTAAGTAAGGAGAATCGGAAGGTATAATGGCCAACATATGGTCCAAAAGTCGTCTGACCGGACCAAAAGAAGATTGGTCTGGAATCCTGTATGCCTTGACAATTTTGAATGAGATACATACCTCTGGAGGAATTTTGTTAACCGGAAGTGGTTTTGAAAGTTCAATGATGATTTGTTGAAGTGTCAGAGCCCATAATCTAGGGCTTGAAATTTCGTTCGGCTTCCTCTTGGTAGCGAGTTTGCAAAAATTGGTAGCGAATTTGCAAAAATCTTGCCACAATACTTCTGGAAGATCGATGGCGTTCTCGCATCCAGAGTAGATGTTAAAGACGACGTTCATCCAATCTTTGCTCAAGTTATCAGTACCTCTGTGCTTTCCAGATAACCCACGGATAATGAGATGCATAAGAACAGTCCAGGGCCCTGAAACAACAGTTTTCTTGAAATCCTTGGTTTTATAGTCCTGTGTAGCCAATGTAGCTTAGAAACGTCAGGAACTCTTCAGACGTTGGTTCAACAACTTTAAAACCTCTAGGATTAGGTTTGACACCAATCTCCTTTAGAAAGGTCGGTTTGTAAGTGGGAATGGTGCGATCACCAATAACGATGGTTTCCAATACTCCATCTTCAAGTTTGATACTTCTGAATGCGCGATGAAGATGATGAAGTGGTAGTGGAGGATCAGGGATTTTTGTGAGGGGAATGGAGATGGGTGGTTGGAAATGAACTCGATCATAACTATTATGGATTCATCGTAATTCAATGGGTTGAGGGAGAAGAGTTGTGTAGTGTCCCTCAAGAACGGTTCAGGATCGGCGGAGAAAGATCAACCTTTAGAGCCCTTGGAAGATTTCTTCCTTGCAATGGATTTCTTGGGTGTTGAAGTAGTTTGAGTGAGGTTCTGTGAAGACGACATTGTTGAATGAGGATGAAAGTTTGAAGAGCACCAAGAATAGTTGAGAGAATTAGCGATTGAGGGTTTTGGGAGCGTAAAGAGGTAAAAGGGAGATTTGAAAGAGTATATATAGGTACGGTAAATGGATTGGGTTGAAAGGTGTAATGATGAAGATCTGATTTTAAAATGGTCGTATTTAATGTTTGGGAACGTGAGTTGACGGGTGAGGTGAAAGGGTAGGGTAATTTGTGGCTAAAATGGAGAGTTCAACCGTCAATTTGATGTTAATTTTATGGGGCGTGAAAACGTGTCACGTAAAACGAGGTGGATCGAATAAGGATCTTCCTAAAAGGTAACCAATGAAAGAAAAACGTTTCACCTTAACAACGTTTGGTATTCCGGATGATTTGTTCCGGATAGTGTATGAACCGGAGGATAAGAGTCGTCATCCGGAGCATACATGTTTTAGAAAAGGATAAGAGTCGTCATCCGGAGCATACATGTTTCAGAAGGAGATGAACATGAGACAACGAAGATGGGTGGAATTGTTAAACGACTACGAATGCGAGATCAAGTACCATCCAGGCAAGGCCAACGTGGTAGCTGACGCATTAAGTCGGAAGGAATACACAAATCGT